>NW_008343977.1:144953-196651 GCF_000622305.1 Nannospalax galili | reverse complement strand
CCTGCTAGAGCAATAAGACAGAAGAAGGAAATTAAAGGAGTACTAATTGGAAAAGAAGAGGTCAAACTATCACTTTTTGCAGATGAAATGATACTATACCTAAGAGATCCCAAAAGTGCCACCAAAAAACTCCAAGAACTGATCAACACTTTCAGTATAGTGGGAGGTTATAAAATCAATCTACAAAAATCAGTAGCCTATCTATATACCAATAATAAGCAAATGCTCCCATTCACAATTGATTCAAAAAAAAATATCTTGGAATAAATCTGATGAAAGACACCAAAGATCTCTACAATGAAAATTTTAAGTTGTCAAAGAAATTGAAGAAGACACCAGGAGATGGAAGGACCTCCCACATTCATGGATTGGAAGAATTAATATTGTTAAAATGACCATCCTTCCAAAGCAATATAGATTCAATGTAATCCCAATCAAAATCCCCATGACATACTTCACAGAATTAGAAAAATGAATCTTTAAATTCACATGGAGGCACAAAAGACCCCGGATAGCCAAAGAAACCCTGAACACAAAGAGCAATGCTGGGGGATTACCATACCAGATCTTAAAGTATACTACAGAGCCATAGTCATAAAAATAGCATGGTACTGGCACAAAAACAGACACATAGATCAATGGAACATCATTGAAGATCCAAACCTGAGTACAACCATATTTCAGCCACCTGATATTTGACAAAGGTGCTAAGAACACACAATGGAGGAAAGACATCATCTTCAACAAATGGGGACAAAAATCTACTCTAAATGGATCAAAGACATCAATGTGAAACTGGAAACCCTGATACTAAGAAAATATTGTCAATAATTTACAAGATATAGGTATAGGAAATGATTTTCTAAACTGGACAGAAGTTGCTCAGGAATTAAGGTCAGCAATCAACAAGTGGGACCTCATTAAACTGAAAAGCTTCTGTGCAGCAAAAGAAACAATCAAAAAAGTGAAGAGAAAACACACAGAGTGGGAAAAACTCTTCACCACTGACACATCTGACAGAGGTTTAACATCCAGAATATATAAAAAACTCAAAAAACAAAGAATCGAGAAACCAAATGATCCAATTAGAAGATGGGCTAAAGATCTAAACAGAGAGTTCTCAAAGGAAAAAATAAAGATGGCTAAGAAACATCTCAAAAAGTGTTCAACATCGTTAGTAATTAGGAAAATGCAAATTAAAACCACCCTAAGGTATCACCTTACCCCAATCAGACTGGCTAGGATCAAGAAAACAAATGATACCAAATGCTGGTGAGGATGTGGAGAAAGGGGAATGCTCATTCACTGCTGGTGGGATTTCAAACTTGTGCAGCCTCTATGGAAAACAGTGTGGAGAACTCTTAAAAATGGCCAGGTGTGGTGGCGTATGCCTTTAATTCCAGCACTCGGGAGGCACAGGCAGGCAGATCTCTGTGAATTCAAGGCCAGCTTGGTCTGCATAGTGAGTTCCAGGACAGCTGAGGCTACAAGGAGACCTTGTCTCAAAAAGACAAAAAAAAAAAAATGATATGGCCCGGTTATACCACTCCTTGACATACACCCAAAGGACTCATCCTATTGTAGAGACACTTGTACAACCATGTTTGTTGCTGCTCTTTTCACAATAGCTAAGAGATAGAAGCAACCTAAGTGTCCCTCAATTGATGAGTGGTTAACAAAAATGTGGTATATTTACACAATGGAGTTCTATTCAGCAATAAAGAAAGATGAAATAATGAAATTTGCAGGCAAATGGATGGATCTAAAAACTGTTATGCTTGTTATACTAAGTGAAGTAACACAGACTCAGACAAACAAATGACGTATGTTCTCCCTCATATGTGGCTCCTAGCACCAAATCCTTTTAAATTCCAGGTCCTTTTAATAAGAAGACGCCACACAGCAGTCCCTTCTGCATGAAATAACTACCATCATCATGACTTTGGCTGAGCCCGAATCACTAAACATAGTCACAATTGGGCTTGCTGACGGTTGTGTTCATTATTAAAGGAGTGCCAAGCAGGGTCACTGGACCTGCACCTGAGTATCCAGCCACTCTTCCCAGACAACTAGTCCAGCCTTGGAAGACAAAAGAAAAATGAGGAAGAACCCAATAGAGGGATGCTTTTGGAAGCCCTTTTCAAGAAATTCCAATGGACTCTCATATGAACATTTGAAAATTGCCCTGTTCTTTTTTCTGGTTCCCTGTCTAGAACTTACAATGCTAATTACTCTTGCCTTTACTTTTCCTTCACATCTCCTATTCATGATTCAAGGACTTTCTTCTCCCCTAGAGATAAGAGTTATGCAATTTGGGAGTCCTTTAGATAGACCCACTGAAAGGGTACTCCCAATTGCCTCACCCTGCGTCCCTGTTCAGCATGGAAGAAGCCAGAGCGGTCTGCGTCCCCATTCCGTATTGGTAATTTGGATAACCTCTTCATAGGATGGTGTGATAAGAATAGGAGGTTGGAATTGGCTCAGCACAGGCCCCAAAGAAATGTAGTCAGTTTCTGGGCTGAAAGTCAAAATGTCCTTGGCCTGTTAGCAACACATTTTGTTCCAAAGGCCAAAAATATCAAAATGTCAAAGTATTTAGGAGATTGTATCTAATCCTTAAAAGATTTTAGGGTTACCTCTTCAGAGGGGGGAATGTTGGAGGGAAGGAGTGGGCATGGATTTGATCAAAACACCTTATATATATATATGTATAAAATTCTTAATAAAGTTTTTGTAAAAATTAAAAATAATCACCCTCTATTTGATAATCTTTTACCCAGTTCTGATATAATTTTTATTTAGCTTTTCATGTACTGGGATCCATCTCTGGACCACTTTTCATCAGCTTTTGTTCATTTATCACCAACATTCTTTTCACTATTTTATCCATGATAGAGTTAGAGCACATTTGCTTCTCTAGCAAGATGACTCTTCACTCACCATGCTTTGGTTTCCTTTGTCACAGGATATTTTCTTTTCTTTTCTTTTCTTTTTTAGCGGGGTAGGGGCTTTGAGACGGGGTCTCATGATGCCACCTAGGCTGATGTCAAGCTTACTATATAGCTGAGCATGACCTTAAACTTCTTGCCTCTGCCTTCCAAGTGCTAAGTTTATATGTGTGGGCCTCTGCACCCAGCTTCATAAAGTATTTTCAATCTTTTTTTTAACACAGGGTTAAGAAGTACTGAGTAAAGATAGATATTTAACAGAAAAAGATAGAGTAAAGGCAATAAAGACTGAACAGATGCCACTTTGACCCAGAGGAATGCTGAGTCTTAAAGAGGAAGATCATTTTTTTCCTCTCATCTCTAAAATCTTGAAGATGGATTTGTCCTTAGGTATCAAACTATTTGCATTAAAAAACGAGAGGTAAAAAATACAGTCTAATGAAAATTCATGTTATTGCAGTATTTTGCCACAGTACTTGTGGCTTATTTAATTTGCTTTTAAGACCATGCTGACATAAAGCCAGGGGTGTAGTGTACATCTGTAATCCCAGCACTTGAGAGACTGAGGCAAGATTGAGGCAAGATCTTGTCTCAGGATAAGAAGAAAAAAAGAATTTTCCCATGTATAGAAAGTTTCTGTAAAGAATTTGAGAAAGTAAGATTTTGTTATTTTACTGGTTTCTCCTAAATCTGGAATTTGCCTCACACCCTCCCCAGAAAACTTTCTTCCCACAAACTTTTTTGTGAAGTGTCATATTTTCTTTTTACTAAATGTGAATCAAGATTCAAAGAAGCCCTTGATTTCAAAATTGAGAGGTTTCAGTTTGGTTTCATTTTTAGGTTTGGTGGGTTATAGGAACTCAGAACAAAAATGAAAGCTCTATAAATCCAAACCTCCATTTTTAAAGATATTTTGTCATGCTCTATTTTACTCCAAATGAAATCTGGGTATGCTAATCCACTTACAGGCAGGTTTTTAAAAATAATATGGTGCCTTAGCTTTGATATAAAAAAGAAATAAAAGGGAAGGGACTTGTTTCCCTATATAAAGACTTGGGAGGCCACAGCAAAGATAGACAGAAGTTGTAGGTAACTGCACTGTAAGTAGCAGTTATTGTGAACAAGATAAGTACAAAAGAGTTACATAGTGTTGGCAACTCAGCAGTTCAAATGATACGGTGTGATGTGATACATACGATGTGATGTGAGAGGCCAGGATGGTACAAAAATACAGCTCAACCCCAAACAGAACATGGTCTTTCCTTGACTGCCACGTAGCTTCATACTTGAAAAAGTCAGTATACACATTAAACAAGGTGGATCTGTGCTCAATTAATAATGCCCATCTACCTTCTTAATGCAAAATAGATGATGTCCTGGCATTCCCCAGCAAAGTCTTCATGAGCTACTGTGAGCTTCTCAATATTGTAATGGAATAGAAGACCAGGTCAATAATGCAAGTCCCAAATATTTCTGGTTAGAGCATCCACAGACAAAAGGAGCTGGGTAAAAGAGCACCTGGAATGAGTTCTCAAACACAAATCCTAAAGCACCCAGGGAAAACCCAACCCAAGAAATTAAATCAACTGAATCAACAACTCAGATAAAGCCATTCACAAATTTAAACTGAATATAAAAGGAGAATCTGAAAATAACTTTAACAAGCCATCCTCAGATCTACAAATATATAAGTAAATTTTTTTATATAAAAGGCTGCTATTTTTCAATGTTTCTTTCTTTTGGAGACAAGGTCTCATGTGCTTCAGGCTAGCCTCAAACTTACTATGTAGCCAAAGTTGACCTTGACCTTCTTTCACCTCTACCTCAAGTACCTCAGGATTGCTAAGATTATAGGGATTTGAGATCACACCCAGTTTTATGTGGTGCTAGGAAAGAAACACAGGGATTCATGCCCGCTAGTCAAGTACTCCACCAAGTGAGCCACATCCCCAGTCAATGGGCTTTCTCTATCTATGACCACATACATGGAATAAACAGTACATAATCCACACTAGCATTTTACTGAAATTTTTTTTTCTTTTTTTTTAAATTTAAAAAAAAAATTTTTTTATGTGTATGAGTGTATTGCCTGCATGGAGGCAAGTGCACCCGTGTCATGCAATACCCTTGGAGGTCAGAAGAGGCTCCCCTGGGCCTGGAGTTAGGACAGTTGTTAGCTGCCATGTGGGTGCTGGGATTGGAACCCGGGTCATCTGCAAGAACAACCAGTGTTCTTAACCACTGAGCCAGCTCTCCAGCCCCTGCAATAATTTTTTTTCAATAAGTTTCATGTGCCAAAATCTTGGGCAGAGAGGGAGACCTGTTTGAATGATTTTCAAAGAATTTAAACAAATGAAAATGCCAGGAAAATATGACTTTTGGAAGTTCAGAATCAGAAACCTCTGAGTCATTTTGCCCCATGTCTATCCCCATCAGCCTCTGAAACATCTCCACTCCATCCATGACATCTGCCCAAGCCACTCCCATGAAACACACACTTCTGAGGCCAGTATCCTTTTTCTCAATGTTCTAACTGTAAAGAAGTCTTCAAGGACCAGGGAGTTAGACAGCTCAGCTGGTAAAGTGCTTGCCTTACAAGCATGAGGGCCTGAGTTTGATTCCAAGAGCACATTTTAAAACCTAGGCACAGTGGCACGCATTTGTAATCCCAGCACTGGAGAGGCAGAGACAGGCAGATCCCCAGGCTTGCTGGCCAGCCAGCCTAACCAACATAGCAAGCCCCAGGTCCTGAAGAGAGAGACCCTTTCTCAAAACACAAGGGGATGCCTCAAAACACACATGCATGCCTCCCTACATGCATGCACTCACAAGTATGCTCTCTCTTCCAAGTGTGCTCCTCTCTCTCTCTCTCTCTCTCTCTCTCTCTCTCTCTCTCTCTCTCACACACACACACACACACACACACACACACACACTCACACTCACACACAAAGTCCTCACTCACTACGCTAGAACCTGACAGTGGGACAAGAAACCACTGCCTGCTGCCTCTGACACTTATCAGCTATATGAGCTTAGACAAGTTACTTTTCCTCTCTGGGTCTCCATTTCTTCCCGTTGGTAACAACGGCAGTGCCATCTGTGGTCTGTGGTCTGGGTTCTTGTGATATCCCTGAGTTAACAGAAATTAAGCACTTGGAACAGCCTGGCAAACACACATAGTGTGCAAGGTTTGGTAGTGATTCCACCTCTGCTCTTTGGTCTCCTCTGCTGGACCCACCTCAGGACCCAGATCCTATACATTTCTCAAATTGCATTATTGCTATTCTCTCCCCATCCTTTTCTGGCCCCAATTTACCAACACCTTTTTGAAAACTGGATTCTCAATCTGAACCTGATTTTCATGTATGTTTTGAACCGTGCAGGATAGAATGTATTCATGCAGCAGTTTACAATCAACACTTGTTCGACATCTATTAGTGTGCTCCAAAAGTTTGTCTGTGTGGAGAACTACAGTCCCAGCAAGCAACATGAGAGCTGTTTTCATTTTACCTATAGCCGAATTCAAATTATATCATGAACTCCCATGCTATGGGGTGGCAGAGACTTGATCTGAATTAATTCAAATTTAACTTTCCCCAGAGTTGCATCAGAATTCTGGAGCCTGAGTTGACAGAGCTGATTGCCAGGGTCATAGGGATAGAGTTAGAAATGGCATGCTGTTTTCAGTGAGCATTCTACACTGTATTCACCAACTCAGATGTCTTGGTTCCCCTCCAGTCTTCATTCATGGGTAACTGAAGGGCCAGTACTGCATCCTTCCACTCCACAGTGTCATCCCATCAAGGTCTCTTTAGTATACTTTTTCTCCCCTGAGTCACACTTAAACCAGGAAAAAAATCTGTTGTATGCTCTGAGTTATGGGAAATTGACTGTGCTTTGGGGCCCTAGGATGACCTGCAGCTGAACTGTTATGACAAACTACAACACAAGGGGCTACTTAAAGTTGGTCATGGACCAGCTAGGATTCCCCAAAGCTAGAGGTAGGGGTTATTGAGCTGTGTCTCTCCACTCCTGGACCCCAGTTACCATGAAGGGGCAGAGCCCCATCTTTTTGTTCTCCCATCCCCAAACCCATCCAGTGTCCTCACTCTTGGTCAATACCCCATGCCCCAGGAAGCCACAAGGTCTCACACTGTCCACTCTGAATCTTTCAGTCCTCTGGATGGGAGATGCACTCAACTCTTGAATCATCCATCATGTATTCTTCAAAATACACCTAGGAAATTTGATTCAGAGAAGCCTGAAAACTTTACTACATTTTAAAGATGACCTTCTCCTACGGTAATCTTTTCTCAAGGAAATTATAGGAAAATGCCTACACGGAACTTGGAGATTAAAAAAAAAAAAAGGGGGGGGGGCTGCTGAGATGACTCAGCAGGCAAAAGTACTTGCCACCAAGCCAGACAACCTGAGTTCAATCCCTAGGACCCACATGGGTAGAAGGAGAGAACAGACTCCTACACCTTGGCAGACAAACCACCCCCTCAAAACACACACACACATACACATACACACACACACACACACACACACACTCTAAATAAATAAATCTAATTTTTAAATGTTTTAAGTATAAAAATAAAAGGAGGAAAACAAATGTAACGAGAAATACGAGAAGAACATCAGAGGTATACGTTGAGCCAATTCTATGATCAGTGAGAAGCATTTTCTCAGCACTTACCCCTATGCTATGCATGATGTGGCGTTAGGTACATAAAACAAAGGAAACATGGGCCTTGCTCTCAGCACTCAGCTAGGTCTGGTCCTCTCTGTTGCGCCTTCTGCTTCAATGCACAGGGATACTTTTTGTTATTTCATTGTACGTTTCTCACTTGCTTCCCTGCTTCAAATCTCCTGCCTTTCAGACTTGTGCCCTTACTTTTTTAAACAAATCTAATCATGTCTTTATTTTGCCTAAAAAGTTATAGTGTTAAAATTATCTCTAAGATAGAAAGTCAAACCCAGTGCTTAATGTTTGAAAATATTACTTCTTTTACTTATGAAAACAATTCCATCAATCCCATCGGGTATCTTTTATGGTCTCAGTTTTAGAAATAAAGAAACTAAAGTTCAGAAGTCTTAAACCATCATGACTAAAACCGCATGTCTGGGGAACATGGATTCAAAATTGGCTTTCTTATCTTTAGATCCATTCATTTTAATATTAATGTTCTGGCCTCTTTATTAAGCCTTGCATAATGAAATTTTCTAGAATAAGACAACAGCTACCATTCCTACCATTATCAGCACCACCACAGCAAATAGCTGCTCCATGTTGGAGTACCTGTTCTCATTCACCAACATCACAGAGAAGAAAGGAGAAAGGGACTTACCTGAATGGCCAATGAGGTAAGCCAAATGAGCCTTCACCATCCATCCCTGACAAAATTTAAGATGCATCACCCTCATGCACAATACATGATGCTCAAAGACCTGAAATACTGGGTGACCTCTTCCAGTCCTCGACATTACTGAGAAAGCAGAACAGGTGTCTGTCTCCTGAGTTATCTAGTCACAGATCATCACACAGCATCTACCTCAGCATCTACCTCAGCATCTACTATGGCACCTACCGTGGCAAATAAGCTGAAACCTCTTGGCAAGTTGTCCTAATGTAACAAGCGACTTCACATTTTTTAAAAGTTTTCACATATGACAATCGCATCCCTAGAAGCAGATGATACAGCTAAAAGATGACAGGTCAACCTCAAAAACACCAAAGTTGCTTATGACTGTAAACTTCTCTTGCTTGTTCCCAAGTGGTTTCAAATTTTAGTTGGAAGGGTGACAGGTGGACTTAATGGGGTTTTTTCACTTTTCTTCAGAAACCAATCCATCTCACTACCTCAGTGCTTTCCAACCTTTTTAAACCCATGAGCCCTTTGTACAAACTTGAAAAATCTTATGACATCATTCCCTTCACCCCAACTGTCGCCCTGAGCAGTGAGCTTTGTGTGTGAAGAAATGAATTAAATAGCCTGTGTATTTGTGAGCTAAGAAAACTACATATCATTTTATCTTTGAAAATGTTATAAATAATGGACTGTTTTACTTTCAAAATATAAGAATGCTTTAATATTATTTTTCTGCTTTTATTAGCCTACCTTCACATCTCCTTCCAGCTCTCCCAGCTACTAAATCAACTCTACACATTTCGTTTTGTTTTGTTTTGTTTTTCTTTAGTTTTTGATACACGCTAGCCTTGAACTCCCTATGTAGCCAAGGGTGACTTTGAACTCCTGATCCTCCTGCCTCCACTTCCCAAGTGCACCATGCTTGACTATTCTTATACAGTATTGAAGTTCAGTGTATGGCTTGAAATGAATCTATAACTATTTAAATATTTACAATGCCATCCTCAAGAGCCAAAGAGAGCTTGTGTGTAAAGGCTTTGAGACTAAAAGTGATTTCTGACAATTAATGGCCTGAGTTTGATCCCTGGGTCCCACTTGGTGGAAGGAGAGAATCGACTCCCACAAGTTGTCCTGTGGCCTCCATACGTGCGCGGTGCATGGCCGGTAGATGTTTGCGCGCGTGCGTGCGCGCGCGCACGCGCACACACACACACACACACACACACACACACACTAAACTGTAAAAATAAAAAAGAATTCATGACTTATTAAAATCCTAACAAAGAACTAGAAGACAATTTCCTTAACCTGACAGTCATCTGCAAAAACCTACCTAGAATATTATATATAAGGATGGAAAATAAATGTTCTACCTCTCAAAGGTAGAGGTAAAAGGCCAATATGTCCTCTCTTAACGTCGTTTTTCATATTGGAGGTTTTAGCCAGGGCACAAAGACAAGAGGGGAAAGGAGGAGGAAAACATTCAAATTCTTTAAAAAGAACTAAAACTATTTCTAAATACTGATGACACAATTGTATATGTTAGAAATCTCAAAGAATTTGCAGAAAGAAACCTGTTAGAATGAACAATGAATTCAGCAAAGTCATAGAATTCAAGATCACTATTTTAAAAATCAATTGTATTTCTATTTATTTTGCAGCAACAACTGAAATTTAAATTTTTCACAAAATTTGTTATACTACACTAAATAAATGGGTAAAAATCTAACAGAGTATATATCTGTGTGCTAAAACATACTGATGGAAAAATCCTACCTAAATAAATGGAGAGATATACCATGTTCTTAAATTAAAAGACTTAACATAATTGAGATGTCACAAATGGGCCTTTCTAATCCAATGCAATTGCACTAGAAATTCTGTCAGAGTATCTACAGTATCAATAAACTGATTGAAAACTTAGAGAACCAATACTACTTGTAGAACATATTACAAAGCTACAATAAATACAAAATGGGTTAAAGGCCTAAATATAAAGTCTGGAACTGGAGAACGTCTAGAGGAAAGCAAGAGGGAAAAGCTTTTTGACACTGGCTTACATGACAGGTCTTGTTTGTTTACTTTTTGGTTGTGGGGGAAGGAGTTGGTTTTGTTTGTTTGTGCATTTGTTTGTTTGTTTTGTATTCCTGGCTTGCCTGGAACTTGCTATTAGAACTGGCTGACCTCAAACTCACAGAGATTCACCTGCCTCTACCTCCCAAGTGCTGGAATTAAAGGCGTGCACTACCACACCCAGCCCCAACAATTTTGTTTTTTGTTCTTTTTAGTATCACACTAAAAGTACAGACAAGAAAGGTAAAAATACAGAAGTGAACTGCACTGAACTAAAAGCTTCTGCACAGCAGGGAGAAGAGACAATGTATGTAATGACAGAAAAGTTTTACAATCACCTATCTGATAAGAGATTAATATTCAAAACATATAAAGAGCACAGACATTTCCTTAATAAGAAAACAATCAATTTAAAAATGGAAAAAGTATCTGAATAGTTAATTAAAAAATAAAAATAAAAAACCCAAACCATAAATGGCCAACAGGAAGATGAGCAAATGCTCATCACTAATCTTCAGGGAAATGCCAATTAAAACCTCAGTGAAATATCACCTCACACTTGCTAGAATGTCTATTACTAAAAATACCAAGTACCAGAGAGGATGAGAAGAAAAGAGCACTCTTGTACTATGTAAATTAGCACAGCCATTGTGAAACAGTATGGAATGTTCTTTAAAAACAAGCAAGTTAGGAGATAGAGAGATGGCTCAGCAGTTAAGAACACTGGCTGTTCTTGCGGAGGACCTGGGTTCAGGTCCCAGCACCCACATGGCAGCTAACAACCATCCTTAATTCTAGCTCCAGGGGATCCAAATCCCTCTTCTGGTCTCCAAGGGCATTGCATGACACAGGCTCACTTACATACATGTAGGCAAAACATTCATGTACATAAAATAAAAATAAAAACAAGCTAGACTATTTTATGAACTGACACTCCTATTACTGGCTATACATCCAAAGAAAATAAAATCAGTACATCAAAATAAAATCAGTACATCAAAGAGATAGCTATGCAATTCACAATAAACAAGGTATGGAGTCAGTCTACACAGGTGGATGAAAAATATTGCTATGCATACACAACAGAATGCCTTTGGTCTCAAAAAGTAATGAAACCCCACCCTTTTTACCAAGGTGGCTAGATCTAGATGTCATTGTATGAAGTGAAAGAAGTCGGGCACAGAAAGATAAATCCCCATGTTCTCACTTCCGTGCATCATTTAAAACAGCTGAGCTCACAGAATTAGAACAGTAAAGCAGTTACCTGAGACTGTGTAGTATCTGGGGAGATGTTCAACAAGGGATAACAAAAACTTTGGTTAGACAGAAAGGATAAATTCAAAACATCTATTGCGGAGCTAGAGAGATGGCTCAGAGGTTGAGTGCTTGCTGCTCTTCAAGAGGACCCCTGTTCAGTTCCCAGCACCAACACTGAGAAGCTCACAACCACCCGTAACTCCAGCTCCAGGGTTTCCAGTGCCCTCTTCTGGTCTCCTCAGGCACTGCATTCACATGCACATAAGCACCACACAAAGACACACACACACACACAACTAAAAAGTAATAAAAAGTAAAAATATCTATTGTTTTACATCTACGCAGCAGCTGTAATCACAATCACAATATATATTCTTTAAAATTCCTAAGAAAGTAGATTTAAGTATTTTTACCACAAAAATGATAAATATGTGCAGTAATTCCTATTCTCATTAACTTCATTTAGCCATTCTAAATGAACACATGTACATACATATTTTGATGCAATATTTTGCATAAATACATATAATTTTGTCATTGTAAAATAAGTAACCTAAAAAAATAAATACAATAAGTAAAACGTGTCATAACAACAGAAGAATAGGTGAGCAGACACATAATTCAAAAGTAGAGCTAAAATGCCCAGAAATAGACCAATATAAATAAAGTTAAGCTACTTTTTTGACATAAGTACAAAGGCAATGAAATGGAAAAGGATGATCTTTTTAATGAACTGTCCTAGAGAACTTGAACATCTGCATGGAAAGCAAAATCCTCTATACATATTGCACATGCTATTAAAAAAATTAAGTAGCAGGCTGGAGAGCTGGTTTAGCAGCTAAAAGCAGTATTCTTAGCCATGTTGGGTCACTCACAACCATCTATAACTCCAGCTGCAGGGGATCTGACAACTCCTGGCCTGTACAGATATCTGCACCCACATGCACAAACCCCCACATACATACACATACATAAAATAGAAACTTTCTTTTAAAAATTAGCTAAAATTTTATGCTGTGAAATGCCTTGATTTCCTTTTTAGACAGTTAATATTATATACATTGCCAGTATTTATATTATATTTATTCTACCACTGAATTCCACCTGGAAATTGTCTTGTGCTTTTCCACATTCTTTTTATATACACATTAGTATTTTATTTTTTAGCCTAAGGGATCTCACTCTTTTTTTTAATGTTTATTTTATGTATCTGAGTGTTATGCCTGCATGTGTGTAAGTGCACCTGTATCGTGCAATGCCACAGAGGTCAGAAGAAGGTGTTAGATTCCCCTGGAACTGGAGTTATGGATGGTTGTTAGCCACCATATGGGTGCTGGGAATTGAACCCATGTCCTCTGCAAGAGCAGTAAGTGCTCTTAACCACTGAACCATCTCTCCAATCCTGGGATCTCACTCTTAAGCCCAAAAGTTAAAATGATGAAGACAAGTGTCCTATAGAATTGGATGGCCCCTTACATCAATACAGGAGAAACCTGTGCTGTCATTACAGTGCTGGGTGTGTCGTCACAGCCCTGACAACTTGAGCCACGTGCTCTCCATCCTCCAAGATTCTCATACCCAGACTATTTGTGCATCAGGTTCTGCCATGAATTTTAGTGACTTGCTAGTGTCATAATTCTCTAGTGCTTCTTAATGTTTATTTTATGTATCTGAGTGTTATGCCTGCATGTGTGTAAGTGCACCTGTATCGTGCAGTGCCACAGAGGTCAGAAGAAGGTGTTAGATTCCCCTGGAACTGGAGTTATGGATGGTTGTTAGCCACCATATGGGTGCTGGGAATTGAACCCATGTCCTCTGCAAGAGCAGTAAGTGCTCTTAACCACTGAACCATCTCTCCAATCCTGGGATCTCACTCTTAAGCCCAAAAGTTAAAATGATGAAGACAAGTGTCCTATAGAATTGGATGGCCCCTTACATCAATACAGGAGAAACCTGTGCTGTCATTACAGTGCTGGGTGTGTCGTCACAGCCCTGACAACTTGAGCCACGTGCTCTCCATCCTCCAAGATTCTCATACCCAGACTATTTGTGCATCAGGTTCTGCCATGAATTTTAGTGACTTGCTAGTGTCATAATTCTCTAGTGCTTCATCATGGAAAAAGGTCTTATTTTGGGTGCTAATCTCAGGACTTGGCATGAAAATCTGCTGTATGCTTTATTGTTTATGTTATTAGATGTCTTGAATAATGAATCACATCTTCTCTTTCAGATTCCCATTGAATGATGACCCTCCAGCCTCCAGCCTTATACCTTCTAATGTCACTCTTAGATGAGGCAGGTTTTGAGATTTTTCTATCCCTGGATCAGCAGGGTCTACTTCCCTATTCAACCAGAGGCAGCTTCAGAAAACATTAGCCATCAACTCTTAAAATGAATGTCTCAGAGAGGTAACCTGAGGCAGGACAGAAAGACAGGGAAAACTAAAAGGATGTGGGCAAGGAAAGGAGACCCTTACCCCTGTTGGTTAGGGATCACAAAAATCTAACAAACAAAATCCTGAGCCATGTTTATAGTCCAAACATGTGTCTTGATGTCCTTGTGACTTATGTGTGAGTATTCCTTTGAACTTTTTAGACTGCTTGTATCTTATCAGCTTGTAAGCCTGTGCAGTGTACCTACATGGTGGAATGAGTGATCTGCCTCCCACAAGTGGTCCTCTGTCCTCTACATGCACTCTGTAGCATGCGCACCTGTGCACACAGAAGTCAATAAGTGTAAATTCTTTTAAGTTAAAAATAGGGGGCTGGAGGGATGACTCAGCAGTTAAGATCGTGTTTTCTTGCAGAGGATCTGAATTTGATCCCTAGTACCCATGCGAAGCAGCTCACAGCCACTGTAACTCCAGCTTCAGGGGATCCCACACCCTCTTCTGGCCTCCAAGGGCACCCATACACACACATGACATACAGGAACACAGATACACACACATACACATAAATTAAAAAATAAAATTAATCCTTTAAGAAAAAGTGAAAATGAGTTAATGATCTGAATGGATGCTTCAACATATTGTACACACAGGCCTAAGTACAGATGCACAGATGTGGCTAGCAAGCACATGGAACATCTGGGTATCCGTGGTCATTAGAAAAGGTAGATCAGACCCCAATGAGACATCAACTGCCCAACTATTAAAATGGTTAAAGCTTTCAAATCTGAAATACCAAGTGTTCACATGGTTGTAAAGCAACTAAAACTCTGTTATTCCTGACAGAGATGCAAAATGCTATGTCCATTCTGGAAAAATGCTACAAGTATCTCATAAATAACTTTAAGAAACAGGGTTTGGATTAGAAACTTACACACAAGGGAATGGAGAGATGGCTCAGCAGTTAAGAACACTGGTTGCTCTTGCAGAGGACCAGGGTTCTATTCCCAGCACCCACACGATGGCTAATAACCATCCATAACTCCAGTTCCAGGGGAATCCAATGCCTTCTTCTGACCTCCATAGGCATTGCATGACACCTGTACACTTACATACCTGCAGGCAATACATGAGACACATAAAAATATGTATGAGACACATAAAAATAAAATCTTTTTAAAAGAAGGAAGTGTACATGAACACTGTGCTCTGGCTGGTGAATCTTCTTTCCATGGTGGTACAGAATAATAATCCTGAAGTTACTTTACATGCATATTTGGATGAGGAAATAAAGACAGATAGCTGGGGCTGGAGAGATGGCTTAGGTGGTTAAGAGCACTTGCTGCTTTTACAGAGGACCTGGGTTCAGTTACAGCACCCACATCAGGAGGCTCACACCACCTGTAACTCCAGCACCAGGGGATCTGACGTCCTCTTCTGACTTCTGCAGGCACTTACACACAGGTGGCACATACACATATGCTTAAGTAAAAATAAAAATAAGTATTTGAAAAAATAAAGACAAACGGGTAGATAGTGGGGGCCATATTTTTCATTGTCAAAGAAACTAATTACAAATAAGCAACAGGGGGCTACCAAGAAGACCCTACTTGTGCTACATGATATTTGGGGATTTGGCACTTACTCTTATATGCACATATGTAGAAATATAAATAATGACATGTTGGTATGTATGCATGAGTTAGACTATATTGAAAATAAACAGATAAGTATATGTGTTTCATGCTCTTCTAGTCAAGTCTGTCTACAGGTCCTGGGACCAGTGACATCCCAATGGCGATGAGCACACCTAGCATCCAGATCTCAGTTTCTAAATACCATTCTATAATTCAAGAAACCAAGGCTGCTTGAGAAGTGTATGATTCTGGAGCTGGGTAAACAAAGTCCAAGATGAGCTGGTGCTTCTGTGGATGCCATAAAATAAGGAGATGCCACTAAAAAATTAGGATGGCTTAATAGGTAAAGGTGTGTGTAGCAAAAACATGGGGACATAAATTCAATCCCTGGAACCCAGGGAAAGGTCGGATTCCTATAACCCCAGCACTGTGGGGCTACATACCAGAGGATCACTGAGGATTGCTAGCTTAACTCCGGATTCAGTGAGAATAAGGTAGAGAGTGATAGAACAGGACACTTGACCTCTTTCTCCAGCTTCTACATACATGAGCACAGGTGCATGCACCCACACACACACCTCCACATACATTACACACATATACATTCCATTAACACACATAGATACACTATCACTACCACCACAAATTTTTATTTTTAAAACTTAAAAGTTGTTGACTTATGGCATTAAATATGGGGGTTTCTGGTTATGCAGCAATGGGTAACAGGAAGACTATGGGGCCACTTTGCTCTGACACGTAGTGAGCAATTGGGTATCACTGGTCAACCAGTCTCTGAGGCATCTCAGAGAAAAATACAGAAATGCGAAACTCAGGGCACTCCCCTACCCTCCTCTTCAGCCTCATCCCAGACTCCAAGAACAGATGACAGAAGTGAGTATTTTTCCCAAAGCAACCATGGTTTTGCTTTGCCCTCCATTAAGCTGAGATCATGGGCAAGGAGGATTCCAAACTCTGAGTTAAGATGTTATAGAGGATGATGTACTCTATTAGCTAGTTTGGCATTGCTGTGACCAAAGTATCTGACACAAACACCTCATGGGAGGGAAAATTTATTTTACTCACAGTTTCAGATGGTTTAAGTCCACCCTGGCCGTGTTCAGGAGAGCATGAACATCATGGAGGACCAGGAAGCAGAGAGAGGAGCACTGGAACCACAGTCCAGGCTGTAACTTTCAAAGACCTACTTTCAAAGCTAAGCTTCACCTCTTGAAGGTTCCATAGTCTCCCAAAATCAGCACCACCATCTTGGGACCATCTGTGAGATGTTCCCCAATATGTTCCTCTCTGTGTTCCCACAATACTCCCTCACAGCGCTGTGATTCTCTCTTCAAGTAGCTGACTTTCCTGCCTTCGTGCCTGGAAGCCACTTGAAGTAAGAGATATTCCTTGCATCGTGCTGTGTCTTCCTCTTCTGAGTCCCTAGTCTACCCACCAGGAATACTTGTTGAAGGAATAGCGCCTACTTTTAAATAGGCTTCAGCATAGCCTTCCAAGTAGCCATATGAAGACCATTAGGGACAGTTTTCTGAATGCTTGGAGGTAGAAACAATCCTTACTTTTTTTTGTTTTCTGATCTCATAGCCAAAGTCTGTGAACTCAAATACATTCCCACAGAGGCTATATAGACAGAAAATGGGGGAAGTATTTTCAGTATTATTTCTATTCATTTTTTGCATATTTGTATTTTTTGCATCTTTTGACTATTCTAATTTTTTAATTTCAAAAAGATTTGGGAAAGTATATCTTGAGTAAATTTATTTTGATTTTGTAAATGTATCAGCTTTTTCCATTTCAAAGACTTTTAATTTTTACTTTTAGCTTACTTTCTCATATTGATACAACAGCCTCTAAATGTGTGTGTGTGTGTGTGTGTGTGTGTGTGTGTGCTTACCCACACATGCTTGATTCTCTGGGATATTTTGGACAGCCTTTAAATCTCACCTTTCTGAGACATTTCACTCTGTTTTCCTGTGGGAGTACATGCCTAGGTCCAGCTATTTCACCTACTTTGAGATCTACATCATCTGTATAGATGCATTTTATCCAGCTGCATCATTATGACTATATGGCATTTTCTTTATTTTTGTTTTATTTTCCCTTAAAAATCTTTATCTTATTTTTGCATCTTCCTCCTACCTGACCCTCATAATTTGGAAGGTTTTGGAATGTTTTAAAATGTTGCTTGTGCCTGCACTCTCTAAATTTTGGAAACTCTGTTCATGTTTCCAGTTTTTTAAAACATCGTTTCTTTAATGGGTATATCAATGCAAATACGTAAAAAAATCAAAAGAAATAATAATGAAAATACTACTCCAATTATAAGCATTTAACACGGCATATATAAAAATGAGGTTTACAAAGTCTGCATAAAGTGATGTGAGTTCAGCATCCCCACAGCTGAACCCTGTTCTGCACCTTGGAAATAAGACCTTTGCTGATACCCATGGGGGAGTCCATGTTGCTACTCATGAGGACAAACTCAGCCACGTCTACATTAAAATATTCAGATAAGCTCTTACACATTTAAGCTACTGGTTATTTTCAGTTCCCTTAAAAATTGTTAACCACTGCTGCATCAATAAACATATTTGATTTCAGAAAAAAAAAAAAAAAAAAAAAAGGAAAACGGGGGAAGTGGGCTAGGTACACAGCCTAGGCCTCATGGAAGACACGCAGAACCATTTACCCTGGTGAGGTATTGTCCTCTAACTCTTCAGACCCTGTGACACCTCAAGAGAAGCCAAAAAATCAGATACTCATGAGCCTGACGACCTGAGTTTGATCCTTGAAACCCATGTGGTGGAAGGAGAGAACCAACTCCTTCACGTTGCCCTCTGACCCACACGCAGGTGCTGAGGCATGCACAAACAAAATTTCTTTTAATGGAGATTACTAAATGCATAAATAGGTCCTTGCTTTTAGGGTTAATTATAAACATTAATAAGCATAATCAATGAGAACAAAATAATATTATGGGATCTTAGAGAGATGTTGGTTACTAAAGTGCCTGCCAGGGGCCTGCTCTCCTTAAGATATGAAGATGGGTTAAGAAACATCATTATTAATTTTTTAAAAATCCTGGTGCTGGAGAGATGGCTCAGTGGTTAAGAGCCCTGGCTGCTCTTGCAGAGGACCCAGGTTCAGTTCCCAGCATCCACATGGCAGCTAACAACTGTCTGTAACTCCCCTTCCAGGGGATTTGATGCCCTCTTCCAACTTCTGCAGGTATAGCACAACATAAGTGCACTTACATACATGTAGGCAATACACTCATAAAATAAAAATAATAAATAAAATCTTTTTAAAAATCTAGTCAGATGATTACAAAAGAACTGAGAACAGAATGACTCCGTATGACAACTTGATAATTGACATCATGGCCTACAGTTCATATAGTAGAAACACACTTGGGCTTGGGAACAGCCTGGCATGAGAACTCACCTGTTTTACCTGCAGGTGACTAGGCAAGTAACTGTGTTCCATCTCTGTCACTGAAAGTTCTTAGTAATTGCTGGTGAGTCAGCTTAGTGTACATGCATTGCCAACATGGAAAGAAAATCCAGAAAGCTTTCTTGATCACTTCCTCTATGAATTCATCTACGGTTTCTCCCACTGCTCACAGCCCAGGTGTCCCAGGTCTCTACTATGCAACCTTCTGTTCTCCAGTGAACAAGACTGAGCTTCTTCATAGCCCAGTGGTCCCAAACTTGCATGATGGCAAGAACAAAAACTACAAGGTCTCTTAGGCTCTGCTGCTCAAACATACCCCTCTACCATTTGTATTGGTCAAAGAAATGGATCCATTAAGATAAAATGGTGTCACATGGCAAAGCACTGTGGACACAAGGGAAACCCAGGAAACCATTATTTTAATGGCCTACATTTTGTGTGTCTTTCTGTGGATCCTCCAACTCTTTTTTTTCTCTGATCGCATTTCTTCATTTCTTTAAAACTCAACAGTGGCCGGGCGTGATGGTGCACGCCTTTAATCCCAGCACTTGGGAGGCAGAGGCAGGCAGATCTCCGCGAGCTCAAGGCCAGCCTGGTCTACATAGTGAGTTCCAGGACAGCTGGGGCTACAGGGAGACCTTGTCTCAAAAAGACAAAAAAAAAACAAAAAAAAAGAGAAAACAAAAAAAATCTCAACAGTGAGGGCTCAGCAGTTAAGAGTACTTGCTGCTCCTGCAGAGGGCCCAAGGTTAGTTTCTAGCACCCATGTTAGGCGGCTCACAACCTCCTCAAGCTCTAAGTCCAAAGGATTTAATACCTCTGACCTCCACAGGCACCTGCATTCACATGCACTTATACACACAAAGAAAGGAAGGGAGGGATGGAGGGAATGAGCGAGGGAGGGAGGGAGGGAGGATAAAAACAACCCAGAAAACTCAGCTCAAAGCCAGCAAAAATCAGTTGACCAAAACCAGGGATTTTTGTCCCCTTCATTCACTCTTGAATATCCAAGGACTGACACAGGGTAAGTAACCAAGCACGCTTCTTGAATGTATGAATCTCATTAATCCTTGACCACTACTCAACATATTGAAAGACATTAGATCTGAAGAACTTCCTGACTCCACATGGGGTCATGGGAAAAATAGGGGTTCAGTTCTGCAAAAAGCCAGAGCCATTAGGCAGTCAAAAGGCTGTGGTTGGACATTGGGAAAGGAGTCACTGGGAGGAAGGGGAGTCACTGTGTTCCATGCACAGTGGCCTAAATTTAATAGGTACTCTCTACTACAGCCCATCAGGTGAATATTCCTAACCTGTAGAGCTAAGGAAATTCAGGGTAGAGACCTTTGAATAAGTCGTTTACGATTATACACTTGGAAAGTGGTAACACAGAAAATGAATCTCAGATCTCTTTAAGATTTATTTTATTTTTAATTATAAGTCATGGTCGGAGGGGGTATGTGCACTTGAGTGCAGGTACCTGTGGAAGCCGGAAGAGGAAGTCAGATTCCCTGGAGCTGGAGTTATAGGCGGTTGTGAGCCACCTGACGTTGAATGTTGGGAACCAAATTCAGATCTTCTGGAATAGGAATACGTGCTCTTAATTGCTGAGCATCTCTACAGTCCCTGGATCTCAGCTTTGAGCTGCAAGTTCAGGTTCTTTCCTTGTTGTGATTGGAGATGAATGCTCAGGAAGGTGAACTTGAAGGGCTGACTGAAAATGGAAAACACGTTCCACCTGCTACAGTTTTATCCAGATCTGACACAGCAACAATGATAACAACAAAACTTTCTTAATTTTAATTTTTTATTTTTGAGAATTTCATACATGAAATATTATCTTTGCATTATTTCCATCTCCTCCAGTTCCTCCCATGCCCCCCACTCCCTCAATTTCTTGTCCTCTTTTATTGTTATTCTTGCATATACATACATACATTTGCAAATATACATGTATACACATATGTAATGCACTAAGTCCATTTAGTGGTGCTTGTATGTACCTGTGTTTAGGGATGCCCATTTGGGATTAGATAACCTCTCAGAGAGCTAGTCATTGGAGAAAAGTGATTCTCCCTCCCTCAGTATCCATTGATTACCTATAGCTCTTCATCTTGAGATAAGACCCGTGAAATTTCCTTCATCTTCCTTGGTTTGTCAACTGATTTTTGTCATGCAGGTCTCTTTAAACAATCATACTATGGATTTCACTGGTATAGCTTTCCTATCATGTCTAGAATGCATTAACTAGCAGCAAGTGTCTGGTCCCTCTGGCTCCTATATCCTTTCTGCCCCCTCTTCCACAATGTTCCCTGAGCCTTAAGCATAGAGGTTGCATGGTAGATGTTTCACTTAAAGATGTGCACCTCAAAAAAAAAAAGATTTGCACCCCACAATCACTTATTCTCTGTGTTTGACCAACTGTAAAACTTTGTAATAGTCTCCATCTACAACAGAAGGTTTTGTTCCATAGCTAATACTCAGTTGCTAGTATGTAATGACACTTTATATACACTCTGTCAGTCAATCCTCAAAATGACCTCCATAAGATATAGGCTTTCATTATCTTATTTTACAACAAAAGAAGTGATTAAGACTTAAAGATCAAAGAATTTGCATCTATATAATCTAAGTTTGTGTGTATGTGTATGGTATCAGGTATCAAACCCCAAGGCCTTGTGCCTAATAAGCAACATTACCACTGAATTCCATCCTACATCTGTGTAAACCAAGTCTCACAGCTGCTAAGTAGGAGGGTTGGGAATCTTTCAATAGGTGTTCGGAACAAAAACATTTTTTAAAAATTCAGGTACAGTGTTGGTCATGTAGCCCAGTTGGTGGAGTGCTTGTTTAGCACTCTAAAAGCCCTGGGTTCCATCCCCAGTACTGCATAATACTGGACATGGTGGCACAGGCCTACAAATTCAGCATTTGGGAGTTGGAGGCAGGAGGATCAGGAGTTCAAAGTTATCCTCAGCTACAAAGCAAGTTGGAGGACAACCTGGGCTACATAAAACCCTGTATCAAGAAAAAAAAGAAGAGAAAAGATGGAGAGATAGCTCAGTGGTTAAGAGTACTGGCTGCTCCTGGAGAGGTCCCAAGTTCTGTTCCAAGCACGCACATGGTAACTCACAACCTCTGTAATTCCAGTTCCAGGGGATCTTTTGGCCTTTGCAGGCACTGCATGTTGTGCACTTACATACGTGCAGGCAAAACACTCATACACATAAAATAAAAATAAGTAAAATTTTAAAATATGTAGAGATTCATACTCGAAGTGTACAAAGGGTTGATCAAATGAGTTCTTTTTATACTTAAGTCCTACAATATTTATTGTGCCCACAACTCCTCCCTCAACATGTAACTCAAAAATGGGTAATACTAAACTTTAAGAAAGCAGATGCCAGAAAATATAAGCCCCGGACATTCTGATTTTCACAATGAAAGCTACTTCAAGAAATTGTTCAATTAGCATCAAAACATTTCAAGAAAAAAAAAATTCTTTTGTTTTGATGACCATCTTTTACTAATATCCAGTTATTGATTAATTATATGCAATTGTCATTGTAGGTTGAAAATGTCTGAGCATTAGTGATTTCTCATGGCAACATCTTATTCGGTCTGCCTGCTGGTAAATTCAGCCCTGAGTACACTTGTGTTTGGGAACTCTGTGCTTTTCTGATTTCCTATTCTGTTGATCCTCATTATGAGACAATTTCAAATCAGACCTGGTGCCATATCTTTTTAAATGCCCTGATCAGGAGGATGTGAGGAGAGGCTTCCCATCATTTCTTGTCCACCTGACCCTTTACCCCAGTCCCTGCTTGACGAATCCTTTACTGTGGTTTTCTGATGGGAGCTATTATCCAGGAATATCCCAGAGCTGAGATGTGAACTCTCTCTCAGAGAGCTCCACCAGAATTCCCTGAAGAAAAAGCTTAGTCTTTGACCCACCAAACTCCTTCTTTTTGTAGTTAATCAACTGGCTAAATTCTCTGAAGTGAAAAAATGCACATTTTGTCATCTGTGACTTGCTGAGGCTGAAGGCTTCTCACAATGGCAGAGCCTAGGAAGCCACTACATACTAGGGATTAGTGATTTCTCACACTTAATCTGTTTCTATCCAAGGCTGCCAAGTAGGTCCACCGGGCCTCGGAACTGAGATACCACATTTCCCACATTTCTTGCCTTTTCTTCCAATGGTGCTCTATTATTTATCAGGCCTTGGAATGCACCTGGGGTTCCTCCCCAGCTGGGGTCAGGCTTTTTAGGCTCTCTCATTCTCAAGAGTTAGATTATTATAAGGGTGTGAAAGACTTCTACCCTTACCACCTTACAGTTGGGCTGTTATTAAGAACAGGGTAGAGATGTCACACTGGTAGCTTAGGAAACAAGAGCAAGAACTGGCAAATGGCACTGCACCCAATTAAAAAGCTTCTGCAAAAGCCAAAGAAGCAACTGACAGAGTAAAGAGACAGCCTATGGAGCAGGAGAGAAATAATTGCCAAGTACATATCCATGAAGGATTAATATCCAAAATATATAAAGAACTCAAAAGTTGATGGCTGTTGGGGGAAAACAGTCACTTTTCTTTGGTGATATGACCTGGGGCTGCCCATGTTCCAATGGATGGCCCCACACCCATGCACATACAGTCGACAGTAATTGGACACGATGGAATATATTTTCAAAGGAAAAAGAACATGAAGTTAAGAGGAGGGTAGGGTAGGAAGTTCTGGAGTTTGCAGGAAAATGAAGAGTATATATGATCATAATACAATGTGCACACATATGAATTTCTCAAAGAATATTTTTAAATAATAAAGAAAAACAATACACAATTACACAATGTAAGAACAAATAACCCAAGCAATACATGGGCAGATAAATGAAAGACAATATTCAATTGATGAACTAGAAGTAGCCAATAAATACATTTTAAAAATCTTCAATATCTTTAACTATTAGAGTAATGAAATTGAAAGTTCATTGAGATTCCAACTCTTGCCAGTCAGAGTGGCAATCATTAAGAAAAAGCAAAACAATAGGGTCTGAAGAAATGGCTCAGTTAAGAGAGCATACCACTCTTCCAGAGGAACTGAGTTGAGTTCCCAGCACCCATGCTGGGTAGCTCACAACGCCAGCTCCAGGAGATCTGATGCCTCTGGCCTTAGAGGGCACCTGCATTCATGTGTACATATCCACACACAGACATACACATACTCGTAATTTAAAATAATGCAAAGGGGCTGAAGAGATGACTCACAGTTAAAAGCATGCACTGTAGAAATTACTTTTTAAAAATGGGCATAATTTAGACTAATATCTTTTAATTACCCTTTGCAAACTCAATGAACCTTGAGTCTTGTGACTATGACAGGTGTGTCCTATGATCAGGGTGTTACCTTGGCAACCTCAATTTGGTACTCCACGCAAAAAGATAATGAATGTAGGTATGCTCGAGCATTAACATAGCAAAGTACTGAAAAGGGGAGCCCCACCTCCACTGAACCCAAGCTCCATTGACCCCAATGAAGGTTGGGAAGGATGGTGACTTTGGATGAATGTAAACTAGGGATGAAGATTCAGGGTGGAGTGGAATTGTACTTCTCTAATTAGGCTTGAGAAACTGTGGAATAAAAATGTGAGTGTAACTTGACCCATTAGCACAGTTCTGAGAGACATCTCCGGGAGCAGGTGTCCTTTGTGTTCTGGCCCACTCTTAAAAACTTATTTTAAGAGTCAAGCTTTTGTTTTGTTCAGGTAGCTGTAATGTTGGTGTAATTAATAACGCCTGCAATGCTCTGCTGTTGTAGAGGATCTGAGTTCAGCTCCCAGGACCCACAGCAGATGGCTCACAACTGACTCACAATGGCCTGTAACTCCATCTGCAAAGGATCCAACGCCCTCTTCTCCCTTCCACCCAAACACACATGCATGCACTGATTTCAATAAAAATTGTAAAAAAATAATAGAAGTTTTTAGAAAAAGAAAACAAACAAGCTATGGTTGGTTGAATGAGTGCCCCCTGTGGGCTCCAAGTATTTGGACACTTGATTCCCCAATTCCTGGTGCTGTGTGTGAAGGATCATGAACCTTAGGAGGTGTGGCCATGCTGGAAGAAGCATGTCACCGGGGGGCAGAGCTTTGAGTTCTTAAGCTTTGCCAGAGTTCCAGTTTGGCTCAGCTTCCTGTGCCTGCTTGGAGATGTGATCCATCAGCTTTCTGCTCCATCCACCTCCTGCCACCATGATGGACTCTTACCCCTCTGGAACTATAAGCCAAATAAACTCTTCCTTTTCTAAGTTGCCTTGGTCATGGTGTTCTATCACAGCAACAGAAAAGTAACTAACACAGAAGCAAAAAGAACAAATGCTGGTATCTTTATAGTGGGGAGAGGGAGAGTTCTGCTGGTGGAAATGTAAGTTAGTCCAGCCACTGTGGAACTCAGTATAGAAGTTACACACACACATACACACACACACACAATCACACTATCGTATGATTCAGTTGTATCACTCCTGAGTATATGCCTGAAAGAATCTAGGCACACCCCAGAGATTCCTGCACACCCATGTTTATTGCAGCACTGCTCAGAATAGCCAAGCCATGGAAGTGTAAAAAAGATGATTATGACATTCACAGGACAACAGGCAGAACTAGAGATCATCATGTTCAGAGAAATAAGCCATCTCGCAGCTAAGTATGAAATATGGAAAGGAAAAAAGGGCACACAGATGACATCACTTTGTTCTTCATGACTGAATAAAACTCTTTTACACACTCATTTTCTTTATCCATTCATCCACTAATGGACACCTTCGTTGCTTCCATGTCTTACCTTGCATCAATAAACAAGGCGGTATCTGAGGGGTCCTCACTTACTGACTGCATTCACTAACAGCTGTGGGTTTGGGCTTTCTATTGGTGGGGTTCTCTAAAGGAACAGAACTGGCAAAACGAATATATATATATAATTTGTTAACCAGCTTCAAGATGGTAACAACAGCAGAATCACACTTGAGAGGCTGAGAACCTCGTAATGGCTCAGTCCTTGAGGCTGTGAACATCTCAGTAGCCAGAGGGTCCCCACAGTGGCTGTCTCTCATGGGAGGCCAAGACCCAGGCAGTTTCTCAGTCTACAGGGCTGGGTGCCTTTGCAATCCCAATCCGGTGCCAAAAACCTGGAGGGTTCCTGAAGAGCCTCAGGTGTCCAGTCAAAGATGAAGCCTGCAAACACTGCCTCCAATGTCAGTGAAGAAATCAGCAACAGCAGCAAATGGTAAATAACTGGGCAGAGAGAGGGAAAGCCAAGCCACCATTCAAAAGATGAATACACTTCCTTCGGCCACGCCCCTTTGTATCTGGGCTGCCATCAGAAGGCACCACCCACATTTGGGGTGGGTCTTCACCATTTCCTTTAAAGAAATGAAGACAGTTCTTCAGTTGAGGCTGCCTACCTAGGCGATTCTGATGTGTGGCAAGTTGAGATTGAAACAATTGTAATGGGTTTTCTTTTACCCCATTTTTACTTATTTGTTTTTATTCTTTGACATGTATATAATGAATTTCAGTCCTTTTCATCCCCCATGACCCTGTCTCATCTCCCCCCTCACTGAACCCCTTCTTCCCAATAAGCCCTCCTCTTATTTTCTTGTCTTTGTGTGTGTGTGTGTGTGTGTGTGTGTGTGTGTGTGTGTGTGTGTGTGAGAGAGAGAGAGAGAGAGAGAGAGAGAGAGAGAGAGAGCTGTGACCGGCTGGTTTAAATACCATTGCCTACACAAGCATGGGTAAGAGATTATTTACTACAACATGGGCAGTATTGTATAAGAGTTCCTCCCCACCCCTCCCCTGCATCTTCACCAACATTTGTTCATTTGGGTTTTCTTGAAGCTAGGCCTTCTGATGGTGGCAAAAATGGAATCTCATAAAAGTACCCTACCTAATCAGTTGTGCCATTTGGGCTCCAAGATGGACTCTCATTGGATCTTTGATTTACATTTCCTGATGGCTAAAGACATTGAATATTTTTTTCATGTTTATCAGCTGTTCATAATTCTGCTGGATGAATAGCTGGCAAAGATTTCCTCCCATTCTGCAGGCCGCTTCATCATGCTGCTGTTTGCTCTCCTGCTGAATAAAAGCCTTCTAATGTGATGTAATCTCATTTGTCAATTTCTGCTAATTAAAAATAAAGCATCTTTATTTTGTCTTTCAATGTTTCTTTAAAATTTGCTAAGGAGAGACTATAGAGATGGCTTAGTGGTTAAGAACACTGGCTTTTCTTACAGAGGACCCAGTTTGATTTCTAGCACCCACATGGTGGCTAACAGCCGTCTGTAACTCCAGTTCCAGGGAATCCCCCAAATCCCATGCCCTCTTCTGATCTCTGAGGGCACTGCAGGACCCAGGTGCACTTACACACATGCAGACAATACACTCATACACAAAATTTTCAAAACAAAATGCTCAGGAGAAACCATTCTTCATGACTAGATGGAAACTGACTGGACTCTATCTTTTGGAGTCACTTGAAAGTAATAGAAAATGTTTGAGTCATTTTGCATCACAGCTTTCATTCGACGATTTAAATTATACAATCTCTTTATCAAAACTCCAAATTAAATTACGGTTTATCTTCCTATTCCTCCTCAGTTTACCATTCTTAGCTTCTGGCTCTTGTAGAGCTATTTTGGAGAGAAAAAGAGATAAAACAGAAATTATTTTTATCTGACTTGCATGCGATGGTTAGACATTTAACAATGGCCTTCTCGTGGGTAAATTTAAAGGGTCTTTATTAATCCCCTCTGATTGCCTCTACTACATTCCAGGCCAGGAGTTGGCAAACTACAGCCAGCAGGATCAATTCAACATAGCCTGTTTTTGTAAATAAAATTTTATTGGAGTTAAGCCACACCCATTCACTTCTATATTGCCCAAGATTACTTCACTGTAACAGTGGCTGACTTAGATATTCCACAGGACACTGTGGCCCTCAGAGACTAAAATATGTACAATCTGGGCCTATGAAAGATTTTCATAGACTGTGCTTTTCCTTTGGTTGGCTAGTCCTGAGGTTCACTCCCATCTTAGTCAGCTTTACAAACTAGTAGGGTTCCCTTTCCTAACAGGCCACCCTGTGGGAAATAAGCCCATTAAAAATAACCTCTTATTCACATTCCTTCTGTGAGTTCCACATCCAGTCCCTGAAATTCACAAGCTTCAACTGTTATCCGGGGGAATTTAGTTGTTCCCAAGTCTAGTTCTCCACCTTGCCTCCCCAGCTATTATGAATTTGCAGGTAAATGGTCCACTGTGGCCCAAGGTATATGGTGGCGGGGGGGGGATTAGAAGCTCCTGAGTGGTTCATTCATAACCCCTATCTCTAGTTGAGGATTGGGAGAAGACCTGCCACATATAGGGGGTGGTAGGAATCATACAGCTTTTTCCAATAATGTCCTGCAAGAATTCCAATCCTTCCAGTTTTCCATAATCAGCTGCTTTTATTGGTTTGATGTGAATAAAATGTTGCCAAAGGGGCCAGAGAGATGACTTGGTGGTTAAGAGCACTGACTGCTTTCACAGAGGGATTCGAGTTTGGTTCCCAGCACTTAAAAGTGACTAACAGTAGTCTGTAACTCTAGTTCCAGATGATCTGACACCCTCTTCTGGCCTCAACAGGCACTGCACGCCTGAAGTATATACAGATACATGCAGGTAAAACATGTATAAAACAAAAATTAATCTTTTTAAAAATGTTGTTATGGGCCAGGCATGGTGGTGCACGCCTTTAGTCCCAGCACTAGGGAGGCAGAGGCAGGTGGATCTCTGTGAGTTCAAGGCCAGCCTGGTCTACATAGTGAGTTCCAGGACAACTGGAGCTACAGGGAGACCCTGTCTCACAAAGACCAAAAAGAAAAAAATGTTGTTATGGGCTGTGTGCTCTAGAACGAGAGTCTAAAATAGAATGTTTTATTGTCCAAGAAAAGCAGAAGATACTCAGTTAGGGGGCTGGTAAGATGGTCCAGAGGGTAAAAATGCTTGCTGCTAAGCCTGAGGACCTGAGTTCAAACCCCCAAGAGCAGAAGGAGAGAACTGACTCTCACAAAGAGTCCTCTGATGTCCACATGCACACCACATCATATTAGTTAAAGAGCATTTAAATTAATTAAATTAAAGCTTGTGAATTAAAAAAAAATCCAATTAAATCAGAATTTCTAGTAAAGGACAAATAATCTTTAGTGTAAGTGTGTCTCAGTTATTGCACAGGACATGTTTATACTAAGATAGTTTTATTTAACAACTTCAAACTTAATTGAGTGCCTCACATATTGGTTTATTTTTCCTAAGAACAGCAACCCTGATTCTAGTTCACGTGTTTTCAGAAGAAAAAGAGGCAGGAGGAAGGGCAAGGGTGTGGCGTCTGCTGGAGACAGGCGGCGGATTAATCTGAGAGCTCTGAAATACGTGTTGCACCACAAATCAGATCCCACCTGAGGCACATGGTCAGCCCTTGGCACCCCTGTATCTGTCAATCACAGGCTATAACTGCCTCCTACATGACCTAGGTCTGATTGACTAAAGCAAGGACAAGTCTCCAGATAAGAAAGCAACTGTGAGCCAAGAGTCAAGGCTCACAGCAGCTGGGGGAAGGCATCTGGTGAGGGAATCTGAGCTGAGTGCCAATGGCACATATTTCAGATCTCCAACTGGTTATCCAACTGGTTAACTACTTAATGATTCTATACATTAGTCTGTAGCATGAGTACCTTTGTATTTAATGACAACTTCCAATTTAATAATCGGTTACAGCTAATTTTTTACAATGTGTATTATATTTCCATATAAATTGAAATTCTTGGCTGTGGAAAAGATCAGAAAGTGTGTTGGTGTGAGTGTAAGGTTATGGGCTCTGATTACTAGCTGTGATCTTTGACAAGTAGTTCAGCTTCTTAATGCTAGTTTACTCATTGAACTGTTTTCCTTGTTGATGTGACAAAATACCTAATAACAAGCAATTTAAGGGAAGAAGGGTTCACAGTTCCAGGAGATACAGTCCATAATGGCAAAGAAGTCATGGCATCACAGTCAGGAAGCAGAAAGTGACGAATGTTTAGTCTCAGCTTGCTTTATCTTTTTTACAAAGTCTGAGATGCCAGCCCATGGAATGGTGCCACTCACATATAGGTTGGAAAATCCTTCACAGATGTGCCCAGAGATTTTTGTCTCCAAAGTGATTTTGATATCCTGTCAAGTTGACAAATACGTATAAGCCATCACATGCTATAAAGCTGAACTTTAAGCAGAAAATTTCACACACACGAGATATTTCACTCGGGGCATCTTTTCACAGATAGAATATCTGATTCTCTCTTCCTTGTTACATGGAGTGATCTAAGCACCAACCACGTGTCCCTGTCCACAGGTGTTGGTACCTGGTGAGTGATTGAGGCCATGGTTGGAGAAGTCACATACTGGCCATCAAGTCTTTGCTCACTTAGTATGATCTGATGGAGCTCAGTGGTTGCTAAATGTGTTGGCTATTCTAAGTGTTGCTGGGACAAAAACTTCAACAAAGGAAACCTAAGGAAGGAAGGGTTTATTTTGGCTCACTTTTCCTGGGTACAGTTCTTCATGGCAGGGAAGTCATGGTAGAAGGAGCATGAGGCAGCTGGTCACGTGGCATCTTCAAACATAGATGCCATTATTCTTTGCTCTCAGACATTCCCCTGTCCCTTCCTCCACACTGTTGTTGTTGCCTGCCTTGGTGGGCTAGCTACTTGAGGACTCTCCATTGGAGGCAGGGGGAGAGGAGGCGAGAAATCAACGGTGCAGATTTCGGGAGACTCACTCGGCAGTTAGCAAGCAAGCTCGTTTATTGTGCTGTTAGGGCTTTCTTTTATACCCGCCCCCCACCTGATCCTCATTGGTTCATTTGGCTATGTGTCGCCTCTTCATTGGTACAGCACACTGTCCTCTGTGTCATTTGATGTTGTGCTTTATGGCAGGTTTTAGGTTAGCCTGAATAATGGAAGTATTTACCGGCCCATTTCCCCACACCACACATTCCCTTCTCTGGCTCCTTCCTTCCTTTAGTGATCCCCCTTCTGCTTGTTTATCACATGTGCTCCATTGCCCTATTTCCCTCTCCCCTTAAGACCTCTTCCTCCCCATCTCACAATACTTTTTCTCATGAAACTTGATATCTTAAGCTCCAAAGGGAGATTCAAGTGCATATTGTTTACTGTGAATCTACTAGTGATGGGTTCTATGCTATGGTCTGGGGATAGTATGGAGAAAGAGAGGGGTCTTTCCCAACATTTATTTACTGGTTAATAGGATAGTTCCTTGGTTTTGGTCATGTCACAGATACTGTACAAAAATTGGGGATGATTCTCCTTATGGTCTGTGGTGGGATGGGGATTTATAAGTAGTTAAAGTTTGGGTTTATTTGTTTGTTTATTCATTAGTATTAGCAGTCTGGGGGATTGAATCTAGGGTTTTCCACATACGAGGCAAGTGCTCTGCCACTGAGCTATCACCCCAGATTTTCTTTTGAGACAGGGTCTCACTAAATTGTCCAGAATTTCTCTATTGTCCAGGCAGGCCTTGAATTTGCTATCCTCCTAAATACCTTGAGTAGCTGATATTATAGCCCTGTACCACCAAACCAAGCTTAAATGGTTGTAATAAAATGTGGATCAACTCTTATTTATCTTCTCTCTAATTCCAAGCACCAAGACTCTCCTCCATCTTTTATAGGAAAACGCTTCTCCAGGCTTTCTTCAGGCTGGGAGGTCATGACACAACAGGTACCTGGCATCTGTATACCTAATATATGACCTTCAGTTATTGTATAACTCTCAGATCTTACTGTAAATAGCTCAAAATGTGGGGAAAGACTGAAAACCTGCCCAAAGTGGGAAACCTAAATATCTCCTTTTTCTTCATCTATAAAGCATACATCAAAAGGACCACAAGGCTGACTAACAGGGCAGCGCCGTGATTAGATGAGCTACAGACATGGATCTGCCCGATGCATTCCCTAGCACGTCGGTGACAAAACACCTCCATGTTCCACCCTTCAGTCCCGTCCGCAGGTTACAAGCCCTGCCAGAACCCCACACACAGATTACAATAAAGAACCGATATTAAACAAGTTCTGAGAAATCAGGCAAATTCTCCTGCATGGTAAAACTGACTTAGGGTGATGAAGGAGGCCAAAGTTCCCAAGTCCTCTTCTTCCTGGGTCAGTGACTTAGCCATGAAGACCCCCAAACCAACCATACTAAGACCTCCATTCTTCCCCATTATCACCCATTTACAGTTGGAATTTTCCCAGGGAAAAGGAAAGGAGCAATTTTTAAACTAAAAGGCATTGAATTTTAGATATGCATGTTTGACAATAGCCTTTTCTTTTCTATGCAGGGTCCTGAGGCTTTGTAAAAACCTGTATCACAGCTTTCAGGAGTTCAGACTTTCCCTGTTCCAAATCTGTCCGATAAACATCATAACAGCCCCATTTTCCAGGAGCTCTGGAATCAAATCTGTTCCAGTAGAGTGTGTGACCCGAAGACAGGACTCAGTTCTTACCCTCCTAACATTGTTGCTTTGTGTTTTTTAAATCTGAATCAAAGATGGGTTCAGAGGTAATTCAGTTCTTGGGTGCAATTTAAGAGTGTAATACATGCTGCGGCCTAGAGCCCTTGCAAAGCTCCGAGTTTTCATCTGCTTATTTTTAAGTGGTTTAATTTTGCCTCTGATTGCCAGGTGCTAAAATATGAACCTTCACACTTGTGAGTCATCCAATTTAACCACGCTGCGGCCCTACCCTCAGAGAGTTTCCTAGGTGTGAACCAAACTGTGCCCTGGACCCACAAAAACATTTTAGTCAAGATTTCCAGGGTAAATTCTAGCCCACCCTTGTCAAAACCACGTAGGCTCCCACCTCACTCTCTTGCAGAGGACCCCAAGCTTGTCACTGAGACTAATTCTGCTACTCTAAGTTGACTGTGAGAACTTAGGCAAGTAATTTTGCCTTCCTGAGCCCCAATTTCCTTCTTCATAAAGTGTGTGCTTAAAACAATTCAAAGTAAAATGATATATGCAGTGCGGGGTAACTACTGCACTCTCTCTGCCTCAAAGAGTTCACAATTTTAATTAGAAAGATAAAATGTGGACCTAAGAAGTAATCAAAACATATGAAATAAACAACAAGTGAGGTGTGACTTTAGTTCTAGAGTGTGAGATTACTACATTTCATTCATCTAAGGTGCCATCACTGTATGTGTGTGTTTATGTTTATGTGGGTGTACATGCATGTGTATGGGTGCACATCCATGTATGTACATGCATGCTGGAGACCAGAGGACAGCCTTGGGTGTCTTTCCTCAGGAGCACTGTCCACTGTCTACCCTTTTTGAGACAGGGTTTCTTACTTGGCCTAGAGCTTACCAATTCGGCTGGACTGGCTGGCCAGTCAGCCCCAGAGATCTGCCTGTGTGCCCTCCCCAGTGCTGGGATTACCACCACACCTAGCTTTTTACAAAGTTTCTGAGGGTCAAACTCAGGTTCTCCTGCTTGCACAGCAATTGCCTCACCAACCGAACTATCTCTCCAGCCTCTAAGATACTATCTTTTAGGAAAGCATTATCAATTCAGAGTTGTAATAAGTGGAGAAAATATGGGTATTTGAAAAGTGAAAGTAGGGAGTGGCCCTGGGAGGCGATGTCCTCGCAGACAGGTTCACAGAGGACAGGAAACTACACACAAAGACTTCTCCTACTCTCTCTTTTATTTTTTCTATTTTTGAGGCTGGGTCTCCCTGTAGCCCTAGCTGACCTGGAGCTCACTATGTAGACCAGGCTGGCCTTGACCTCACACAGGTCACACCTCTGCCTCCCGAGTGCTGGGATTAAAGGCATGCACCACCACAACCGGCTCCCTTCTCTTTTTTTTTTTTTTTAATTACATTCATTTATTTATTTGGAGATGGGACTGGGACAGCTTTGGGGAATCAGTTATCTCCTTCCAACATGTGGGAGCTAAGAATGGAACTTGGGTCTTTGGGCTTCCCAGCCTTTATCCTCTGAGTCTTCCATCTCTTGTGGTTGTTTGTTGTTGTTTTTGATTCTTTCTAAGCTTAGTACAACCCATATCACTTTATAAAAATCCTTAAAGCTATCTTGGAATGAAGAAGGAGGCAGATTTCTGGATGGATTGATGGCCGAGCTCATCAAGCCTATTTCAGCCTTGTTCATATCAGTAACAACCCACCAGACTGAGACAGAGTTTCCTAGGCGCCGTTATTATTTGATCTGTGGACTCACAGACTCTAAGCAAAAAGAACACATATGTAATTTACTGCCAGAACAGTTTTCTCCTGGTGGACTTGTTGTTGAAAAGAAGCATAAAGCTTACAAATTCTTTGAGATTCATCTCCTTTTCCTTTACTCACCTTTGATTAGCAGCCATAGAGCCCGAGCTTAATTTCTCCTGACACAACTATACTTATTGTCTACACTAGCCACCTGGTTATGGTGTTACACCTTATGGGTGCTTCGGGCAGCAACATCCCATCAAACTACTGAATGGAACCAGAAATCTTTCTCTGTCTCAAGCCATAGATGTAAATGTCTCTGGAGTCCCAGGAACCCTACAACTGAAAGGCAAGACCCTATCTTTTTAGTTTTTATTTTAAATTTTTAAAATTATGTGTATATGTGTGGGTAAATTCACAGGAATGAAGGTGACCACAGAGGCCAGAAGAGGTCACTGGGTACCCTAGAGATGGAATTACAGGTGATTGTGAGTCACCTAATGTGGGTGCTGGGATCCAAGCTTAGGTCCTCTGGAAGAGCAGTGTGTGCTCTTTACTGCTGAGCCACCTCTCCAGCCACAGGAGGCAAGACCTTTAGCCTTTAGATGACAAGACTGAAAGAACCAAATGGAAAAGGACCAGGGTATAGTCCAATGACTGAGACATAGCAGAGGCCAAGTGAATGTTTACTAAATGCATGAATAAGGCCTAGGAGAACTGGAGAAGGAGAAAAGATATCAGCAAACTTGAATTTCAAGCAATTCCATCAGAAAAACACAGTGAAAACTTCTTCAAGAGTGAAGAACAGAGTTGAAGTAGTTAGTTAGGCATATGGAGGGGCGGTTATGATATATGGGACTATGTTAACTGCCATCTAGGCTTTTCCACAACTGACTTTGAGAGAAAATTGACTAAGCTTCCTTTCACAGAGAAGTTAAGACTTAAAGGTGCTTTAAACTTCATCTCATGAATTTGGAACTTTAGGTGCACTTACTCCTCTTGGATCCTCTCCAAGGAATGGTTTTGCATAATAAATCCTTAGGGGTAAATAATGATGACACAGGAATGGAGGAATGGAGGGATAGGCGCTTGGAAGATGCTTGTCTACTTAGGGTTGTAGAGCTATGCACCAGGGTGCTCCATTTTCATAGTCTAGGATGTGAATCCCACTGTCCAGAGCTCTGTACTGCCTGACCTGCACAACTGAACCATGACAGAGAAAATAGCTTTACAACTTTGTGTCATCCAAATAGCCAGACATAAATCCAGCAATCAACTTGGGACCAAAGTGTATTACTGGATAGCCCAGGGAGGGAAAAATTGCCCTGCGCCAAAAGTTAACACAGATCAGAGCGTAAAAAGATTGCTGAGGTAAGTGGATACAACAGATATGTACACAGAGTCTTCATTGAAACTGTGTTCCACCTCTGAGGTATCTACTTGTAAGTGTGGTGCTTAATTGGCATTAGTAGGCCATAATGCACAAGTATTTAATGAAATGCTAACCTTGGTATGTTGATGTGAAGGTATTTCTTGTACATGTGGCTAACATTCACAACTGATTAACTTCAGTCTTTAATCATGCAAGTAGACTTCATCCAGTCCACTGAAGGCTGCAAGGAAAAAAAATCTGAAAAAGAAGAAAATTTTAATCTCAAGACCACAGGATCAGCTCTTGAGTTTCAAGCCTGCCAGTCTGCCCTACAGACTTCAGAACTGACACATACATCATAACACATGAGCCAGTTTCCCCAAATAAATCTTTAAATAAGCATATGTGTGTATTTGTATAATTTCATAAACACACACACACATACCTCCTACTAGATCTATTTCTCTAGAGAAATTTAACTGACTCTGAAGAATGCATAAAATTACAAAGCAGTGTGTCATAACCTTCCTCCACAGTTGCCACATCTCTATTGAGTACCTACTATGTGTCAGACACCATGGTTCAGTGGAGTACATGTGCAGTGTGGAGAAAACAAGCCAGAAGGGCTGCCAGGAGCTGCAGTTGCCATCTGCTCCTCTCTTGAAGGCCTAGCAAGAGTAAGCAACGTCAAGCTGTCTGAAAGCTGCACCCTAGTCTGAAAGCTGCACTGGTTCAGCAGAGGGGGCAGCCTTGCCAAGTTATCAGAAACCTAACTTCAAGCTGGGAATCTTTGCTGAATCACCACCAATCATACTGGTAGCAGTATAAACTCATTTCCTTTCCATCTCTTCACCCATTCTGCTAAACGTATGTGTGAAGACAATCATTTCTTTCATGGTTGCAGGAATCTGGAGTCCGATTGAGTTTAGTACAAAACATTAATAACCACTTTTTTTTCCGATTTGAACTACTGAAGCAGTGGTTTCCTTTGAGGCCTACAGGAGAGGAGTTGCTTGAAACCTTCAGGGTCCTGTGAAGGTTAACCAACCTTCAGGTGATGCAGGCAAAAGTCAGGTATTGGGTTTGGAGGCGCCTGTGGGATATTCTGGAGTCTGTGGGAGAAGATGATGGGTTTCTTTCCCTTTCTTCCTATTTTCCTTCAGATATGGAGAGCATGCTAACATGCCGATAGTTATGAAATCTATCTTGCAGAATCTGACATGATTTAAGCTTCAGCCATTATCACCAACCCCAAATGCTTCTGAGAGTGAGCATTGTAGGGAAGGGAGCAAAACACGCTCAGTGAAGACGACCAATTTCATGGTCCCGCATTTGGGTTCTACACGGTTATTTTGCTTTTGGGGTCAATTGGATCTTTCAGGTTTTTAATGAAAAACAGAAAGGTTATACAGGTTGGGAGTCAAAGGAGGAAAGTGATGAACTTATCAAAACAGTTATCATTCCTTTTCAGAGATTGAGTAATACTCGGTGAGTCCCCAGAGAAATGGTGCTTTTTCAGTAAAGAACTTAACAGAGGAAGAGGACCCTGTATCTCTATGTTGAACTAGGAGGATCTCCAGGGGCCAGCGAGGTGGCTCAGTGGGCAAAGGCATTTGCTACTAAGACTGATAACTCAAGTTCAATCCTCAGGGCTCTTACGGTAGAAAAAAAGAACTGACTCTCTCAAGCTGTCCTCTGACATGCACTTGTGAGCACACATACAAACTGTTAGTTGGTGAATAGTTTAAAATGTGATTTTAAAAGGGAGGTCTCTAGAACATAGTGGGAAATTTTAAAAATGAGGTGCAGATTAGTAAATTGCTCTCTGACCTCATGCCCTCAATAAATAAAATGTAATAAATAAATAAATAAACTTCTTTCAATGGACCTTTGCACATTTGGCCCTGTTGAGCAGTAAAACACATAATATAAAATTTCCCACTTTAATAGTTTTAAAGTGTACACTCCAGTGGCATTAAGTATGTTCGTTCCCAATATTGCGCAGCCATGCCATCACATTTACTTCTAGAATTTTCTCATCACCTCCATAGGAAGGCCCATACCCACTAAGCAATCATTTATCAATCTCTTCCCCACTCTGCCTCGTAAGTCATGAATTTGCTTTCTATCTCTAAGGATTGACCTATTATGGATATTTGATATAAATAGAACCATGAAATGTGCATCTAAGTTTTGTGTCTGGCTGCTATGGTTTCAGTGTTTGTCTACAGCATAATGTGTATCAGTACTTTGTTTCTGTATGTAGCTGAATAGTGTTCCACATTTTGGGTGGCACACATGTTGTTTATCCATTCACCCATCAATGAACATTTGTGTTACTTTTCATCTTTAAGTTATCATGAATAAGCCCACTATGTATATCCAGGAATAGGATTTCATTTGAGGGCTGGCAAGATGGCTCAGTGGATAAAAAACACTTGCTGCACAACCCTAATGATCTAAAATTTTTTAAAAATCCCACATAGAAAAAGGCCAGATGTGATGGCTTGAACCTATAATCTCAGCACTCCTGCAGCAAGCTGGAAGGTGGATACAGGAGACTCTAGAAACTCCCATAGACGGGGCAGGGCAGAAATAACAAAAGAGACCCTGCCTCAAGATAACCAGGGAGAACCTGCCTCAAAACGATGGGAAGAGACAACCAACACTCAGAAGCTGTCTTCCTATCTCCACACATGCTCCTCACCTGTATACACACAAACACACACACACGCATACACACACACACACACAATAAAATATGTCTTTTTAAAAAATGATGTATCATTTGCACACCTATTTTCAGTTCTTTGGGAAATTCCTGGTCATGTGGTAATTCTGTCACTTTGTTGAAGAATCAAGAAACTGTTTTCAACAGAGGCTGTCCATTTTCTGTCTCCACTTACAGTGCCATCTTGTTGGCTATGTTTGGGTAAGAGTCCCTCTATCCAGTATGAAGTGGTCTCTTACTGTGGTTTGGATTTGCATTTCCCTAACAACAACGGTGTGGACCACCTTTGCATCTATTTTATTGCCATTTATATAAGTTTCTTGGCAAGCCCTTTGCCCACTTTTAATCTGGCATCCCTTTCGTATTTAGTGGGGGCGCTTCACAGCCAAACCACAGCACTTTTGCTTGCATCAGCCTAGCAGAGTTTCTGTTTCTTCAGTTTCAATAGCTGACGTGTTTCTAAGAATTCGCCCATTGAACATAGATCATCTACTTTGTTATACAACTGTTCACATTTTCTGTTTGAAACATTTTTTATTTCTGTAAGATTGTTAGTAATGCGCTTTCATTTCTGATTTTAGGAAGCTGATTGAGTCGTCTCTTTTTCTTAGTCTAACCAAAGCTTTGTTCATTTTGTTCACCTTTTCGAAGTATCGACTTCTGGTTTTCTTTCCTGTTTTCCTATATTGTTTCATTCCTTTCACTCTCCTGTTTCTTTCTGCATTGAATTTAGCTGTCCTTTCTCTAGCTTTTTGTGCTATAAAGTTTAGGTTACTGATTTAAGATCTATCCTTTCTTTAAAAAAATTTCATTATGTATACGTGATGTGTATGATATTCTAAGATGAAGTCCTATACAATTTTCAGTTCACTCACAAATATGAACAACACTTTTCTCTCTCTTCTAGAAAGCTGGTTCTGTGAGTCAGAGAATTAAAGAAGTCAAAATACCTTAAGAAGAGAAAGCAAAGGGCTACAAAACAAGTTGCTTTTGTTGAAGCATCTCATAATTTTATCTAAGTCTGTGTTATATAAAGTATAGTCTGTGGATCACACTGTCTTTGAATTTGCAGCTAGTATCTCAAGCACCAGTTGCTGGGTTTTTCTTGTTTGACCAACAGTAATATTTCCTTATGTTTGTGAAGCATCTTACTGTTTACAATGGTTCTTTTGTCATCAATAATCTTTCCCATTGTCACAAAAATTTAAGATTGCCTCCCTTTTCTCCCACTCTCTCTTGAAAAAGGTTCTCATGTAGCCCAGCCTGGCCTTGAACTCATTATGTTTGCCCAGGATGACCTTGAACTACTGATTCTCCTGCTTCTACCTCCCAAGTATTAGGATTGCAGACATGTACCTGGCTTATGCAGTGCTGGAGGATAGAACCCAGGGCCTCCTAGGTAAGTGCTCTACCAACTGAGTTACATCCCAGTCTATGTATTCCCCTTTTAACAACTTAGAAAACAGTCTTTCACAAAAAGACACAGGCATATACATGCAAAACTTAAGTCAAGCCCATCTTCAAATACATTTCAGAACTATATGCCTAGGCAGTTCCTTTCAAAATTAAGAAATCACTGAAAAGACTTAGTAAACATCTAATAATTTGCCCAAATTCTACTACCTTAAATTGCCAGAGGCAATCACATGGGCTACCGCTTTGATTTTAAACCTATCTGTCAAATAAACCCCGTACTCATTCACTGACATGTGTTACCTCAATTTACAGCCTAACTCCCTTTCCTCCTGCATCTCTATAGCTCTCTACCTATTCTGTTCTTTAAAAAACTTATAACATTAAGTTTTTTAAAGTCTACTATTTTATACATGGCTCTCACTAGCTGCAGAGAGAAGGGAATTCAATGCCAAGAGCAGTTGGATTTAATACTCGACTTTCTCTGCAGTGGAGTTTAAGTCAGATATAAAAAAGAATGAAATTAGTTCATTTTCTGGAAAATGGATGCAACTGGAGATCATCATATTGAGTGAAATAAGGCAGACACAGAAAAACAAATATGGCATGTTTTCTCTGACGTGTACAGATCAGATGTGTACATGTATGTATATATGCACACACATCTTTATGACATAAAAGCACAAGGGGAGGGAAGAAGGGAGTGGGGGGTGGAGAGGGAGGAGGGGAGGGAAGGGGGATGAATATAGTCAAAGGACATGATGTGCTTGAAAGACATTGTCTTTGTGAAGCCCATCAACATAATGAACAAGTCAATTAAAATCTTTAGTAAATAAATAAAAATGGCTCTCTCAAGTACTGACAGGGTGACCTTGGCATCTCTTTCTGAGCCCAAGTCTCCCACTTACAAAAAGCAACTGGAAGACTTTGTGAGGTTACTGTGAACATCCAATGCCAAATATTTTAACTATCCAAAGCCTGGCACATCTGTCTTCAACAAATGGAAGATATTTCCTGTTTCCTTCTGGTTATAGCTCCTTTATCCTTTTCAAAGCATTTCAATCTTCATTATCTCAAGTAATCTTTGCAAGGGAGATAGTCTACAAGTTATCTCTGGATCACAGAAGAGCTAGCTGAGGTGTCAGACAGTTAATGGGATGGATTCAAGACAGTTATTCCTTCTCTGCATAAAACATGCTTGTAAAGGGAAAAATACTAAGCAGCAATCTAAATTTGGGAAAACAAAACAAACAACAGCAACAAAAATCCCAACAAAACAAAAACCCACAGGGCTAAAGGCAGCCATCCACTTCGGTAAGATCTGAAAACAAAATGTCAGCGTGAGGCCAAGGCAACAGGAGAGAACATGCGTCAGTATTTGAACCCTGTGTTACCAAATTTAGAATGCTGCTGTGTTTGGGTGTCAGAAGGATGTGCAATAGATCTTTTCCTTTTGTCAATTTTTTAAATTTAACCTTCGTGCTCTATTTCTTACCTTATTAGATAAAACTTGTAATTCTGGAGATAACATATGTATGTATTCATAATGATGTATAAATATTTATGCTTTTCTATAGATATAAATGGTAGAATGTTTTGCTAGATGATAATTGCAACCCGTCCCCATGGACAAGGATGAGGAGCCCCAACCCCAAGCCTAGCTTGATGACTCAGTTTCCCCCAATTCTGAGCACCTAGAGGGCAGGAGGCATCTGTGAGGGGTGACCTAGAGACCAGCGTGTTTTGCTGCCAACTGAAATCAGCCAAAGAGCTTTAAAAAACCCCAGTGTTCTGTTCTCACACTAGGTCAAATGAATCCACATCTTTAGGTTGAGACTGGGGTTCCAATAAGCACCTCAAATCCTTCTACTGAGCAACTGATTAGAGAAACACAGGTTTAGCGCAATGCTTCTGGAGCCAGGGCTCTGGGATGAGACTGTGATTCTGCATCTGAATGCTTCCCAATGATATTGATTCTGTTGCTCCATAGACCACACTTAGTCAACAAGGTAGAAATTCTTGTGCATCTTTTTACAGAATCACTTTAGGCTTCTGCTGTTATGAAGCTAGGGGTTTGGGCTGCATTACCTCTGCTCTTACTTTGCCTCTGCAGACTTGTATAATTAAGACTAGCAAGGCTCTGTGGTCCTCCCGGGGCCATACCTCTGCCTCCCCTACTGGGCATTTCCTAAACCTTTATATGAGGCTATAGAAGAAGATAGACTGGCTCTCTGTGGGACAGAGGGAGGTGGAGCTGTCTAAAGCCCCACGGCCAGCATACTCACAGGGAATGCTTTTTTATGTGCTCTAGAGCTGTGCCTGCGGAAACTCTGGTCCCAGAAGTCTCAGAAACGAGACCAGAATGAGTGGCCACAACGAAAACAGCAGCTGACATTTACTGAATGTTTGCTATATGGCAGGCACTCTTCTGGAAATCTGACGAAGTCTATATCATCGTCACAGAAATCCTCCGAGATAAAGACTTCCATTATCCCCATCTTAGACACTAAAAACTGGCAAGTTAAGTAACTTGACCAACATCACACAGTAGGAAGCTGTAGTTGTGGGGTTGTACTGAGGGGAAACAGCACGTTCTTTGAATGTGCTGTTAGAGAAGGGAAAAATAAAAGCAAGAATAGGGCTTGAGAACACCTTTAATCCCAGCACTCAGGAGGCAGAGGCAGGGGGATCTGTGAGATGGAGGCCAGCCTGGTTTACATAGTGAGTTCTAGGCCAGTTGAGGCTACAGGGAGACCCTGTCTTAAAAAAGGGGAGATGGGAGCTTGTGGGCAATACAATCAGGATTCCCAGTCTGAGAGCCTGGCTCCAGAGTCTGGATTTTGAACTTCTTGGTCCTGACACAGGAGACTCCTGGGACACTGTAAGTTCCCATCATAGGTCTTTCAGGCTATCTACTTTGGACTTCCTGGGGACTGTTTTAAGTGCCGCCCCTTGAACTGTCCTTTATATTATGACATACTTTAGGTTCAGCGTGAGCCCCAAGAAACTACATTTTAACAAACACCCCTCTCCCCTCCCAAGTGGTTCTAATGCACAGCCAAACTGGGATCGTGAAAGAACAGGGCTAGAAGCCTGCAGTGTGGGTTGGACCCTAGTTCACCTACGCAACATCCCAGTGTCCTCACTCACTCATTCACTCTGCTAGCAACTAGCAAATACCAGAGAACTGCTCCGCTTATGAAGTCTACATCAGGTTTAGCAGGAGGCAATAAATGCAGTAAGGGGAAATTAGCAAGAAAGTGCACAGAAAGGTGCGGCTTTAGAAGGGCAGAGGCGGTTCCACTGGGAAGATAGCATTTGAGTAAAGATTAGCATGAAGGAGAGGGTCATGCATACCTGCGCGGAGGGAGCTCTGGGAAGAAGGAATTCTAGGGTGAAGGCTCTGAAGTAAGAGTGCACTTGGTGTAGTAGTTACTTCCCTAGTCACCTCGATAAAACACCCACAGAAATAATTTTAGGGAAAAGATTAATTTGGTTCATGCCTTCACAGGGTCTTGGTCCATCAAAGCAGGAAAGGCAAAGCGGGGTTGGCACCACGAAAGCAGGGGCATAAGGACTAGGTGTTCATTCGCCGGGGGACAAGGGGCAGAACCAAAGCTGTATAACCTTCAAAGGCTGGGATCTAGTGATATCCTTCCGCCAACCGGGCCCCACCTCCTAAAAGCTCCACAGCTTTCAAATACCAGCTAGGAACCAAGCATTGAAAACGTGAGTTTATGGAGGAAGGAAAAGATTTCAGAGTAAAACCTTAACACTTAACGTGGTATGTTCAGAAAGCAGTCACAATTCCAGTTCAGTGTACAGGGAGGGGACTGAGCAAGTAAGGGGGGAAGAATTCAGAGAGGTAAAAGGGCACATCAAGTGGAACTTTGTAAGCCGCTGGAAAGACTGGCTTTTCCTCTGAGTGCATCAAAGGGAAAGCATCAGAGTGTGTTGGATAGAGTCATCTGACCTGTTTCATGCGTCACGGGACTTCCCCATGGATGGATAACCACGTGCAGATGAAGGCAGGAACATGGAGAAGAGATAGGAGGCCATTACAATTATCCAGGTGGCAGAACAGACACCTGGTGGCAGAACAGAGCGGTTGTAATACAGGTAGTAAGAAATGAATATATTTTTTGAAAATAGAGAAAAACACGACTTTCTAATGGTTTTGCTTACCTGATTGAAAAAAAAAAAAAGTCAAAGATCCTCTGTAGTGAAATTTACTCGAATTATTGATTTGTTTTATTTTTGTACTTTTTTATCTTATTTCTTGGAAACGTGATCTTATAAATCCCAGGCTGAGTTCATATTTGCTATGTAAGAGGAATTATAGTTGTGTACCACCTCACCTGGGTTAGGCAGGACTGAGGATGGAACCCAGGACTTTATGCATGCATGCTAGGTAAGCACTCTACCAGCTGAGCTACAGTCTCAGTTGATTCACTTCTTTCTTTTTAAAACTTAATTCTTAGAGCATTTCATACAATGTGTTTTGATCATAACCCTTCTCCTCAGCTCCTCCTAAATTCAGCCCCCTTCCCTACCCACCCAACTTTGTGTCCTTGTTTTTCTTAAACCTATCAAGTCCAGTTTGTGTTGCCCATATAGTCTTCCGTGTAAGGCCATCCACTGAAGCCTGGTCAACCTACCAGGTCTCACACCATTAAAGAAAACGGACTCGCCGGGTCAGGCCTGGGCCTCAGCCATGGCGAGTGGCAGCTGTTCCGGGCTGATGTCCTCGGCCAGTCTGAACGCGGTGAGGGAGACCATGGGCGTTCTGCTTGAGATTTCAAGAATTTTGAATACTGGTTTAGATATGGAAACTCTATTTGTGTACGGCTTTGTGAACAAGGAATTAACCCAGAAGCTTTGTCATCTGTCATTCAGGAACTTCGAAAGGCTACTGAAGCACTAAAGGCTGCTGAAAATACACGACAAGCTAACTTTCTGCAGAAGTCCTGATGAGATGTGTCAAGCTCTGCAGGGAAGACTGCATTGTAGTCAAGGCTGTACACTGAAATTACTACTTGCAGTGTAGAAAATGTTGCTGAAAAGAAAATGTTTTTGAAAAGACTTATAAAACCATAGCTTTATAACTCAGCAGAAAGTAGCTTAAGAGAGGACTATCGGTTATGTTACGTTGAATCCCAGTTTTTTGTTAATGGCCCCAGTAAGCTTTGACATTGCTGTGTTCTTATTTATGTATTCCTTATTTATAGCTGTGCATGGTTGAAATTGGTGGAACCCATCAGGAGAGATGTGTGGTAGTTATGACTTGTTGACATTTCCATTATAAATGTTAATTTTGAATTATTTATGAATAACTGAATTTATGTTGCAGGCTGAAAGTTGACTGGATTCAGCTGCTATTTGTGAATTTTTATTTAGATTCCCAATGTGTTTCTAATCTCCTTAACAGAGACTATTTAGTTTTGTAAGCAGCTTGGGGGCCGTTAAAAGTATAAAACAGAGCCAGGCGTGGTGGCGCAGGCCTGTAGTCCCAGTACTTGGGAGGCAGAGGCAGGTGGATCTCTGTGAATTCAAGGCCAGCCTGGTCTACATAGTGATTTCCAGGAAGGCTGGGGCTTACAGGGAGACCCTGCTTCAAAAAGACCAAAAAAAAAGTGTAAACAGATCACTTTTGTATTGACTAAAAATTAACAATTCTATAAACTTAGATTTTAGAAGTCATGTTAGGGCTTAGCTTAGTATTATTTGTAGTTTGAACTTTTAAAATCTAATGAGTGTTAATTTAAAATATTTTCCTTCCTAAATTTTATACCTTATAAAGGTTTAAAAAATTATGTATAAAATGAAACAACCAACCTACAAAATTCCTTTTTACTTTTCTTACATGAAAGAAATGGGTAATGATTACTGAATAAATCTTGAGTGGCTATTTAATCATTGCATAGTCTGCTTCAACAGATTCGTAATAGTCTATGAAGAAATAAGGATTGTTACTTATTAAAAACTAACGAAATGTATATCAGGAATTTTAAGTATGAGTTTCTAGAATAATTTTATATGTTATTATTTTTACCACTAACATTTTAACTCTTCAACATGATGATTCAAAAATAAATTCAAGAAAATTTTCCATAGCATTGGTTCAGTTTTTGTTGTAAAATCTCAGTAAAATTTTCTTTTTGTAAGGCTAATATGAATTTAATCTGATTTTATTGTTTCTTAAATTTTAACTTTGATGCCATTTAAATAATGGTACAAGCATTCACTCTTCTGTAGTATTATTTGTCCACACAAGCTGAAATGTTTTATAAGATGTAATAATATTCAAATAGCCTCCTTCTCTGCGGTTTTTAAAGCAGTTGCAGCTGTTGATCAGTAATCCCTGCCACTCAGGAAGCTGAGGTAGAAGAATCATGAGTTCAAGGCCAGCTTGGGCTATATAGGCAACATAGTGAGACCCTATCTCAAAAGGAAATCTTGACTTTTGGCTGTTTTGATTTTTTTAATGCCATCATCTTTACCCAGTAATGTCTTTGGCAGAACAAGCTGGGAGACAGTAAGTGCTCGTAATAAGCATTTGACCGGTAGTAAGCAGTGCGCAGATTGCATGTTATTTATAAAATCAAAGGCAGTACTTTTCTCAAACTTCAAAATTTGTATTTTTAGAGTTAATAGTTTTATTTATGATTTTGTAGATTCAGTTACTTATGTATGAAATATAGTTGGAAAATATGTTGAGAAAGGGTTATATTTACAGAAGAGTGCTTTATTGTGTCACATTTCTTAAATGTAAACCTATATTTTTAATTAATACTAAAGTAATATTTAAGAAACTAGTGGTAGAAGTATAGTATCATGAAAAAATAAAATATTTTGCTGTTAAAAAAAAAAAAAAGAAAGAAAACGGACTCTTTCCTCTCGCAACAGCTATCAGTTGACTTTGTGTCAACCTCTCTGTTCTGGATTTTTGTCTGGTTAAGCTTGGTCAGGTCTTGTGCCTGCTGTCATAACTGCTCTGAGTTCATATGTGTAGCTGCCCTGTTGTACTGAAAAACACTGTTTTGTTGTGGTCATCCACTACCTCTGGCTCTTATAATCTTTCTGCTCCCTCTTCCACGATGATCCTTGAGCTTTGAGAGAATGGAGGGTTTCACAGCTGTCCCACTTAGAGCTGAGCAGTCTGCAGTCTCTTATTCTCTGCACCTTGACCAGTTATGGGTTTCTGTGTTAATCACCATCTACTACTTCAAAGAAAAACAAAAACAACTTCTCTGATGAGGTTTGAGATATGCATTCATCTATGGATGGGAACATGATCATATTTCCTGTAAAAAGCCTTGGAATGTATGTTGAAAAGCCAGGTGTACCCTTCTATATTCTGGTATCACCAAGCCCTGAGTTGTATTGACAACCAGAGTCTGGCGTATAGTAGGCTGCAGTTTGTAGTACTATTAGTATTATGCAGGATCCTTAGCAAAAAGGGAACTGTATTTAGGTCTACAGAAGATAGGTTTGTGTGAATGAAATACTTAGGGGCCAGTCAAGATGGGGTGCGTGGAATGAAGAAGTCAAATCGGTTCTTACCACCATGACTTCCCAAACAGCCCAAAATTCTTGTTTGTTTTTGTTTTCTTTCATTTCCTTATTGTGTATGATGCAGGAGATTGGTACCAAGGTCAGGAAGCCATAACCATGAAAGACAAACCCTAGTCTGGGAAGGATTTTTTTGGCTGCTTTTGAGGTTTAGAACATTATCCTGTTTAAAGGTTTATTTTTATTATCTTATTGAATATGTATATGTGTGTATGGATGTATACCACTTGTGTGAGTACCCGTAGATGCCAGAAGAAGACATCAAATGGCTTGAAGCTGGAGTTACAAGGTGGTGGTGGGCCTCTGAATGTGGGTTCTGGGAACTGAACTCAAGTCTTATGGAAGAGCAGTAAATGCTCTTAACCACAGGGCCATCTTTCTAGCCCCCAAATAATATTGCTTTTAAAGGTAACTTATTTGTTGGGATAAGATACCAACAAGGGTATTTTGCACCTTCTAAGAATGTATTTCTTTGTCATAAAAGGGGTTTGGAGGAGACAGTTGTTACTGGCATCTGGTGGGTAGAAGCCAGGGATGCTGTTAATGTTCTTTGATGGACAGAACATTCTTACATTTCCTGAACACTACTGCAGAACTATCCAAACAAAATGTCAAAGTTCCTGAGACTGAATCCACAGCAGGAGATGAAGTAAAGAAATCACCTCAGACTGTAACCATGTGATGAACAAAATGCCATAACATGTCATAAACAAAATGGTCACTTTGAGAAGAACTATGTTCCCATTCCAAGTGTCACTAATAGAGAAATGGAGCGTGGTGTGTCTTAGCTTTCAGTCCAGAACCGCCCCTCCTTAAAGACAACTCTCCATTCTTCCCCTGCTCTCTTGACCAAAGAGGAAGGAAGTGACTTTTCTTTTTGTTGAAGTCTTCTTAACTGGGATGGGGGGGGCGGGGTTTAAGAGCAAAGACAGTCTGTGTAAAGATGTTTTATTCTGGGAAAATTAATGGGCAGGCCATGCAAAAGAAAAGAGACAAATTGTTCTTTTGGTTCCAAATAAATGCTTGTTTTCTGACACTACCTGAATTTAAATGGTCCTTAGTTTGACTGTGAAATTAACACCTCTTTGAGGTTAATTGTGGGGGTGGGGTGTAATTCACACCACTTCCAGAGCTATTGTTTGTCTGGAATGCCGAGGGAACAACAGGCCAGGGCCCCTCCACCTACCTCTGCTTTTACCTTGACCAACCGCTTACTTCAGGTCCCTAGGGCCTTTCCTACCCTGCCACCTCCTTTTGAAGCCCATGAGTTTTGCACAGAGGTGCATCCCTCATTAGTTACAGAGCCATCAGCAACGAGCCCGAATCCTACTTATTAGCTGGCAGACATCAGGGAAATCTTTAAACTTTAAGACCATCCAGACTGGGTTTGTTATTTGTTTTGTTTAGTTTGGGGGATGGGGGTTATTATTTCCTGGGTTTTGCTTTTTTAAGTACATGGTATTGGGTTTCATAAACCATTTCTTTTAAATACGTATGTATTTAAACCATATTCAGGGACCTGTTCGCTCCCCCCACCCCACCCCCACTCTATTTCACCCTTCCTGTAGTTTCCTAGTTTCCTTCCTTCTTCTAGTCAGCCTTCTGCTTTCATGCATATACATATACATTGGTGCATATATCCCTATGTATATATAACATATCTGTTTTTAATGTATCTATAAGGAATCCTGAGACCCACAAAGTAGAATAAGCACGCAGTATTTGTCTTTCTGTGCCTGGATTATTCAGCTTAGTGTGATGTCTCCAACTGCATCCTTTTTCCAGAAAGTGATACCATTTTATTATTCTTCATGGCCAAATAGAACTCCATTGTATGTATATCACATTTTCTTGATCCCTTCATCTGTTGTCGATTTTTGAGACGGGCTCACGCTTGTAGTCCAGACGGCATTCAGATTCACATTCAAATCCTCCTGTCTTGGTTTCAGAGATCTGGGATTATAAATGTGAATCACTACACACGACTTCTTCCCGTTGTTTTATAAGCGTTCTTCCTCTTCTAAAAGTTTGAGTTTCTGGATCCTAGAATTGAATGGGGGAGGGGGGAACTTAAGCCCTTCATGGTGCATTTTCTTTTAAGTAACTTTGTGAGAGAATGGTAAACAAATGATCTTTACAAGAAATATTCTTGTACAAGCATTTTTTCTTTTTTTATTAAAATATTTTATTTATTATTTTTATTTTATGAGTGTATTGCCTGCATGTGTGTAAGTGCACTGGTGTCATGCAATACCCACGGAGGTCAGAAGACGGCATTGGATTCCCCTGGAACTGGAGTTATGAATGGTTGTTAGTGAGTGCTGGGAATCAAATCCAGGTTCTCTGCAAGAGTAGCCAGTGCTCTTAACTGCTGAGTCACGTCTCAGGCCCAAATTGTTTCTTTTGAAGGAAGTAAAAATACCTTTTGATAATTCTTACCTACTAATATTCTTTTTATTAATACTGAATCAGTTTAAGGGCTATGCCCAGTGCATGCATACACTAGCTTTTCCATACCCTAGATACTGAGTAGCAGCACTTTTGTGGGCAGACATACGCATGTGTACATGCATGTGGGTATGTACCTATGGAGGCCTGAGGCTGATATCAGCTTCAGTCGGTCTTCCACCTTATTCTATGAGGCTGGTCTCTCAATCAAACCCAGAGCTCACCAATATGGCTAGTCTAGCTAGTCAGCTTCTTCTAGGGATCCCTGTCTCTGCCTTCCAATGCTGGAATTATAGGAGGGCCACCAAGCCCACGTGGCAGTCCCAGAATCTGAACTCCCATTCTTATACTTAGGCAGCGAAACACTTTAACCACTGAACTATATCCCTAGCCCCTGCATAGCACTTTTAACAGTTTTGGTAGTTTTCTATAATCCTAACTCTAGATTATGTACTGTTGAGTATCTTCAGCCATTAAGAGCCCCGGTGCATACAACCTTTCTATGTTTCATGGATCATAACATCCAACTTTAAAAGCTGACAGGAATTCACAGTAAACAGAAGTTCATGCCTTAAGTGCTGTTCCCTGTTTATTGACAGCGATAGTGAAGATTCAAGAAACAGACACTGAGGGGAAAAAAAAAAAAAAAAGCCAAATTATTCTGGCATTCTGGCAAAGTATTTTTGTTACAAAGATAATATGTGCTTATAGTATAATTTTTATCACAATTAACCAATGTGTAGAGAACAAGCAGTCACAGACTACTTATCCCTGAGTAGGACACCTATATCAAAACTCTGACTCCCAAGCTCAGGGAGCATTGCAGAAGAGGGGGCAGAAAGATAGTAAGAGCCAGCTGTCGTAGATGACCACAAGAAAACAGAATTTTCTAGACTTCTGGGAACTTGCTCATATGAACTTACAGTAATGGTGACAGCATTCACAAGACATGCAAACTTAAATCAGAAAAAAAAACCCTCAGCATAGAAGTGGGGAAATGTGTAAGAAGCCCAACCTTAGCTGAGGAACTATTGACAACTGATAACTGCTGGGTGAGGGAGAGTTTATTTTCTTTAAGTGAGTGTTGCTAGATAGGTTGATCAAGATCCATGGATGGACTCATGAGACTTCATTAAATTGGGCAGGGGGAGGCAGTGGGGGGAGGTGCAGAGAGGGAGTAGATTTAAATGCCATCAAACTATACTGTATGAAAATTGCAAAATTTCAATAAAATAATTTTATTAGACAAGAACTAGAAGATATAAGACAAGAAGAAAAATTTAATTATCTATAAACTGCACATCCAGTTGTTAATGACTAGATTATAGCTTTTTCAGATACTTTCATGAATATAACCTTTAAAAGAAGTCACATTCTGGGCCAGTGAGATGGCTCAGAGGATAACCGCACTTGCCATGAAGCCTGACAATCTGAGTCCAATCCCCCCATGCCCAAACCCATGTAAATATGGAAGGAAAGAATCTACTCCACAAAGTTGGCCTCTGACCTCCACAAGTGCCATGTACACACACACACACACACACACACACACACACAAATAATAAATTAAATAAATGGCACTCTTCAAACTATCTTTTACCCTCATTTTCTTAATTTAAAAACACGTTATAAATACCTTCTGGGACCTGCTTTGCATAGAAGGCCACCTTGATCTATGATCTATTTACAT
>NW_008343977.1:143720-144533 GCF_000622305.1 Nannospalax galili | reverse complement strand
TTATTTATTTATTTATTTATTTATTTATTTATTTATTTATTGGGTTTTGAGGGTTTTGAGACAGAATCTCATACAATCCAGGTTAATCTGGAACTGGAACTCACTCTGTAGCTGAGAATGGCTTTGAACACCCAAATGCTCGGGTCACAGGCAAGTGCCATCAGTCCTGCCTTCTAATTTTTTACTGTCCTAAACTTACTTACAGTCAATACCGGATTTCTTTTTTAAAAAATATCTTATTTACTATTTTTATTTTATGTGTATGAGTGTATTGCCTGCATGTATGTAAATGCATCCATGTCATGCAATGCCCGCAGAGGACAGAAGAGGCTATCGGATCCCCTGGAGCTGGAGTTACAGACAATTGTTAGCTGCCATGTGGTACTGGGATTCGAACCCAGGTCTTCTGCAAGAACAACCAGTGTTCTTAACTGCTGAGCCATCTCTCCATCTCATTATCTAATTTCTTAATTTGTGTGTACATCTTTAATTTACTTACAGTAAATTTCTAAATGCAGCACTGTTAACAAAATGAGGCTACCCACTCTTAGGTTTTTGACATTTTACTGGTTTTTCTTTAAAATTCACACTCAATTTATCTCATCTCTCCAATCCTAGGTGACTGACAGGTGAACCTAAGAGGGCCTTGTATGGCCTTTCAAACACAGGTAGTCTTTGAAAATACAAGGATTTAAAAAGTGAGGGTGTACCTTCAGTCGAGTTGTTGGCTAGGATAGATAAAGGCTCTTCCAGACAGTAACCCAACATACTACTGGAAAAATGAACAGCAGACCCCAATTCTATCCAAAGGAA
>NW_008343977.1:120279-143097 GCF_000622305.1 Nannospalax galili | reverse complement strand
GTAATAATTCAACTGTAAACCTAAAAATTTACAGCCAATTTTGAAAGAGATGCATCCTACCTCAGGAAACCGTTATTGAATTGTGTTGTAATGATATGCTTCTTCTAAGTATGTTGTTATTAAATAAATCATTTTTAAAAATTAAAAAAAAAAGTGAGGGTGGTTTGGTTGACTAATGCCCCACAAACTATGGCAGATATTTCAGAGGTGACATTTACAAAGAATGGCTTTTTGTGCTCTTATGATCTCTATAAAGAAGTGGTTGGAGGTAAAACAGAAAGGGCTTTCTTCTGAGGAGCAGAAAACCAACTTTTATATAATAACAAATCCAGATTTCATTTAAGAAAGCCGGTCTTGAGTTCCAGATCTTCCTGCCTCAGCTTTCCAAGCAGCTGGGATTACAGTTGTTCTCAATCACATGCAGCCTTGAAAATTCCATTTCTAACCATGCTTACATTCTTGTTTACAATAGTATAAAACTGAAAACATGGATTGGAACCAACCTAAATGTCTATACTGTGTGACTACATTATGTAATAGAATATGACTTGACAGATGCAAATACAACCTCTGTATAAGTTAACATGAGTGGATTTTTTTATTAGCTTGTTTTGTTTTTTGAAACATGGTCTCACAATATAGCCTAGAACTCACTACATAGCCCAAGATGGCCCAAAACTCACTATATAACCCAGGATGGCCCTCTAATCTTGATCCTCCTGCCTCAGTCTACTAGTGCCAGGATTGTACCACCACATCTGGCTAACTTTTAAAAAATATTTTATTTGTTTTTTATTTTTATTTTTATGTTATGTGTATGCATGTATTGCCTGCATGTAGGTAAGTGCACAAGCCATGCAATGCCCATGGAGGACAGAAGAAGCTGTCAAATCCCCCGGAACTGGAGTTACAGACAGTTGTTAGCTGTCATGTAGGTGCTGGCATTCAAACCCAGGTCTTCTGCAAGAACAGTCAGTGTTCTTAACTACTGAGCCATCTCTCCAGCTAACCTTTTTTTTATAGTACTTACGAGTTTAAAAAAAAGAAAAAAAAAGATGACTACAAGTGGATATAGATAGATGTAGAAAAATAACAGAGTGATGCATATTAAACACTCATATACATGTTTTTAATCAAGTTTTGAAAGACACACAATAAATTCATGACAGTCATTGCTATGACTTTCAGAAAGAAGTCTTTCGATTTTATTTGCAGTGTTATACTTCTTTTTCCATTTTTTATTGGTTTTTTTGTTTTGTTTTGTTTGAGAAAATGTCTCCCTACAGCTACAGCGGACCTGGAATTCACTATGTAGACCAGGCTGGCCTCAATCTCACAGAGATCTGCCTGCTCTGCCTCCTGAGTGCTGGGATCAAAGGCGAGCACCACCATGCCCGGCTACTGTTATATTTCTTTAACACTAAAATTATTCATATTTGCAAATGTCTACTATCATTATTCACATTAGCCAAGATATTAAATCAGCCCAGATGCCCATCAATAGCTGAGTAGGTAAAGAAAATGTGATACATCGGCACAATGGGATTTTATTCAGCTATAAAGCAATACAAAAATCACAACATTTGCAGGAAAATGGATGGAACTAGAGATCGTTATTTTAAGCGAAAGAAGCCAGACTCAGAAAGACAAATACCACATTTTCTCTCATATGTGGAATATATATTGATGCACATGTACACACACACATTTTATATATATATATATATATTACATGAAAATAGTAAGGAGACCACTATGAAAAAGGAAGAGGTCCAGGACAGAGGGGTAAGAGGGATAATGGAGCACCTACCTGTATCAGGAAAGTAGGAGAGACTTCTGGCAGGAAGGAAGATGATGAACAAGCGGAGAAGAGAGAAGACGAAATAAAACAAAGTATAAAGGCATACATGTATAGACTATGTCTCAGTGAAGCCCATTTCTTTGCATGCTAACCAAAAAAAAAAAAAAAAAAAAAAAAAAACTTAGCAAAAAGATTTTTAAAGTATTAAAATCATTGGGTTCTATCAAGCCTAAGCTGTCTTCTTTAAAATCTACTATTGTCTTAAGCATCACTGGGGGCAGGGAAGTTGCCATGAAATGCCATTAACTTTAAAACACACCCAATTTCAGAGACACAAGGATGTGAAAATAAATGTGTGAAATTCTGTCTATATAAGGTAAAAAAGCAACCGGCTCCAATTCACTCATTTGCAGAGCAGCTGGGTATCTGAGTTTGGGTTATATAAGTCTGTGAACTTTTAAAAACATTTGCAAAGGGGGGAAAAATTTATGAAATATTGTAGAAATGCAGTCTCTGTATAATGCATAGAGTTTTAAGTTTACACTGCTCATGTGATAAATGCCATCACTATCAGTCCTCAAGGTCTTTTTATGTTGTACTCTACAAAGAAATTAGAACATGATGAAGGTGGGGGTCGTGTTCTTAAAGTTTTGTTCTGGAACGACTTGACTTGTTATTTATATACTTCGTAATTATTTACAAAATACTTGTTTGGCGAATTGAGTTTCTCCCAGCTCAAAAGAACCATCTCAGAAAACTAATCCTCTGTAAAATAGTTCATGCCTATGTACAAAGTTGGTGAGTGTCCGTAAGGTTATTCCAGCTCACTGCTTATTCTCTGGAAGAAGGAACAAATTTTGAAACAAGCAGCAAACATCACTCACTGTACCAGTGGCCCAGTACCATCCCAGCCCCTGGGTTCACTGTGACCCATCGCCCTATGTCCAAAGTGAAAGCTAACCTGCTGGTGATCCTTTCTTTAAGAAGTTAGAGATGTTCCCTTTCTGGGAAGTGTTCAAACAAGAAGAGAGAAGCCTGGTGTAGTTCCAGGCCAGCCAGAGTTACCCAGTGCTGGAGACCCTGAACAAGGGGTGGGAAAGAAGGGGGGAAGGAGGAGGAAAAGGAGGAAGAGGGAGGGGGAAGAGGAAAGAAAAAACTAGGAAGTGTTTCCAGTTACAATAAAGACTCCTACTTAACACCTGGATTTCAGCAAAACAGTAATATTTTTGTATAAGCCTGTCCCCTTGAATCTCAGATAAATGACAAATTTCTGCTGTAATTGCATGTCAATATTTGTGTAAAAATGGTGTATATCTGAAATTCAAATTCAACTGTGTTTCTTTTTTAAATATGTCAAACCAAAAGTAAAACTCATCTGATGAAAGGAGAAAGAAAGAAAAAGTAGACATCAAAAAGATGGCTTGTGGGGTAAAGCACTTGCTTGCCAAGCCTAAGGACCTGAGTTTGATCCCTGGGACCCACATGGTAGAAGGAGAAAACTCACTCCTGCAAGTTGTCCTCTGACCTCCACATATACACCATTGGCCTACACATGCCCCACCCCCAGTAAATAAATAAATAATAAAATTTTGAGGGGGAAGAGTCTCACTATGCAGCCCTGTTTGGGCTGGAACTCACTCTGTAGTACAGGCCAGCCTCGACTGAACTCACAGAAATCTGCCTGCCTTTGCCTCCTAAGTGTGGGATTAAAGGTCTGTGCCATCATACCCAGCTAATAAATGTTTTAAAAGAAAAGGTTCAACAGGAAACTAAGTATGTGAATAAGAACCAGAGAAGAGAGCTGGATGTGGCAGTACACACCTTGAATCCTAGCACTTGGGAAGCAGAGACAGGTAAGGCAGGTGGATCTCAGTGAGATTGAGGCCAGGAAAAGAGGCCAGAAGTAATTACTAGAAAAAGGAAACGAGCAAACAGAAAATCAGTTAACCTGAAAGGAACATATTTGACTTGGAAACCGAATGCATGTTCTGCTCCCTATCTGCATGGAGAGGCTTGTTCTAAATTGTGTACATTTTAAACCATTGAGCAATGAATTGGGCCCCGGCTGCCTTCTGTATCCAGTTTGTGACTGTCTGAACAGGGTGTCCCCAAGGCTTTTTCTTGACTCTGCTAGGGAAAAAAACCAACAGGAGAGGCCTCCACCAGAGGAGCAGACTTAGCCAGCAGGCTGGAGCTGGGGCCATGTTTGCAAACCTGAACGTGGCTGCTGCCTTCTCTCTCATTGATTAAGGAATCTTGGAGTCACTTTTCAGCTTGGACTTGAATATCAAGTCAATGTGATCCAAAGCTCCTTGCACCAGCTTGAGGGAGATGATGAAGGTCAGCTTCTCTCTGACAAATTGGAGGTCTTGAAGCCCTTGCTCTGGGTTACAGTCATTCTCTGTGGCAAGTTCACTGTCATCAGCGTCTAGATCACAGGCAGACCCTTAGTGCTTAAGAACACAAAATAAAAAAGCCCTCTTCCTGTTCCTCTGTAGGTTACAAAAATAGAAGGAAGTGGGGTGCAGGGAGGCAGAAGAGAAGCCTCAAGGAGACATTCTTGGGGCCTAAAGCAGCTGCATACTCCACAGCGTCTCACACCTTCTGTGGGTTATGTAGAGAACTGCTATTGCTTGTCCTGCTGCCTGTAGGTCTAGGGAGCTGATATCTTCTCTTTGGTTTAGCTGTAATAGTTGTTGAGGTGAGAATTTAGTTACTGGGCTTTTTTCACCTAATGTTTTGATCTTACTACGCTTAAAGTTACTTTCACTTTTGCAAACACCGGTAGCCCTGAAGGAAAAACATGTAAGCCCTCACCAAGTGCCCTCTAAGAAAAGAGGCCTTGGGAGAAAGTGTCTCCTGGATGCTTCCAGTCCTCTGAGCTGCCCAAGGCAAGGATTCCTCTGCAGACCTGGATGGTTTCTTTGTTGTGCTTCCACTTCACAGGCCTGTTCCCCACTGTGGAGCACCGGGAGGGGGTGCATGGGTGTGTGCACAGGTGTGGAGACCAGAGGACACCTCGGGTGTCATTCCTCAGGTTCTGTCCACCTCGTTTTGTGAAACAGGGTCTCTCATTGGCCCAGAGCTAGAGCTTGCCAATTCAGCTGGGCTAGCTGGTCACGGAGGCCCAGGAAGCTGCCTGTCTCCACTTTCCCAGTGCTGTGATAACAAGTGTATCCTACCATGCCTGGGTTTAAAAACAATTATTATTATTATTTGTGTGTGTATGTATATGAGAGAGAGAGAGAGAGAGAAAGAGAGAGAGAGAGAGAGAAAGAGGAATGAAGGTGCACACACACTACAGTACACATGTGGAATCAGAGGACAATTTTCAGGAGCAGGTTCTCACCTTTCATTATGGGTTCCAGGAATTGAACTCAGGCCTTCAGGCTTGCATGGCAAATACTTTATCTCATTTTAAAGACCATCTATGTCTGGATTTTTTCACATCGGTTCTGGGGGTTAAATTCAGTTATGGTTACAAAGCAAGTACTTTACTGACTGAGCTATCTCCCTAGCCCCCATTCTCTCACTCTTCTAAGGGGAGGGGGGTACTGAGGCTAAGCTAGGCTAGGTAGTAAGGAAGTAAAGGTCAAAAGAAGGAATTAGCATCTGACATTTAAAAGGCATTAAAACCCCTGGACATTAAAATGAGATGGAAAGGCTATCTCCTCAGATTGCTTTTCAGGGAAAGACATGTGTGGCTTAGAGGGCTGTTTGGCCAGTCTGCTTACAGAAGGGAAACAGGAGTCAAGAGTGACATTCCAGGGCTGGCAGTGCCAAAGCTCACTCTGCTTTCTAGTGGGAAGTCCAGGCACAGAGCTTTCCTTGTGTTAAGCAGGGTCTGTAAGTGCAGACGCAGGCTAATCTCTGTGAGTTTGGGGCCAGCCTGATCTACATAGGGATACCCTGAAAAAAAGTTTAACATGACACAAGAGCCTTGAGAAATGAAGGCTCGGGAAAGACTATCTGATTCTGTGCGTAGGTAGACGGGAGAGTGGATAGCTGTGTAGACCATGACTGAACACAAAGGCATGAGCTCCAGGTACAAGCCTGCCAGGCCTGTCTGTTCAGATTCTGCTTGGCTTTTTCGTGAAGCATTCCTCCCTCCCAGGTATGGGAGGGTCCCATGGAATGAGATTTTTATGGGAGAAGAGAAAGAATGGTTCTAGGTTTTACAGCTTGCTTTGAGGGAAAGAAGTTCTAGTTTTTATGGCTGGCCTTTGGGAAGAGTAATTCTGATTTATGATTTACTTCGTGGAGGAGAGGAAGCTGGGAGGAAAGAAGAATCCAGAAAGATCTCATGTCTAAGGCGTTTTCTACCTCCTGTTTTATAGTGCTCAGCATGTCAAGACCCCATTCTTTGGGGTATTGTGTTTTGAGCCCCAACATAAGTTTGGCATCAGAACTTCACTGACCTGGCACCTGAATAGCATCTGAGGTTGTTCTCTGGCCTCTATACCCCCGCATACATGTGTGTACCTGTAAACTACCATAGGTCTGCAATTACAAGCACCAAACTAACATGCCTGGCTTTTGTTTATTTGGGTTCTGGGAATAGAACTCAGGTCCTCATCATTGCCAGACAAGCGCTTTACTGACTGAACTGTCTCCCAGCCTTCAATTTTCTATTTTAGTTAATGGTCACCATGATCCTCATGACCACCACCCCCAACAACCACATGCCCCACACACTTTAGAAGTTGTTGTTTTTTTGTTTTTTTGTTTTTGTCTTTTTGAGACAGAGTCTCCTTGTAGCCCCAGCTGTCCTGGAACTCACTATGTAGACCAGGCTGGCCTCGAACTCACAGAGATCCTCCTGCCTCTGCCTCCCAAGTGCTGGGATTAAAGGCGTGCGCCACCACGCCCGGCCTGAAAGTTGCTCTTTATTAATTAATTTATTTTTCTTTTATGTATATGAGTGTACTGCCTGCATGTATATAAGTGCACACATGCTGTGCAGCAGAAGAGGGTGTAGGACCTCTTGAAACTGGAGTTACAGACAGTTGCTAGCCATTCTGTGAGTGCTGGGAACTGAACCCCAGTCCTCTGCAAGAGCAGCAACTGCTCTTAACCACTGAGCCGTCTCTCCAGCCCCCTGAAAGTTGTTTTTTAGCCTTGTTTATTAACTCTGCTCTAAAAACTTTGGCTCTTGGTTCCTCTCACTCAGAATGGTTTTTGTGTGTGACCTGGCGATTGAATCAATGGGTTTGAAGTAAAGCATAAATCGAGAAGTAGTAAAAATAAAATTGTCTGTAATCAAGAGGAGCACACAAATGTGTGAATAAGATTTTCAACAGAAACATTAGAGACCACGCAGGATGCAGGACAAATGAGAGAAAGTGATGATAAGTAGATTTATCAGGGTGCCACATATGAGAAATAAAAGTAAGTTCAAGATCAAAGAAAGCACTCAGCCTTCTAACTTTAGATACAAATTGGCAATTAGCCTAGCCCACCTTTCACAGTGACCACAGAGGGCTATGCCATCCAAACAGGAAGTACCCACCTCAAAAATCTTAAGAGCCCCTCATGGGAACTTGTAGTCTTTTATCTGCCCAGGGCCTCTCGATCTTTACAGGAACAGGCCCTTAGCATGCTCCTGTCTGAAGGCCGAGGTGGCTGTTGTGGGGACAATTTGTTCTGTGAGTATTGTTTCCCCAGCTGTGCCGACTGACTCATAGACAAACATGTGAAGCAAGGCCACAGGAATGATAATCTTCCCCTGGGAATTTTAAAGATTCTTACGGAAGGATGAAACATTGGCAACCTCTGGAAATGTGGCTCCCCAAAATACAGCGCTTTGGTGCCCTGATTGTGACTAACTGACAAGCAGCAGGTGCAGGGAGGGGCCTTCTCTGAACTTGGCTTTTCTGCCCAAGCACAGGTTCTCCAAAAAGAACCATTTTCATCAATTTCCTCTCCAAAGGTTTCATTAACAGGAAAGGTTTACTTCAGGCTAGGAGCATTAGAAGTGGGCACCACACCCAGACAGACTTCTTCTGAGGGTCCTTTCATGTTTCCCCCAAATCATGTACTGTCCTCTGAGCTGCCTACACTACATACATCACACACATGCACACAGCACACACATGCCACACACTACATAAACATGTACACACCCCACACATGCACACATGCATATGTCACTCACAGCACACACAGCACACACATGTACACACCACATACATGCTCATATCACACACATACACACCACACATACATCACACACCACACACATCCATACCACACATATGCACACATCACACACACCATGCACAAACACATGCATACAAATATCATACACATGCACACAATACATACAAATACATAAACACACAGCACACACACACACACACACGGTTTCTCAGCTCCAGAATCTCTCTACTTTCTAAGCTGTTCACTTTAATTCCTGTGGCACTCTAGGCTCTGTTTCCCCTAGCAATCTGTCTGATGTCAGGTACCCCATAGACTCATATATCAAACCCTCCAAGAGTAGAGGAAAAGCATTTCTTCATAATGTCATGTGCTGCCTAAGAAACAGAACTTCTAGAACATGTAAAAGGAGGAAAGTGGCTATTGGGGCTGACAAGTAGCCTCTGTCACAACTGTCTACAAAGACCTCACTCTATGGCCCTCTCCTGCCTCATTTTTGATAGAGCTGTCAAGGAAAAACTCAAGTTCTTTTTATGGTTATACTACGTTACTTGCTGTTTATTATTAAGCATGTAAATTGTTAACTCACATGTGAGAAGTTGAAAGAAAGATGAAGTCAAAGAATGGAGTCCAGAACACGATTTTAGAAAGAGGAGGGAGAAGGAAGGCAAGTCTGTGTTGCACAGAAATAGTGCATCTTGTCTGCACATGTTTTGATAACAGATGGGCTGACACCTAGCTGGAAGTTAGATGGGCATTTTGTACTAGAAATAGTCCTTGAGAGCTATCAAAGAGCAGTGTTCCGCACTCATGGAGATGCCAGAAGACCCTAGCATACAGCTGTGGTTAAACACGTTGTAGGTTATCTCTGGGCAACATCTTCCTGCCCGTCTCTTCTGCCTCTGCCTTATCTAGGGCAGCTTGGCATCCTTTCTCACTTTAGATTTATCATCTCTAGAAGGAAGGGTTGCAATGCGCTGATTTGCCAAGGAAATACATCTGAGAACTCATTCATTCAGTGACCTAAAATTCCTCAGATGGTTCAAGGATGTGAGAAAAGGGTTAGAATGGGAAAAGGAAGGAGGACTAGGGGATCTGGCCACCACCAGCAATTTCCGCTTGGGCTCCACAAGCATCTCTCTACCAGGACCATGTGGGGCACAGGTGGGTTGGATCTGCCTCTTTGCTTCAAGTCCAGTGAAGGGGCTTCCGTGCACATTGTAAACAGATCATGAAGTTGTTTGTTTGGCCAGAGCTGCTGTCATTCCTGGTACTCTGTCTGACCTACCATCTGGTCCTGGGGGAGCTAGAGAAGAATAGCTCCTCTTGACATTACTATACATAATCAGTAGTAATCTTCAGGAGGACTGCTCAGAGAGCCTTACACTTGACTCACACTTGAAGATGTCAAACAGACTGTGGACTGGCGTCTGATCCCCTTCTAGGAAACTCAGAGTGGGAAGAGCTAACTTAATGTTTTGCTGTGGCACCCAAAAAACAGTTGTTGGATTGAGCTGGACCAAGTCCGTTACTTTTCTTGTTCCTGTGACAAAACATCTGACTGAAGCAAGGAAGGGTTTATTTTGTGTCACAATTTGAAAAGATACAGTCCTTCGTGATGGGGAATGGTGTGCAAATGGCCCTACTTATGGTGGCAGGACCATAAGGCAGCTGGTCACAGTGCATCTGCAGTAGGAAGTGTAGCGAGATGAGGCTGGTGCTCAGCTCACCTCCTGCTTGTTTCCTTTTCATTCTGTCCAGGACCCCAGCTCGTAGAATGAACCCTTCCACATTCAGGGTGGGTCTTCCCTCCTCAGTTAAACCTCTCCAGAAGCACTCTCAAGGACATACTCAGAAGTGCATCTCCTAGGTGCTCACAAGTTCAGTCAACTTGAAAATGAAGTTAAATATCACATTATGAACATAGAGAATGGTGTGAGGGGCTTTTCTTGGTTATAGGTACTGAGCTGGGTATTCATTTATTGTAGTGAGCAGTCAAGCAGAATCCCAGTGACCTAGTGTACCAGAGAGCTGGATGGATCCGGCAAGTCCACAATTAGCCATGTAGACATCTACTTTCATTGCTATTTCTATTCCAATGAGCTTATTAAGCAGCCAGAGCAATGATTAATATACTGGGTCCTGGATGAAGTCGTTCTGCCCAGCAGCATTGTTTCAAACTTGTAGTATGAAAACATGCTAATCAAATATCCTCCTTTTTTATTTTTATTTTGTGTGTATGTTTTGCCTGCATATATGTAGGTGCACCATGTGTGTGCAATGCCCGTGGAGGTCAGAAGAGGGTGTCAAATTCTATGGAACTAGAGTTATGGATGGCTGTTAGCTGCCATGTGAATGCTGGGAACTGAACCTAGGTCCTCTGCAAGAGCAGCCAGTGCTCTTAACCACTGAATCATCTCTCCATTCCCCAAATCTCCTCTTTAAGAAGCCATATAGAATCTTCAGTTCTGAGGCATCTAACTCTGTATGCTAGATTCATTGAGAAAGCTCAGGCTCAAACCGAGACCAATTCCCAAACACCAGTATATTGCAAAAGTTATTGAGTAATTCTAACATCCCTTCTGGGTGTACATCCAATAGAACAGAGCCAAACAAAGAGGATGCTGGCCAGTTAGTTTGGTTGACAGTGACTGTATCTACTTATTGTGTACAGAGCCTACATGGTAAGAAGACTTCTTTCCCACTTTCTAAGCAACACTAACCCTGTACATGATCAAAATGACTGCAGTTTCATGGGAGGAACATCTTACAATCTTCATCCCTGGAGGCAAGAGAAAGACCTCCATGGTGGTCCCTGGGCCTTCAGAGAGGCTCTGTGTGCCTTCCCTATTCCCTGACATTCACCTTTCTCTCTTCACTGTTTTTAACACACCTGTGTAGAACTACTCCCTGCTTGTCTCCTTCCACCTTGACCTCTGCAGGCATCGCACAACACAGGTGCACTTACACACATGCATGCTTTATACTCATACACATAAAAAATAATTTTAAAAAGCTTAAAAAAGAACTACCATAATATCCAATAATCCCATTACTAAGTATATGTCCAAAGGAAATTAGTATGCCAAAGAGACACCTGCACTCTCATATTCACTATAACAGAATTCATAAGATGTGGAATCAACCTAAGCATTCAGCAATAGATGAATGCAGAAAAAATATGACATACATATAATTCCATGTGTATAAAACAGATACATACACTATAACACTGTTCAGTCTTTTAGAAAGAAATAAATCCCATCCATCTGCTTTCATTTTTGTTCCTGTAATAAAAACATTGACCTGACCAAAAAAGCAACTTAAGGAAGGAATGGTTTATTTGGTTTATAATTCCTAGTTGCAGCCCATAATTTGGGGGAAGTTGAGGCAGGAGCTCAAGCAGCTCCATCCACATTAGAGAGCAGAGAGAAGTGATTGCACCCATGTTTGCTTGCTCCTTCTAACTTTCTCTTGCAATTAGATATAGCTCAGGACTACCTGCCTAGGGAATGGTGCTGCCCACAGTAGGCTGGAACTTCCTATATCAATGAACAAGCAAGACAAGCCCCCATAGACATTCCCACAGGCAAGCCTGGTCTAGATAATTCCTCAATTGAAACTCTCTTCCTAGGTGATTCCAGGTTGTGTCAAGTTGACAGCAGCCAGCACACCATCATACTAGACAATGTGGGTGGATCTGTAGAACACGATGCTGAGACAAACAAGCCAGGCACAGAAAGACAAATACTATAATGGTCCCACATACATGTGGAATCTACAAAATTGCAGCCACAGAACAGAGAAAAAATGATGATTTCTGAGAGAGGAGGAAGGAAAACAGAGATTTTGGTTAAAGGGTATAAAGTTTTTATTAGAAGGGGTGAATAAATTCTGGATATAGATGGTATAGCATAGTAACTATGTTAATAATAACTTACTGTAAACCTAAAAATTACTAAGAGACCAGATCTTAAATGCTCTCACACAAAATAAAGAAGGTAATAAATAAGCTAATTCATTTTATTAAATTTGGCAATACATACACAGACATCAAGTATCATGCATACATTAAATACAATTTTTATCTGTATAAGTTAATAAAACTAGAAAGGAGTGAAATTTATCATTAATAATGCCTGGGATGCTGTATGTATATAGGCATTGAATGACCTCTATGCTTGACTTGAAGTAACCTGTGTCAACACAACTTGGGCTGTGGATGTAGCTCAGTTGGTGGAGTACTTGCCTAGTATGCACAAAGTCCCAGGTTCCATCCTTAGCACAAAACCCGGGTGTGGTGGTGTATGACTACAATCCCAGCACTTGGGAGGTGGGGACTGAGGATCGGAGGATGAGGCCGAGGTGGGAATAGCACGAGGAGGGGGAGGAGGAGGAGGAGGACCCAACCTACTGTACCAATATAGACTTCCTACCTGAAGCTCTAAAAGTACTTTTCTCTACCACGTGGATGCTTCCTTCCAGTAGTTTCTGCCCAGCTCAGAGTAATGACATGGCAATCTTCCTTTCTCAGGGTGGTTTTCATTAGACTCACAGAACTATAAAAGATTTGAGCCAGAAATTTCTGAGGTAGAACTCCTGAGCAACAATTCCCTTGAATTCCCTGCTCACCTCCAGGCAGAGGCTCAACCATTCCTGGATTCACCCAGAGGGATAGGCAAATGTGAGACCAGTTTGTGAAGTTGAGTGGATCCAAGCCTTTCTCCCAGCTGCCAGATGCAGATACCACTGTGGTTGTGGGGCTCAGGCTTGGGAACCTGGCAGACTTGGAGTTAGTTCTTAGAACTGAACTGATGCCTCTCCATGTGACAGATCCATCATCCATAAAATAACGTCAACAAGTTAAAATAATGTCAACACCAAGAGAAGCTCCTGGAGCAATCAGCATTATCAGAAAGTGGTAGTTTAAAAATTGCAGTGCTCTCAAAATTTTTGGCTCTGGGACTATGGTACTCCAAGCTCAAGGGTATTTTTGCACCTGGTCTGCTAGATCATTACAACAATAGAAGCCCCTCTGCGAGAGAGACACTGTCCTTCAGGCTATCCCTTTAATTTACTATGTGTTGGGTGCTTTGATTGGCTCCTCTGTTGATGCCTTCTTTCCTAAGATGTGTATAATACAGACAAGATCTATTTTAAAAGCAAAAAAGGGATGACAAGGTGGATCAGTGGATAAAGGTGCTTGCTGCCAAGCCTGATGACCTGAGTTTGGTCACCAGGACCCACATGTGGAAGAAAAGAAGTGACTCCCAAAATTTGTCCTCTGACCTTCACACACAGATCATGGCACATGTGTGTGAGCACAAGCACACACACGCGCGTGCACACACACACACACACACACACACTCACACACACCATGTAAACTTATCTGGTAGTACTTAGATGAAACAGTGGGGACATTTTACTTTTAATTTTTTATTACTTTTTTATTTACTTAGTTATTTGCACACGAGTGTGCATGCATGCGTGCATGCATGTGTGCAGATGCACATGTGTCAACCTCAGGTGTCATTCCTCAGGCACCCATCTTTGGTATTTGGTTTGAGCTCTCATTGGCCTAGAGTGACTGGCTGGTGGGTCCCAGGGATCCAACTCGACACCACCCCCAGCTTTCTTACATAGTTCTGGGTAGCAAATCAGCTCCTTCTGTTTGCACAGCAAGCACTTGACCAACTGAGCAATCTACCCAGCCCCCTGTTTTTTTCTTTCTTTCTGATTCTTCTTTTCTCATTTAAAGCAATTGTTCTCAGTCTGGGCCATTTGGCCCCACAGAACCTTGACAGCAGCTGCAGGCATTTTGACTGTCACAGCCAGGGAGGTGGTGCTGTTGGCATTCAGTGTCTAAAGGCCAGGAAGCTGCTAGCCCACCCTTCCCACACAGGACAGTTCCCCAAACAAAAGAACTCGGGTTACACGTGTTCACAGTGCTAAGGTTGAGGAGCAGCACTTGTCAGAATCCAGAAACTTTGCTGGATTTGGTAGCTCAGCAGCTGCATTCCTTAGACAAGCACCTCCCACCAGGCTACCTTGGTTGCTTCCCTTCGCTCTGGCTCTGACAAACGGCTCCTTCAAAATAGCAACACGCAAAGTGTATATTAAACAAGAAATTCAGAGTTAAGATTTTTTAAATTCGAGGCTGGCACTCTGCTGTTAAAAAAAGACAAAGTCTGAAGGTGCCAGGGTGTGAGTTGGAGAACGTGTCAAGCCAAAGTTTTCAACTCCAACCTTGCAACTTTTGGGTTTTGTGGGCTTGGGTCAGACTCCGGCTCTTCTGGGGTGGCTGTTCTGTGGTTTCCTTCAGAGTTCTATAGAACTTGAACTTGAAGAAACAAACATTGGCGATATTCAAAGCAGGCCTCAAGAGATGGAGGCATGAACTATTTATGGTTTAGAACATTCATTTTTAAATACTTCTTTGATAAAAGCACTGGCATGCAGTACTTAATATTCTAGAAGATTCTTCACACTTAAAACACAACTATTGCGTAGACCACTTATCTGTTCAACAAATCCATTGCCTATTCATTTCGGAAGGTTATACTTGTAAGAGATAAGATGGCACAGTTGAAAAGCACAGTAACAAGATGAAAGAAAAGTGGGTCTCAGCCCCACCACTCCTGTGTACATATCCAACCAGTTCCCTGATTCCTCTGAGTCACCTCCTCCTTTTTGAAAAATAATTCCTACCTGATGAACAAACATTGCATATAAAATATCAATCAGAGGAGCTAGGGAGACGGCTTGATCAGTAAAAGGGCTTACCACATAAGCATAAGGGCCTGAGTTTGAATTTCGGATCTGATGTGAAAAAGCGGGACCTGGTGACACATGCATGCTTGTCATCCCAGTGCCAGGGAGGTAGAGACGGGCAGGGTCAACCAGCCTAGCCTAATGACAAGTTTCAGGTCAGTGAGAGACCCTGTCTCAAAGAACAATTGGATAGAATCCTGAGAAATAACACTCGGGATTGTCTTCTAGTCTCCACAAGCATAGACACACACGAGAGAGAGAGAGAGAGAGAGAGAGAGAGAGAGAGATCAGAATTCTAGTGCATGGATGCCTTTAATAAATATTAATCTAGCTCAGTTGATGTAACTTAGTTGATAGAGTGCTTACTTGACAGACATAAGTCACTGGGCTCAGTCACCACATTAAGACCAGGCATGGTGGTGCATGTCAATAATCCCAACTTATAGGAGGTGGAGACAGGAGGATCACAAGTTTAAGATCATCCTCAGTGATGTGGGGAGTTACATACATAACCCAAGATCAACTTGGGCTAGAGATTCTATCTAAAACTAAATAATTAATTAATAAAGCAAGGGCATTTTCTTTAGTTATAGAGTCAAACTAAGGAACACACAAAGGAAAAGAAAAACTAAGAAACTGGAAGTCAGGAATGGAAGGACACCTTGTCTTGAGATTCAAAGGGACTGCAAAGAGACCACCCTCGATGCCTTCCTTGAAAGCAGAATGTGTATAGTCCTAGGAAGGCAGAAGAAGGAGCAGGCTAGCTCAGGTAGAAAAGCCAGGAGCATGTGCAGGAATCATCCAGTTATGATCATCGGCTGGGCTATGACACACAAGATTGTGATCAGAAATGAACCTGGGCAAGTAGCTGGCCTACACTAGTCAGACCTCAGAGGGACTGTGATGCACAGTGGTCACCTTGAAGTTCAATGGAACACAGTCACTTATCATCAAGGCCTGCAGTTCTGCCTAGGTCTTCCTAGGCCAGCCTTGCAGAACAGCTTTCACCGCATATGCTGTGGGTTGAGCTCAGGTCTTTTTCGAGAATATGAATTCTGGTCCAAGGTTAAAGGGGATAGCAGGAATCCAGGGTCTGTTCTCACAAAACACCCAAGACAGTCTCTACAAATCACATGTAAGACCTTTGTGCCTGCAGTAACTACTCATATTTCATCGCCAGAAAAAATAACACTGTGGTAAAGTAGACTCGGTAGGTGAGCACAGAGGGAGTGCAAGGTAAGGTACAGACACACAAGCCTGTCACAGGGGAGGAAAAGGTAGGATGGACAGCAGAGTCCAATTCAAGGTCACTTTAAATTTTTTTATTTATTTTAATTTTAGGTGTAGGGGTGTTTTACCTGCATGTATGTAAGTGCTCCACACGCATGCAGTACCTACAGAATCCAGAAAGGGGCATCAGATCCCTCTGGAACTGGAGGTCCTGACGGTTGTTAGCTTATCTGTGGGTGCTGGGAATAGAACCCGGGTCCCCTGCAAGAACAGCAAGTGTTCTTAATTGCTGAGCCCCCTAATTGAAGATTATTTGGGGGAATATCTTAAATATAGAAGTAACCAACTGGTTTTAGAAAATGCATTGCCATAGGAAATCTTTGGAAGGAAGTGGTATGTTCACGCCAAAAGCAACATGAGAAATACATTAGAGAAAGGATACTAGGGTGATCAGAAAACACTTCTAGGGCTGGGAAGACAGGAGCTGCATTTTGGAGGAGGCTTTGGACAAATAAAAGGAGATAAGAAAGACTGACAGCACAGCCCTTAAACAGGTGTTGAGTGCTTGTTGTATGAACACAAGAGAGGAGCCACCCAGGTAAGTCCCTGGAGGGAACTTTGGGTCTCATAGCCTAGCATGATAAAGCCATCCATAACAGCACGTTTATTTTATTGAGCACACATTGTGTGCCAGACATGGAACTTAGATTTTTTCCCCAAAAATTTTCATAAGACAGGCTTGGGTTTTCGTTTTCTCTATTTCAAAGATAAGACAACAGGTTAAGAAACTTGCCCAAGGTCACATAGCTAGAAAGCAGTAAAATCAGAAGATTCCAGTGATTTTTGCCAGAGGCCACCCTACATTGGCATTTATTTCTTTCCTCATTCCCTACCCTAGTGTAAGACCGAAGTGTTCACATATCATATTATATTTCTTTATAATCAAGCTATTTATTAGAAAGCAATGAAATTGTCTGGTAGGGAGAATTTTTTGTACTATAGATCTTTAGATTGGAAAATGTAAGCTAACATAATTAATGTTCTGGACAACCAAAATAGCCATGCCTGAGCTATGAGTCACATCTGCAATTATTTTGTGGAAAACTTTAATTGAATCACTCCAATTCATTAGTCATATTTCCTACTGTTCCCTAACCTAACTACATCTTAAGTGGGAGAGGAGAAGGGAAACAAGGGAGGGTCCCAGCAGGTGAACATGAACAAACTACATGGTATACAAATGTCATGATGGAATCAACTATTTGTGATAAGTGTTAATAATAAAAATGATATTTTTAAAAAAAATAAAGACTTGTAGCTGGGCACGGTGGTGCACACCTTTAACCCAAGCACTCAGAAGGCAAAGGTAGGTGGATCTCTGCGAGATCAAGGCCAGCCTGGTCTACAAAGTGAGTTCCAGGCTAGCTGGAACTACAGGCAGACCCTGTCTCAAAAAACAAACAAGCTTGCACAATCTTGTTCTGTAACTTGTATAAAATCTGATGCTCCACTTAAGAAAATTACATTCATATCGCGCGTGAAAAAACAAAACAAAACAAAACAAAACAAAACAAAAAAGATAAAGACTTGAGGTTTCTGGTAGAAATAAGTACCACCGAAGTTTAAAGTGTCCCTCCATGTAGTCTCAAAACTGATCAGACATCACCCAACCAGGCAGGTGCCACACACCCTAAGGCTCTTCCCAGACCTGGAAGGGGGGCATCTATTCATTGGGTACTTAATGCTTTTGCCTCTTAATTATTACCCCTGGGTTATTACTGCCCTCTCTATAGTCACATTCTACAGTTTGGGGATTCAATCTTTAGACATTGAAAGACTTTCTGAGTCTATATCTCAGTCACTGGAACCACAAGAGTTTCAACTCCTCCCATTTCTCCCCAAATATTTAGCTAATCTTTGAATTATACTGACTTTCTGCATGGAGCAATAGACATAGAACAAAAAGGAAATAGGGTTCCACTGGCTGGTATCCAAGGAGAGCATTCTGGTTTATATTGTTAAGGGGAAGGAACATAAGGTCTTGAGATGGGTTAGGGAGAGGGCCTTCTGCACACAACACCAGAAGTAGATTCTAAAAGATAAGCGGCAGGTGGCCCAGACTGCTTTGGAAAGGAAAAAGAGAAAACCTCATTTCTTCTCTTTGTCATGAATCTGTAAACTTTTCCTGGTGTCGTCTTTGAGGAAGAAGTAAACCCAGTGGCCATCTTCAGGAGGTCAGCATATACCTTTGAGGAGGTCAGTCATAGCCCTGGGCTGGTGGGACAATAGACAGTGCAGCACCTTCCACATCCCACATCACAATTATTTTCAAAGCAAGTTTACATTTTTATTTTTCTAATAACTTTGTCGAAAAGAGGTCATTTTATAATCTTCATGTTCATTTTTATTAATGCTAAGATTAGGAAAGAGGTAGATAGCTGATAGATGATAGATGATAGAAGATGATAGATGATGATAGATGATAGATAGGTGATAGATAGATAGACAGGTAGATAGATAGATAGATAGATAGATAGATAGATAGATAGATAGATAGATAGATAGATAGATAGATAAACAATCTAACCTTGTGCTTTCTAGAGGTAATTTTATTGAGGTTCCCAAAAAGTCAATGAACCATTTAGTTACATGAGGAGAAAACCATGGTTTAGATTTCACCATAAATACTTGGAAAGAGCACCCAGAGCTATATATAAAGCATGTGAAGGAATGGGCTGGGGAGGTGGTTCACTGGATAAAGCACTTTCTTCACAAGCCTGATGAGCTAAGTTTGGATCCCCAGAACCCAGAGGCAGTATCATAAGCTGTAATTCCCAGTGCTCCCCTACCAGGAGATGGGAGGCTGAGAAAAGAGACTTGCCAAAAGCTCTGAGGCCAGCTAGCCTGGTGTACCTAGCAGTAAGAGAGGCCTTGCCTCAAGGTGGAAGGCAAGTGTGATGCTTAGTCTTAATTGTCAACTTGACACAATCTAGAATTACCTGTGAAGAAAGTCTCAATGAAGGATTGTCTACATTAGGTTGGCCTGTGGGCATGTCTATGGAGGATTGTCTTAATTAGGTTAACTGGTGTGGGAAGACCCAGGCACTGTTCCCTAGGCAGGGCTCCTGGACTGTGTAACAGTGGGGAAATCCAGCTAAGTAGCATGCACACACTCGTTTCTCTCTGCTCTTGACTGGGTGTGATGTGACAAGCTGTTTGAAGTTCCTGCCTTGGCTTCCCCACAGGGACGCACTGTAAACTGGAACTGTATACAGACATGAACCTTCTTCCCTGAGTTGCTTTTTGTCAGGATATTTTATCACAGCAACAGAAATGAAACCAGGACATTGATTGAGGTTTGATACCTGACATCTAAGGTTGTTCTCTGACTGTGTTCCACACACACGATTAATGTAGTACATGTGCCAACACTTCACACACACACACACACAAATAAATAAATAAATAAAATGTAATAAAAAATTTTAATAATCTGGGTTTAACATCACTGCCTCTGCCCCATTAAAAAAATAATAAAGAAGAAAGAGTACATGAAGTTATCAGAAAAAAGTGATGAGAAGATATGGGAGGAGTTGGAGGGGAGGGAGTGGGCATGGATTTAATCAAAACATATGCATGTATGAAATTCTCAATAAATTATTTTTTTTAAAAATCAACACTTTTAGATCCATTGCAGCAGGTAAAATGTCATTTATTTTATCTGTATGTGTGTACTGCCTGCACGTAGGTAAGTGCACCAGTATCGTGCAAAGCTTGTGGAGGACAGAAGAAGTTGTCGGATCCCCTGGAGCTGGAGTTACAGACAGTTGTTAGCTGCCATGTGGGTGCTGGGATTTGAACCTGGGTCTTCTGCAAGAACAGCCAGTGTTCTTAACTGCTGAGCCATCTCTCCAGCCCCAAAAGTGTCATATTTTTAAAGCCATAATATATGCATCTTATTTATCTGTTATTCACAAGAAACTATCAATGTATGAACTAGGAGTGGTAGATGCTCTCCTCTGACACAGTCATAAGGTAAACTCATGAGGGCATTTAGGGTCATAGACTGTGCAGATTTATTGTGAATATCTAATACCTGTTGTTTCACAAATGAAATACAGTGACACTCTGAGGTTCAAGGCTTTCAAGCGCAATCACTATAAATAAAAGTTTTGATACGTTAAAAAAAAAAACAAAAAACTTACCCTAGAGATGGCTCAAGGCTACACACTTGGGTTCCGACACCCTTGTGTAGTAGCCCAGGCCAGCAACGACTTTCATTGGGGGGGGGGGGGCAGGGAAACACGCTGCTTCCCTGGGCCTGTACGACCCAAAGACCTCTCCCCAACCCGCAGGCCTCTCTCTCTGGGGTAAGTCAATCGCACCCTCCACACCTTGACTCCCCTAGCCTCATTCACCCTCTCATCTCCCCCAATGGTCTCTCCTCCTAGCCTTGGTCCTGTCCCATTCCTTGTCTTGGTGCCCCAGACACCTGGGGAACCACCACTGCTTCCTGATCCTTTGCACCCAGAGCAACTCAGTTCCTTCTCGGGTCCCCAGGGGCGCTCTGGGCCTGGCCCCGCCCTCACCTCCCTCTGCCTCCCGGGGTCTGGACAACCAGCCAGCCTCTTTCCTGGATGCTGGGGCTGACCTTTCCTCTTCCTGATCCTTTGCATCCAGACCAACCCAGCTCCTCAGTGCAGTCCCCAGGAGCCCTTGGGGCCACTTCCTGCCCCCATCTTCCTTTGCATCTCTGGGTGGCACAGCCACCAGCTGCCCTAGACCAGCATCTTTCCTGCCTCAGCTCCCAGGCCAGTCCAACCCCCAAATTCCTGAGGCCAAAATCTTTCCTGGAGGGAACCAGACCTTGGGAGAAAGTCTGAGAGCATCTGATCCTCATCTGACTTGGGCCTCTGTGGGAACTCCTGAAGACGAAAGCAATCTGGCCACTGCAATATAAAATCAAAAGAGAGAACGGTGCCCAACAAGTAAACCACAAAGGCACATAAAGTTTACAAAAAGAAGCAGACTTAAACTCAACACATGAAGGCTTGAGTATTACACAAGAATCAGAAACTACAAAGAAATTCTCACGTCAAAGTCAAAGAGAAACAACAATAACATGAAAAACCAAAATAATATATCTCCACAAGTATCAATAGTCCTCTAGAGGAGTACAGTGAGAACCCCTTAGAGATAACACAAGACATGGAACTCAAAAGAACAATTATAAACATGATAAAAGAATTCAGTGAATTTAAAGAACACACAAAGAAAGAAATCAAAAACTGAAAGAAGATAGGGATAAAGTTCTGAATGAATTCAGAAGAGTTAGAAATATTGAGGAATACTCAGGCTGAAATGACGAAGGACGTGAAACACTCAGTAAGTCAATTAGAAATGACAGGAGAAAGCCTCAACAACAGGATGAATGAAACAGAAAACAGAGTATCAAGACTAGAAGATAAAGTGGATGAACTAGACCACTCAAGCAAAGATTATTAAAAAATTTAAGAAAGCACAAGAATGGAATATGCAGGAATTGTGTGACACCATAAAAATACCAAACTTACGAATCATAGAAATACAGGAAGAAGAATCCCAATATAATGGAATGGACCAGATCTTCAACAAAATTGTGGAAGAAAATTTCCCCAAATTAAAGAAAGACATGCCCATACAAATACAAGAAGCATACAGAACACCAAACAGACAGGACCAGGAAAGAAACTCTCCACAGCATATCATAGTAAAAACACTAAATTTACAAAACAAAGAGACAATACTGAAAGCTGCAAAAGAGAAACAAGTCACATATAAAGGAAAACCCATTAGGATTACAGCTGACTTTGCAGTGAAAACTATGAAAGCCAGAAGAGCCTGGACCAAAGAATTCCCAGTTTTAAATGACCACAGATGCCAACTCAGGTTACTATACCCAGCCAAAGTGTCTATTATAGTTGAAGGGGAAAGAAAAATCTTCCATGACATAAATAGGCTGAAGGAATTCATGTCCACAAAACCAGCCCTTCAGGGAGTTCTTGAATCAATACAAAGAGCTGAAGAAAGGAATGACTACACCCAAGGGGATGCAGAAAGAAATTCAGTGAAGGTACACCTGTGGAAAAGTACAGCTATACCAAGAATGTAAACAGAAATAAAAACGACAAGATTGAATACACATCTTTCATTAATAACTTTAAATATTAACAGACTGAACTCCCCAATCAAAAGACACAGACTAGGCGAATGGATTAAGAAACAAAACACATCTTTTTGTTGTCTGCAAGAAACTCATCTCATCTTCAAGGACAGACACTATCTTAAAGTGAAAGGATAGAAAAAATATACCAAGCAAATGCTACTAAGAAAAAAGAAGGTGTAGCAATTCTAATATCGGACGAAATAGACTTTAAAACTAATCAAAGAAACAAAGAGGGCCACTTTATTCTGATCAAAGGAACAATAAATCAAGAAGATATTACAATCATGAACATATATTCACCACACTCTGGTGCACCCAACTTTGTAAAAACAATGCTACAGGACTTTAAGACCCAGATTAATCCCAACTCACTAATAGTATGGGACTTCAATACCCCTCTGTCTCCATTAGATAAGTCAATGGGCCAGAGACTTAACAGAGAGACATCTGAAATAAACAAAACCATATATGAAATGGACTTAACAGATATCTACCGAGTATTCCACCCAAACACCAAAGGACATACTTTCTACTCAGCACCCCATGGAACTTTCTCCAAAATCGACCCTATACTGGGGCACAAAACAAAGCTCAGCAAATACAAAAAGATTGACATAATTCCATGTGTTCTATCAGACCACAATGCAATAAA
>NW_008343977.1:119145-119463 GCF_000622305.1 Nannospalax galili | reverse complement strand
AGCTAAACCAGCCCAGGACTAGATGGATTTACAGCAGAATTCTATCAGACATTTAAAGAAGATCTGCATCCAATACTACTTAATTTATTCAAAAAAAATAGAAATGGAGGGAAAACTTCCAAATTCCTTCTGTGAAGCCAGCATCACTCTAATACCAAAGCCAGGTAAAGATACAACCAAAAACGAAAACTAGAGACCTATATCCTTAATGAACATAGATGAAAAACTTCTCAAGAAGATACTTGCAAACTGCATACAGACACACATCACAAAGATGATCCACCATGATCAAGTCAGCGTTATCCCAGAGATGCAGGG
>NW_008343977.1:116449-117804 GCF_000622305.1 Nannospalax galili | reverse complement strand
TCATTAAACTAAAAAGCTTCTGTACATCAAAGGAGACAACCAGGGAAGCTAACAGAAAACCCACAGAATGGGAGAAAGTCTTCACCAGGGACACATCTGACAGAGGTTTAATATCCAGAATATATAACAAACTAAAAAAACAGAGAATCAAGACAAGAAAAAAACCAATTAAAAGATAGGCTAAGGAGCTGAACAGACAGTTCTCAAAAGAAGAAGTAAAGATGGCTATGAAACATCTTAAAAGACATTCAACATCACTAATAATTAGGGAAATGCAAATTAAAACCACTTTAAGATTTCATCTTACCCCAGTCAGACTGGCTAAGATCAAGAAAACAAATGATACCAAATATTGGAGAGAATGTGGGGAAAGGGGAACACTCATCCTCTGCTGGTGGGGCTGCAAACTTGTTCAACCCCTATGGAAAGCAGTGTGAAGAACTCTTAAAAAAACTACAAATGAACCTACCATTTGACCCAGTTATACCACTACCTGGCATATATCTAAAGAACTCATCCTATTGCAAAGATACTTGTACATCCATGTTTGTTGCTGCCCTTTTCACAATAGCTAAGAGACGGAAGCAACCTAGTATCCCTCAATTGATAAGTGGATAATAAAAATGTGGTTCATTTATATGATGGAGTTTTACTCAGCAATAAAGAAAGATGAAATCATGAAATTTTCAGGTAAATAGATGGAACTAGAAACTGTTATACTAAATGAAGTAACACAGACTCAGAAAAAAAATCGACATATGTTCTCCCTCATATGTGGATCCTAGAACCAAACTCTGATAAGTAAGTTTGTATCCAGACAGAACTACAGGAACCAGGATAATGGAAAGGAAACAGGGAAGTAAAGGAAAAGAAATAACCTGAAAGAGAAGAACAGTGAAAAACAGGCCTTAATAAGGGAGATATGGATCAAACTTGGGTTATTTTAAGGGAGGGGGGAGGGAAGGGTATACAAGGAACCAAGAGGATAAAGGAAAGGAAGGAGCTCAAGAGAGGTAAGACTATAGGAGAAGGGTATTATTAAGGGAGAAATGGGGGAAATGGGGGCACCTTAAGTGGGAAAACCATGATGGAGGGGTGAAGCAATGTGAGAGATAAATAATGCCTAGGTAGTTTTGAAAACCAGAGTGAACCATATTACTCCTACAACCTACTGACAAATTATACATAGCAGATCAAGAAATATATGTCTAGGTAAGGTTGATCTGAGAACAACTGATCTTTGCCCAAGATTTATCTACATGGCACATGGTAATTAAAAGTAGCAGACTGGTGGAACTAACCTTCTTGGATGTTTAACAGACATACTTTGAGGCCTATAATAATTTGGTCAGAGG
>NW_008343977.1:115282-116272 GCF_000622305.1 Nannospalax galili | reverse complement strand
AAGAGGAATCATTTCCTCCATGCTTCCAAGTGAAGCCATCCATGGTTGAGCAGGACCTTTGACTTATCTTCACATAGGCGGAACTGGTAAAAGAAAGGAGCCAGGGGCTCCTCCCAAGCCCATGTGACCCCTGAGGAACAGATCCTCAAACGACATTAAGAGTAAAAATAAATTGGCTTATCTAGACCAAGTGTATGACCTTAAATACCCAAAAGGAAAGTGTAACCAAAGATTAAAGGGGCCAATATAATTTCTTAAGAGTCCATATGCATAGCTAAAGGCTACATAACAAGCAACAGTGCCAGATAGGAGATACCTTCTTTTGAGTTGTTGGCCAGGGTGGCCAGAGGGACTCCCAGATAGTAACCCAGCATAGAACTGGGAAAATGAACAGCAGACCCTTATCTAAAGGAATATTGAAAACTGATTGCTGTTAGATGAGGAACAGCTGACCCTCCTAAAACTAGGATTTCTAGATAGGCTGACTAGATTCACCAGAAGGGCAAGTAGTAGGGATTGGTTGGGGTGCTAACAACACAGCAGACAGTAGCAGGGATATCAGAGTATAAGGGCTCTAGTTGGGGGAGGGAGGCTATGGGAGGGTGCCATCTGGGAAGTGGGTGTATAGTTGAATAAGATGGTTTGGGATGTTCTGTGTGATACACACACACAAAAAGAACCCCAAAATTAAAAAAAAAAGTATTATATTTGAGGAGGAAGCAAAAAAATTTGCATCATGTTAATTAGGAGAGGTGATAAACATTACCATTGAAATCTACCCGATGACTTTATAGACATACACAGGTGCCAAGGATCTGAGTGCAACCAATCATGACTAGTAAACAATATATTCTAAAATGAAATGAAGATCTTTTTTAAAGGTTAAAAACTCATCCAATTTTGTGTCTTACAGGGCTTACACTGAGTTCAATATTGTATAACTGTATTAACTCACCTGTGACCTAGAAACTTGCATCCACTTGTGAAAGC
>NW_008343977.1:89677-115096 GCF_000622305.1 Nannospalax galili | reverse complement strand
TTATATCCATGCTCAGATGCCAAGGAGCTCAGAAAGTAACTGACTGTGACTAGTAATAATCTGATATATAGAGATTAGAAACACATGTACAACATCTTAATGTCAGTTGCATTAAAAATGAATTTTTCTATATGAAACTCTGTATTTTAATAATGAAATGGAGATATTTTTTAAAGGTTAAAACCTGATTTAATTTTATGTCTTTATAGGGTTTATACTGAGTATAATATTATATAACTGTAATAATTCAACTGTAAACCCAAAAATTTACAGCCAATTTTGAGAGATGCATCTTAGCCCAGGAAATTGTTATTGAATATGTCAATGCTGTTGTAATGAAATGCTTCTTCTAAGTATGTTACTAAATAAATAATTAAATGAAAAAAACCACTGCCTCCAGTTTAGAGCTGGTTTACTTTTGGAAACGCATCTCTGAGGTATTTGTTGCTCTTGTCAAAATTGAGTGGTGGTGTTCCGTCAGCCTAACTGAAATTCTTTGTATCAGAAGCATACACAGGGAGCCCTAGGAAAAGACAGAGCTTCACAACTATACAGACTCTTCATTGCTTTCTTCTCACAGAGATCGTGAATTACCTTGAGTTTGGGGACAATATTTTACTAAAAAGACGACCAGAAGACTGGGAAGATTGTTCATCAGTAAAGTGTTTGCTGTTCAAGCATGAGGACCTGAATTCAATCCCCAGAGCCCACGTAGCCAAGCTGGGCCTGGGTGTGTGTGCTTGCAATCCCGGTGCTGGGGAGGCAGAGACAGGCTGATCCCCAGGGCTCACAGGCCAGACAGACAGACCATACTTGTGGGCTCCACGTGAGTGAGAGATCTTGTTCATAAAAACAAAATGGATGGTGCCTGAGGAACTACACCTGAGGTTGACATCTGACATCCACACCCACTCACATACATGTGCACGTGCATGTGAACACATACATCCACAAGTACACACATAGATACATAAAACCATATACATTTACACACAAACATACAACAATAAGGACCCAAATCTCAAAATACCATTCCATCATCTTCCCTTTACACCGTTGTATATCCATTGATAGTAGAGAATGTTGAATATATCTTCTAAAATAAAAATTTTGAGATAGTCTCACTGTGTATCCCTGACTGGCCTAGAATTAGCTATCCAAACAAGGCTGGCCTCAAAAATCACAGAGATCTGCCTTCCTCTGTCTCCAGAGTGCTGGAATTAAAGGCATGTACCATGCCTGGGCTATAAAAGATTCACAAAAGTCATAGCAGCATGTGTTTGCTGGGTTTTTTTTTCTACACCCCTCTCTGATAGTTCTGCAATGCATAGCCCAGGTTCCTGTGAGATCTTTTCTGGTTACTTCGAACCCCTAGAGGATCCCATATGAGTTCCAGTATTACATGGAGTCTGCGCCTGTTTCCCAAGTGCTGTCCACCTTTACTCCCTCTGGGAGCAGTGCCTCTTTTGCTGAGCACCACAGGCCACACAGTTCTGGGCATCAACAGGTTTCTGCCTAATAAGAGTTTTCTGCTACCATTCACGTACTGGCCCTTGAGCACCCAAAGGTATAGGACACTCCATTGAGAACTGTGAAGTGGGATTCATTCTCCCATTTTAAAGGTTATTTAAAGGGTATAGCTTGGAACAAACTCAGCCCTACACTCCTGTAACCCAGACTGACCTTGAACTCACTGTCCTCCTGATTCCATCTCCCAAGTGTTGAGGTAATGGAGTGCTCCACCACACCCAGCCTCACAGAGTTTTAATAGCATAGATCTTTCTGACTGCTAGGTCCACACCAAGACACAGCTAAATTAAAGGTCTCATCCCAGACTTTGGATGGGCTTACCCACAGGAAAAAAAAAAAAAAACAAGATAAGATAAATCCTTCCCCATATGTATAACTGTGGTATGGCAGAGATCCTGCCCCCTAACTCAAAACCTTGACTCATCAAAGCTGTCAAGACAACCTAAAATAGCACGAAACTTCAAATTCAACAACGTGTCTAAGTCTTTATTCCATCTTCTGCATTTCTTTAGAGCAAAGACTTGTATTTTCCTCTCCATTCTGTTCTATGTGCTTTGGAAAAACAGAACCAAATCGCCACCTGTTCTAATAAACAAAGCAAACAGGTAACTGAAAGTGTGAAAGCCAAGGCCTTGCGAGATGCTGCCTCAAAAGGTGAGCAGCCCATTTGGAGGGGAAATATGTGGGTTGACGGTGGGAGTTTCTTACTGTCAAGTGTTTATACAGAGACTTTTGCAAAAGGGAAAAAGAGGAGGTGAAGTGTGGAGATCCAACTAAGATCTCTCTAAACACCTGATCGCTATTAATCTATGGAAATATCACTTGCAAATATTGAAAATCCCCTTTTCAAAAACATCTCCGAATCACTCTCATCTGAAAGCGTGATACAGAAGACCGAGTCAATCATATGTGTGGAAAGATGGACAACTGACCAGGGAGGAATTGCTCCTGATTTGTGGCCGTCGTCACTACAGCAGTAATACTGACAGGTTTAGAAGGTGTTGCGTACATTCCTAACTCCTGGGCATCCAAATCTCTAGATGGCAGTTCATTTTTAGTATTATTTATTTATTTATTTATTTATTTATGTATTTATTTATTTATTTTTGTGCGTGTGTGTGTGTGTGTGTGTGTGCGCGCGCGTAAGTCAGAGGGCAATTTTGTGGAATCAGTTCTCGCTTTTTCCACTTTTATATGGGTTCAGGGGTTGGAACTCGGGTCATGAGGCTTGGCCTCTTTACCCACTAAGCTATCTCTCCAGCCCATGGGCAGCAGTCTTAATGCGGTCATTCTTTGAAACATGTTCAAAGTCACTGCCATCCTTAATACAAGCTTTTTTAAATAATGCATGTTTTAAAACAGAAATGGAATTAGTTTAAGGTTGATCATGGTGAGAAACAATTTGTATGGGCTTTTTAATTGATTTAGTTTTTGTCATATTTATCCAAGTACATTTATTCACCAGAAGCAATCCTAAACTCACACAGCGTAGATGGGATACAAAACCACTGATTTCTTAAACCTACTGCCTTGAGATGTTGGGTCTTTTTTAAAATTTATTGATGTACTCTGTGTGTGAGAAAGCACACACACCATGGTACACATGTGGAGGTCAGAAGACAAGTTCCAAGAGTTAATTCTCTCCTTCCACCATGTGGGTCCCAGAATCAAACTCAGCTCTTCAGGTTTAGCAGCAAGTGCCTTTACCCTCTTAGCCATCTCACCAGCCCTCTCATGAGTTTTAAGGCCTAATATGTAACATTCAAAACTACCTTTGATTTGTTCTTCAGGAACTATGTGACAAAACCCACTTTTGCTTTATAAGTTTTTGAAAACTAAAAAAAAAAAAATCTCTATACTATGTACTGACACAGATACAGACCCATGTATGTGCTATTAAAGGGAACAACTCAGAGGGAAATATGTGACAATGAGTTTTCTAAATCGAGGAAAAGTCAATGATCACTGAAATATAAGGGCAGAGTTCAACCAAAGCATGCACAAAATATCTAATACAGTGGACCAAGAAAAGCAAAAGCAATAGACACGTGTGTGTGTATGTGTGTGTGTGTGTGTGTGCACATGCATGCGCGTGTGCCTATGTGCCTGTGTTTGTATGTGCATATGTATGTATATATGTATGTATGTATGTCTATGTGAGTGTCATGAGTGTTCAGGCCTGTGGGCTTATGTGTGTATGTGTCTCTGTGTGTGTGCATGCCTATATGTGTATGTATGTCTATACAAGTGTATATCTGTGTGTCTGGTATGTCTGTGTGCCTCTGTATGTGTATGCCTATGCGTGTGTGTGTGTGTGTGTATGTTTGTGTGTGCATGTGCGCATGTATGTTTCACTGGCACTTAAACAAGGTGCAACCTCATGAATCATGATTTGAAACAGAAAGCTAGATTTCCATTGATTTACTCACCCCCCGCCAAGTCTAAGAAAACCTACTGAAGACCCAAACAATGTCATCTCAAATATCAAGGAAAATTATTCATTTTAACCAAAGATGACAGCCCACTCATGGGGAGAAAAGAATTCAAATGATCAAAGATAATGCAGAGGGGAAAAAATGGCAGAAAGTTAAAAGCTCTTAGGGATGGTAATGTATACGATTAGGCACACATAGAATTTGTTATATGACACCCACATTGGAGAGGATGCACATAGCGACTGTTAGCCGCTATATGTGAACTGTAAACACTGCAAGACTGCCAGCAAGTTTGTGGATACCTTGGTTAGACACTGTTCCCACAGACAATTAGATAAGTTTTCTCATGCTCACAGTGCATTTCATTTTTGATAGATAAACCCTGGAAACAATTTAAGTATCAAGTCCTTTGTGAGTTGGTTAAATTTGGTAAAAAAAAAAAAAAAAAGAGAAAGAGAGAGGCAGAGCACAGCAAAAGAGTGCCCGGCACACAGCAGACAATGCTCATTTGATAGAGGAGAAAAACTAAATAGGCCTAAGAATGGCGTCTCTTCATTGTCTGCTCCTCTGTTTGATTTTTAGCCAGATACTTGGTGAACCGTTCATGTTTGGAATTAGGAGCTGAATCTAGAGTCTCGCTCCTGCTACACAAGTGCTGTATGTACCACTGAGCCACATCCCCAGCCTCCTTTTTACTTTTTGTTTTGAGTTGATGTCTCACTTAGTTGCCAAGGCTGGCCTTAAGCTCACTTCATAGCCCAGGCAGGCCTTAATTTGGGAGTCTCAGCCTCAGGGTCCTGAGTAATTTGGAATACAGGCCTGTACCGTCAGGCCCAGATGAAATATTTTTTTAAGTTGAAAGTTTATAGATTATCAAATAGCATCTAAGCTATCAGAAATGATAATCTTGTTTTCCAGCTGCCCCTACCTTGGCTTTCTGGAGTATACCTCTCAGTGCTCTATGATCCGAGTCATTGGACCACTGGCCTTTCAACAACGTGAGCAGTTCCTCTCCCTCCTAATTCATATCTTGCCTTCAGTGATAGTATCACCTGCTTCATGAAAAAAGTAAGAAGAGGGTTGGAGACATGGCTCAGGTAGTAAAGTGCTCATCCTGCAGGCACAAGGACCCACTTGAAAAAAGCCAGGTTTTGTGGCATGCATCCCAACACTGGGGAGGTCGAGACAGGTGCATCCCTAGAGCTCACTGGCAAGCCAGCCTAGCCTACTTTGCAAGTTCCAGACCAGAGAGAGACCCTGTCTCAAAAAACCCAAGGTGTATAGAATCTGAGAAATGACAGCCCAGGTTGTCCTCTGGCCTCCACATGCACACACGCACACATTTTTTAAAAAGATGAGAAGACCGCATTGGCTCGTTTAGCAGGAAGCCTCATCAGTGAAGCCTTGGTCTTTTGGCCTAAAGCAGGGCAGTAAAGAAAGCAACTGGCCTGGTGCCCTGGGCCAGCTCAGCCAACCCAGGCAGTGTGTTTACTGAAGACTTCCTACTTCCTCCTTCCCTCTCTCTTCCTGTTTTGATATCACTGGCTTTGCTTGTTCCTCTTCATCAGGTCATTAGCCAGTCTTCTCTGTTTCTGTGCCTTTGAGCTGGTTGGCTTCAGCTGTCAACTTGACACACCTAAGAAGAGAGAACCTCCATTAGGGAATTACCTCTATGGTACTGGCCCATGGGCATGTCTGAGCATTGTCTTGACTGGTGAGTGATATAGGAGGGCCCAGCCCACTGTGGGCTAAACACCGTTCTTGGATGGGTGGTCCTGGGTTGCATGAGAAAGCAGGCTGAGCGAGCCAGTAAACAGTGTTCCTTCATGGTCCATACATCAGTTCCTGCCTCTAAGCTTTCTGCTCCATCTCCTGCCTGGCTCCCCTCCATGATGAACTGTAAGTTGTAAGGTAAAATAAGCCCTTTCCACCACAAGCTGGGTTTGGTCAGAGTGTTTTGTCACAGCACTAGAAAGTAACTAGGACAGCCTTGAAGGAGTTTCTACTCACAGGACCCAACATCATCAGTCAGCTACAAGCTCTAGTCTCAAAATGATCTCCAGCCCCATTTACCTCTGAGGACCCTGTCAAGCAATCCCAGTGGTCTGCTGCTGCTTACAATCGAAGTCAAACTTCCATGGGATGTGACCTCTTTCAGATATAGTGTCACTCTTGCAGCCCATATCAAACGAGATGAAGATCTAAATGTTTCCTCTCCAGACACAGATCTCTCTAACTCTTGCTGAGTCCCCAAGGTTCCCACCCCACCTGCCGACTCTTCTTTCCACTTCTCTGCACTCTGCTCAGTCTAAACCACTTTGTCTCTCCCTAAAGATATTTACAAAATCTTCTAGTCCCTTCCAAAAGTGTCAAGTTTCTGACCTTCCCGCTGGGTCAGGCTGAAGAAAGCTTTTGATGTAGGATAGAAAAAGATGATCTGGCTCATGTGAGATCTACATCATTGCTCTTGAAAATATGAGAAGACCTGCCCATTGCTATCTGTGCCCCACAGGGAAATTCTTATTTCCTACGCAATTGGTACCACAGGGTCAATACCTAGGATGTCCCCATTTTTCCTCACTTGTCACTGACATTTGCCTGTGTTCCCCTCCATCATTATTGTACTTTTGGTCATTTTCCCAATTCTCCCTCCAAATTCCTCTTCAAAGCTGTTGACAGTTGATGGCTGCTGGGGAAGGAAAGAGTCTGCTTTCTCCAGAGGTATGTCCCTGGTAGGTAACCACACTCTACTCCAGTGGATCACCCCACACTCGTGCATATATGGGCAGCACTGATTGGACTCTGTGGGTTATATTAAAACAATGACATGAAGTTGGAGGGGGCCATGAGGGAGGATCCAGGAGTAGTTGGAGTGGGAGACTGGGAAGTGAATACGATAAATAATATGTTATGTGCATGTATGAAGTCTTCACAGAATAAATTAAAAAGAAAAAAACCTCAAAGATTAATACTGTGTAAGTATTTACTGAGCATCTTCAACGACCCTAGTGACTGGAATCTAAGTAAGGACTCTGTAAGAACTGTTTTACACAATCTCAGGCAGCATGGAAGTCCTCAGACTCTATATGAACTGCAGGCAATTGTTGTAGTTTTGGTTCTACTGAAGAGGTTTCTGACATACTTGGGTGTATGTAGTTTGTAGGAGGTGGTTCCAGGAACTAGGAGTAAGAGAAGGGAAGGAAATCCCATGCATGTGCCAGTGGATGGAAAACCACTACAGAACTACAGACGACTGGGGCTAAAGCCTCTCTTTTGGAAGACTGAAGACTATACAACAGAATTATTCTACCAAGAACCAAGTGTGGTGGAGTGTAGTGGAGTCCAGCTGTAATTCTAGCACTCAGGAGGTAGAAGTAAAAAGATCAGGGGCTCAAGATCATCCTCAGCTACATAGCAAGTTCGAGGCCAACCTGGACTAAAAAAGACCCTTTCTCAAAACATCCCCTGACAAGAAAATAACAGCAACAACAACAAAAGAATCATTCTACCAAGAAGCAAGGAATCTGAAATAGTTAACTATCAAATCTCATCCTCGGTTGGTAGAGAATCAGCCCTGGAGAATTAAACCCTGGAGAACGGCCAGAGCATGGAGACCAAAACACTCTTCTGTGGCCAGAAAATACCTGCAGTCAGAGGTTGATAGAAGCACAGCTATGTGTGGGAACCATCTTCAGCTGATCTCAGAGTGGACAAGGCAGGTCACTGATGGTATCTGCTGCAGCGATTTGAAAGAATAAAGAAAGGAACAAAAACAGTAAGATCTGATCTCATCCTCACTAAGCTTACAGAAATAGACATGTCTGGGTGTGTACACGACCATATGTGTGTATGAATATGTCTATGTGTATACATGTGTGTATGAATATGTGCATATATATATACACTTAAAAGAGTTTAAAATTTACCAAATGCGCTTTTTCATGCTTATAATCACAGCACTTGGGAGGCTGAGGTCTCCCCCAGGTACAAAGTTCTCTGAGTTTTGCTGAATTCCAGGAGAGGATTGTAAGTTGGCAGTCATCTTTAAATAAACAGTGAGACTACGACAGAAAGAAGAAAGGAAGGAGGAAGGATAGAGAGAAGGAAAGGGAGGGAGGGAAGAGGAAGAAAGGGAGAAAGAAAGAAAAGAAAGAGAGAAAGGGAGGGAGGGAAGAAAATGAAGGAGGGAGGGGAGAGAGAGATTAAGCTTGATTCACTTAAAAACTGCTGAGTAGCTATTGTGCTGCCCACAGCTTCCTACACTGGAGGTACAGGAGTGAACTAGAATCACTGACCTCAAACCAGCCAGATAGTTTAGGAGGTAAAGCCACTTATCACCAAGCCTTACGTCCTGAGTTCAATCCCCAGGACCCACACAGTGGAAGAAGACTCCTAAAAGTTGTCCTGTTACTTCCACCATGCCGTGTGTGTGTGTGTGTGTGTGTGTGTGTGTGTGTATGGAACAAAAAATTTAACAAAATTTAAACAAAAAATTTAAAATATAAAAGAGCCATTGCCCTCATCATGTTTACATTCTGGTACAACAAAGTGCTGAATAAATGGAGTGGTCCATTTTCTGTCCTCTTGTCTTGCTTAGTCCCTCACTGTCTGATTTGTAGGCTGATGCCAAGACTTTGAACCCACTTTGCTTAGTTTTTCTGTTCCAAAGTGAGAACTCAGATTTGAGAAAACTTCCAGTGAGTTGCTAACTGGCAGGAGGGAGGCACAGCAGCCTTTCAGGTTGTTTCTTGCTGTCATTTATAGATTTCCAGGCACTTCATCACAGAGATTTGATTAAATATGGAGTGATTTGGTACCACACCATGCATCTGTGTCTGTCGCTTCTTTTTTAGGCTCTTTACTGAAGTCTCTGGTACCTCGACGTTGATTTTCCTCTAGAGTTTCCTGCATGTTCTTCTCGGCCCTGTAAGTGCCAGACCGAGGCTTGACAAGTTGACTTCAGAGAGTGACACCCCTTGATCCCACCTAGTCACTCTCAGGTATTTTGATTGTCTGTCACACAGACTTAATATTCAACAGACTCACAAAGACACCCGTTCCACCTCTTCCAGAGCTACCTGATCTGCTGAACCAGACCGCTGCTGTTCTCCTTGCTTCCTCTTTCAGCTCCTGCAGATAACACCTGAGGTCCTTCCTAGGCAGGGCAGAAGGTCCCACCTTAACCACTCTGATTTCACTTTGTGCCACCTCTGTCTCCAATGCTCACTGTTCAGTTACATAAGAGACAAACATATTTGGGTCCTAGGTCTTGGTAATTTGCAATCCCATCTGGAACGTTCTTGCCCCATACTTTCATGGCCCACTCATCCATTACTTCATCTAAGTTCTCGGCTCACATGTCACATCTGACGATCTTTCTTGAGTGCCTCCTCTTCCATTTCAGCATCTGTCACCCCTGCGTCCTATCCTGCATTTTGCCCCAGCAATATCACACCTTGGCCTTTCTTCTTGTTCGTTATGTGTTAGTTTGTTTCGTTTCTCTCCACGAAAATCTACACACTCAGATCTCAGCCAGTTCTGTCCACTGGTTTAGCACCAGAACAGAGCTTCCCAGATGGTAAATAATCAATGAATACCTGTTGATGAGTGCGACAGACAATGAAGATCTGTTAATGAATAAGAATGAGAAATGTATGTAGTGAATATATGTTTGTTAAACATACTGAACTTAGAGACACTGCAAGGTGAATACTAAATATTTATACATAAAAACTCAGTCTGCCCACAGAGAGGACACTGCTTACTTCTGTAGAATTTCAAAGCAATCATCATTAAGCCATTCCTACAGTGAAGTTACTGGGGGAAAATGACCCACCTAATTAGTTACTAGGTTTTTTCTAATTATTACTGTCATCAATGCTGGCCCCCCACAGTGGGAAGAGAACTGGAAACTGGATTACATGTGGTGGATACATGTGGACACATGCAGCTAGACCAACAGATTAATAAGTGTGGGGAGACTTAGAATGTACAATTGTCTGTATGTTATGTCTGAAGACCATTTTTTGGTATGGGAAGATATTCACAAATATCACAACCACCAAAACTACAGTATATGGAGCATGCTCCTATCTGATGTTTATGGAACTCTATGTACCTGAAGGTTAAATCCCAATTGTTAACAGTTTGTCTCTGAGTGACAGAATTAGCAGAAATTTTAATTTCCTTCCTTTGCCTTTCTTTGCATTTTCTAAGTGTTTTGTGTCTCCTGGATTAATTTTTCATTAATTATTATGCAACAGTTGATCTTAGCTGAACGGATAAGAGGCAGCCATCAGTAGTTATTATCACCTTCAAGACATCTATATAGGAAACTTAAAACATACTGATAAACAATGAAACAAGACTAAATAAAAAAAATCTCTAGTGGGGATAAATACGAGTACTATAATAATAACAATAATAGTAATGTTAATAAAATGTTAAATACAAATAGTTTAACAGTAGATACTTCAGTAACAACAAAAAAAATTAACGCTGGGCCAGCAAGCTGGCTCACCAGATAAAGGCATTTACCATGAAGCCTATGTCCTAAGTTCATTCCCCATGACTCACGTGGTAGAAGGAGAGAACTGACTCCTACAAATTGTCCCCTGACCTCCACAGGTACACTGTGGCAAGCACACACCTCCATACAAACACGTTATTTTTTAAAGAATGTATTTTATTTACTTATTTTTATTTTATGTGTATGAATATTTTACCTGCATGTATGTAAGTACACCACATGTGTGCAAACCCATGGAGACCAAAAGAAGGTGTCAGATTCCCTGGAACCAGAGTTATGGACAATTGTTATCTGCCATGTGGGTGCTGGGAACTGAATCACAGTCCTCTGGAAAAAAAGCCAGAGTTCTTAACCGTTGAACCATTTCTCTAGCCCCACATACACACAAAATCTTTTAAATATATTTAATGCTGAAACACCTATCTCCTTTTTCTGCTCTTTTGTTAGTATGGCATCCACATTAAGTAGGCCATATTATACAGACCAGTCTCTATAATTTGGAGCTCCAGGCCTCCATACCAAACATAAGGCAGGATCATTCCAAAAGCAACAAACTTAAATGTGGTTCCCCTAAGCTGGAGGTCGTTCCAAGTCGGCAGTTCTGAGGTGGTCTAAGCCCCAGAGAAGTTTCCATCAGGTCTTATCACTTGACAAAAGCTCTTGTGCCCAGTATGGACCTGGAACCTTGAGTCTTTGAATTAGGCCCTGCGGACTGATGCTTCACAGCTCAGGAAGGAGACTCCAGAGGTACCACCTCATTCTAATCTGAAACTCCCAGTTCCTTCATGCTGAAGACAGCCACTACAGGACAGGCTGAGAGGACTGGTCCAGGTGCTGGGAGCTATTCTTCCAATCAGTTTATTGATAGTTTATGCATATTATTGACTACACATGGGGCTTTTCAATTCAGTGCCTATTCATGTGTTATCCCATTTAGTTCTCTTAAAACTGTGATGTAGGTAATAGAGTCCTACTTGCAGTAGTAGAAATGAAAGTCAAATACTTTAAAAATCATATAAGGGGCTGAAGAGATTTCTCAAGTGTCTTAGGTCCCGAGGACCTAAGATTCCCAACACCTACATCAGGCAGCTCACAACTACTTAGAACTCCAGCTCCAGAGGATCTAATACCCTCTTCTGGCCACACACATGCATGCACCCACATTCAGGCACACACACACACACACGATTAAAAATTAAATAAATCTTTAGAAAATTACATAATCAGGTAGTGCATGCCTTTAATCCAAGCAATTGGGAGACAGAAGCAGGTGAATCGTTATGAATTCAAGGCCAGCCTGGTCTATGTAATGAATTCTAGGCCAGCTGGGGCTACAGGGAGGTCCTGTCTCAAAAAAAAAAAAAATTATGTAATCAAAGCTATTTCAACATTGGACTTACAATCAGAAATCTATATGTGGATTGGATAGTGTGTGTCTTTTATTCATAACAATAGAGAAGTTAGTATGCCACCAATTCAAAACACAAATTTCATTAATTATACCATTATCCAGGGAGCTACAGCCTTACTGACTTGTTCCTAACTGTATAATCATAGATCTTGTACTTCTAATTCATATCTTCTGATATCATTAGTAAGGTGCTGCTTTTTACAAATGGAAAGACACCAACGTCTTTTACTTTTTTAGTTTTTTTTTCCTCCTCTCTACAAGTAACTAACCATTGTTGAAATTTTGTAACATACAAAAAAGTAAAAATAAACATGAATGCACCATTCTTAACCTCACCATCTAATGATGCTCTGTCAGTGGTGACCTGCTTCCTTCCAATTTGTTTTTTCCTCTTCAGACACATCCATGCCCATTTGAGACTTGTACAACTAATGCTGACACTTAGCTTCAATTCTTTTGGGGAAAGAAACTATTCTTCCATGGGATCCGGCAGAATTAAAATGTCAAGCTTCATGATATTTAAATGCAGAGGAAAAGCCAAAGATGATGTAACTTCCTGCCGTGTCTACCTCATCATTCCTTAGTTCCAACACCTTCTCTTGATGTTAAATCTCACATTTGTTTATTGAATTATTCAACAATGACTATGTACATCAAATGCCTGCTAGACAGCACAGGCTATCTAGGTATTAGCAACATGACATTGCTAAGGCAAGATCATCCCCACTAAAATAAGCTGGTAATAAGCAAAGTAAGTAAAACATATTTAGAATGATAGAGATAGTGCTAACCACAAAACCAAAGCATATTTCAGAAACATCCTTTGTTGAATACAATCTAAAAACCTATAGCGACACATAACAAAGGACCTGAATATTTGGGGATGGAATGTTTAACAATATCTTCCATATCCCATGATCTTATTTCAATTGTGCCTTAAAACTCTTTCCTTTTTTTATTTTTATTTTATGTGTATGTATATATTATCTGCAAGTATGCAAGTGTACCCATGTAGTGCAATGCCTGAGGAGAACAGTAGAGGGCATCAGATACCCTGGAACTGGAATTACAGATAGTTGTTAGCTGCCATGTGTGTGCTGGGAACTGAACCCTGGTCTTCTGCAAGAGCAGCCAATACTCCTAACTACTGAGCCTTGTCTCCATCCAGAACACTACTTTTTGCAACAGATGGAGACTATTACAGAATTCCATAACTGATCAAATGCAGAGAATAAGCATCTGTGAGATGCTTAACCCTAAGTGACACATCTTCAATGCAACCTCTACACTTAGGATGAATGCATCCCTCAGCTCTCACCAAAGAAGTTTCCTTATGCAGCAGATGGGTAATTAACACAGAAACCTACAATGGACCAATGTGCAGAGAATAAGAGGCTATAGAGTGCTTATTCCTAATTAAGACAGCTATTTCAAATCTCTGCCTCCCAAAGCTCAGGGATCATTGCAGAAGAGGAGGTGGAAAGATTTTAAGACCCAGGGGGCTAGATGGTCACAAGGAAATAGGGCCTTGCAAACAGCCGGCCAGTCACTCACATGAACTCACAGCAATGGTGACAGCATGCACAAGTCCTATGCAAGCTCAAACCAAACAAAATCCCAGCATAGACATGGGGAAGTAGGTAAGGAATACCAATCCAACCTAAGGAACTTGTGGCAATTGATGGGTTCTGGGAGCGGGGAAGATAGTGCCTTACAGGGTTGGGACTCTTGATAGGTCCAGTGGACGGAACCACACTGAAGGACATTGGGGGACACAAATAATACTCTATAGGCCATATATATATATATGTAGATATATAGATATATGTGAGAGTTCATTAAATTGGGTATGTGGGAAGAGGGAAGCAGATCTAAATGCCATCAAACTATATTGTATGAAAATCATAAGAATTCTATTAAAAAATGCAAAAAATGGAAAAGGAAATGTTAATATTTTACACTGCAAGTATTCTCAACATCTGGGAGGCAGAGACAAATAGATTGTAAGTTCAGGGCTAGCCTAGTCTACATAGTGAGTTCCAGGCTATCCAGGGCTATATAGTCAGATCTTGTCTCCAAAAACAATTTTTAAGAAATTTAATACAGGATATAAAATAAGAATTCAATAAAGAGATAGAAATGCTGAAAATTGGTGAAACAATAAAAGATAGTAACATTAGGAAGAAATAAAAGTGAAGGCTGTTCAGTGGTCTTGAATCTGAGCATGCCTGAGACTGTGGTAGACATGTGACACCAGGTGATTCCAGAGGCAGGCTCTCAAGGGCATGGCAGCAGGTTCTACCTGGTTTCCTTAGAATGCTCATTCTTAGAATGCAGCCTCTGAGGTGTGAGGAAAACCCAGACAGCCTCCAGTTGGACTCGAAGGCAAATTTCAACATGGCATTGATTTCTCAAGTCTCTCCTTCTTTCTTTTTCTCTTTCCCAACTCAATCACATTATTTCTACATTTTCTTTGTTGTTTGTTTGGTCTTTATGAGACAGGATCTCCCTGTAGCCCTGGCTGGTCTGGAACTTGCTATGTATACCAGGTTGGCCGCCATCTCACAGATAGATACACCTGCCTCTTCAGGTGCTGGGATTAAAGGCATGCGCCACCACACCCTGCCTATTTCTATATTTGCTATGTGAAAACTTCTATGATATAACTGAAAAATGTTAAGTGCCTCTCACTTTCTATCAAACGACTTTTCTGCTCAACACTTTTATTGTGTTTTAGTTTGTTTTGGTCCATCTTCCAACTTGTTGACACTCTACTTTGTTCAACCTTTCCCTGTAAAATGCCAGCTCGTGCACGCCTTTCTCCAAATACTGGGGCTACTGATTTTTGTACTTTTTAGTAACCATGGCCTTAGTTTGTCCCAAAATCCACAAGAAAATAAATCTCCATGAAACTTTTTTCTTTCCTTCATTTCTCTCTCAAACAATAAAAAAGGAAATGGGAAAGATATATGTAACTCTTATCTGACATTATTTAAAAAAATAAAAAAATAAAAAAAAAAAAACTTCAGAAGGGGCTAGAGAGATGAAGAGATGTTTCCGCAGTTAAGAACCAACTGCTCCTGCAGAGGAACTGGGTTTGGTTCCCAACACCTGAATGGGGGCTAACAACTGTCTGTAACTCCAGCTCCAGGAGATCCAGTGCCCTCTCTGGCCTCTACAGCATGCAGGCATGTAGTACACATACATACATGCAGGCAAAGCACTCATACAGCATCAAATAAAATAAATAAATTTTAAGGAAAAAAAACTTCAGAAAACCAAAATAAGTTAAATTTTTTAGCATCCTTTTCACTGAAGTTCTGATGTACAGGTTGAGCTTGTGTTTAAAATAAAGAACTAGGGGCTGGAGAGATGACTCAGAGGTTAACACTGGCGGTTCTTGCAGAAGACCTGGGTTCAAATCCTAGTACCCACATGACAGCTAATAACTGTTTGTAACTCCAGTTCCAGGGGATCCAAAGCTCTCTTCTGTCCTCCTTGGGTATTGCATGACATGGGTACACTTACATACATGTAGGCAATACATGCATAAACATAAAATAAACATAATAAATTTTTAAGAGACTTGGAAGGAAGGAAGGAAGGAAGGAAGGAAGGAAGGAAGGAAGAAACTACCCTAAAGATTAAGGTAGTAAGAACTTTTTGAAGGGTTAGAGAGGAGAATGAGAAGGACAAAGAAGAGAAAAAGTAGCAGAAAGAGGAAAAGAGAGGCAATAGGACCATCAAGGACTGTTAATGCTACTGCTTTGTTAGATTTAGGTTTGTTTTGTTTTCCCTTTGGTGTAGATTAAAACACAATCCTGGGATGAGGAGATGACTCAGTGGGTAAAGTACATACCACCAAGCACAGGACCCGAGCTCAGATCCTTAGAATTCACAGAAAGTCAAACACAATAGCTTGCACATCTGTAATCCTACAGTGAGATGGGAGGTAGAGACAGGATAGTCTTCAGAAGCTAGCGAGCTGTCTCAAACAAGGTGGAAGGTGAAGACTGATACCCAAGGTTGTCCTCTGACCTCTCCATCCATGCATTCCATGATACACATGTGCCTTCACTCAAACAAACACACACACACACACACACACACACACACACACACACTTCAAAGATTTAAATAACCTTGCTGCCCTGACTCACTTGCAGTCTTTCTGTTCTTCACCCTGGCTTCCTGCATCTTCATACCGAACATCATCTTCATGCATGCATTTCTAGACACACTGGAAATGTGCTGCTGATTGCTTCAGAGGCATCTCAAGCTTGTACTCAATGTTGATATCACCTTGTCCCAAATACTGCTGTAACCATCTTCCACACTACACTAAACAGTGTGCCTGTCCAAGCAGGGAACTTCAGTGCCATGCTTGGATGCTTTTCTTCCATGTTCTTTCCTCTGCTTCGACAATCCAACTTCAAGTCCTCTGCCTCCAAGACGCAATTCGTCACTCCAATTCCCTCCATCACCTCCACTAACCACACCCTCATCTAAGACACCTTCTCCTCACATAGCCTTCAGCAGTAGGCTATTCTTGACATGTCTAATCCACTTGCTACACGTCAGCAAGAGAAACCTTCACAAGCATAAAGCTTTCTTCCCAAGCTCACATGTTCCAAGAGCTTTCCACTATAGTTAGACTAACATCTTTAACATGTCCAGCAAGGCCCACACAAGCAGGCCTTTTCTACCTCTCCAGCAATTGTCCCTTGAACTCATTCTGTTCTACCACTCACCTCTCAGTTCTTCAAAACCCAATCACTTACCTAGCACAAAGCTGCCTCGTGTTATTCTTTTCTGTGTAGGACACACATCGGTCCTTTGCAGCCCTCTTCCTGCTCTCTTTTCTCATTTTCCTCTGCTGAAATGTAACTTCTTCTAAGAAGTCTTATCTAACCACCAAACTCAGCCAGGTTCCTGGGCTGGACACTGTAAACTGACCCACTCGATCTTTAGTCCACCTTTCTATTTACAGAGGGTACAATGTTACCAAGACTCCCTTGAAGCTAAGGCTCTGGATGCTACTGGCCAGCACAATCATGAAACATGAGGTTTCTCAGCCGTGATCCAGTTTCCAGATTCCTCAGATTGGGTAGCGGATGCAAAAACATTGGTAGCCGTGGTGGCGTCTCCATCTGGCTTTCTAAATCATGCATTCCACGTTTGGGTGGTCCACTCTGTACCAATCTGTCAGTGGCAGATTCAAGGGGGAGGAAATCTATGTAGGTGGAAATGGTTCTTGATTATGGCAAAGTCCCATAGGTCATTCCCCCAAAGGGTCCATTCTTTGGGCTCTGAGAGAAAGATATATTCTTTAAAAAATACTAGTATTATTACTATTATGTGATGGATATGTGTTATGTATGTATGATGGAGTGTACATGCCACAGCATGCATGTGAAGTCAGTTCTCTCCTCCCACTTTTACATGAGTTTTAGAGATTAAATTCAGGTCATCAGGCTTGCATGGCAAATGCCTTTTCCTGCCAAGCCATCTCATCAGCCCTAAGAGATATACTCCTAAACATTGTGAATTAAACCACCTCTTCAGCTCTTCCAAAGATTTTTTTAACATGCATCCAATTCCTTGTGTTAGTCTATTCTCTGCTTAAGGTATCTAGACTTGTTTCTGTTTACTGCACTAGACACTGACTGAAACATTCTGCCAGGTGAACTCTCAGAATTCATACCGCAACATATAATTACATGTTTATTATTGGGTGGTTTGCTTCTACCTGTGTCTAGGTGCTAGGATAGAGCCTAATATGCAAATGGGAAGATTAATAAATATTTGCCAACCAATGAGAAAATTTAGCGCTTGTAACTGTGTGGGTAATTTATTTATCCATGATCATGGAGATAATTAGATTCACACCTCAGTTACCTAGCATCTCTAAACAATAACAAAATTGCAAAATGTCTAAAAGGAATGCAAATATAGTTCTGGTTTTCACTGAATACAAAGTATTGAGGGGGTTGGAGAAATGGCTTAGCAGTTATGCTCTTCCTGCTCTTGCAGAGGATATGAGTTTGAATCCCAGCACTCATGTTGGGTGGCTCACAACCGCCTGTAACTCCAGGGTATCTGGTGCCCTTTTCTGGCCTCCTTAGGTACCTGCACACATATGCACATACTGACACACATACTCATAATTTAAAATAAAAAAATATATTTTTTTAATAAGAGTTGCTGCCTGGAGTCTCACCAGGAGACATGGTCCATGACAGTTAACAAAGCAATTCTGTGGATTAGCTTTATTCTCACCTGACCTGATCTAACTCCCACTCAAGCAGGAGACTATAGCAGGCCAACTGGGAAAAGACAAGCAGTAGGGCAACCTGGATACTTCTGGTTATGCTACAGTTAAATAAAAAGATTTTTCTAGGCCAACTTATTCTTGGTGCAAAGTTGGCAATTTTGGGAACATCAAAGGGAAACTTTAGTGTGGACCAAAAAATCTCTACAATCAAATGTGACATTTGAAAGAAAGTTCATCTGAGCCTAAGATTCATTTGTTTTTATTTTATTTTAGTCCAAAGGCAGCAAAATAACCTAGAGTCAGGAACTGGAAAGATGGCTCAGTAGTTAAGAGCTGTGGCTGCTCTTACAGAGGATCCAGATTTGGTTCCCAGGACCCACATGGCAGCTAACAACCATCTGTAATTCCAGTTCCAAGGGATCAGACGCCCTCTTCTGGCCCCATGGGCATTGCATACACAGGGTGCACATACATGCATGCAGGAAAACACTCATAATTTTTTTTTTTTAATTTAGCCAAGCATGGTGGCACATGCCTTTAATCCCAGCACTCAGGAGGCAGAGGCAGGTGGATCTCTGTGAGTTCAAGGCCAGCCTGGTCTACGTAGTGAGTTCCAGGCCAGCTGGGGCTATAGAGAGACCTGTCTCAAAAAGACCAAAACATTAAAAAGTTTAAAGAACCTAGAGACAGGAGAGCATTCATATGTGTTGAGCCACAGCAATGTTTCCTAAGCACCAGGAACTTAGGCAAACAACACAGTAGGAGACTAACCCATAGGTTCAGAACTACACAGACATGAGAGCAAACATTTCTCTTCCATTTATAAACTGAAAGCCTTTGAGCAAGTTATTTAACATCTCTGCACTTCAGTCTCCTCATTTGTAAAGTGAAAATCCTAGTCACACCTCCCTATGACTAATCAAGATTCTGTCTCTCAGATTTCCGTACAATTTCACATGTGAAATATGCAACACAGAATTTAGTCTACCCTGTGGTGCTTGACAAGTAGTGGGTGTTACTTTGACTGTTCAGTGAATACATTCTATTTTTGTTCCTCCATTACAGGATGGTGACCTCCAAACCTGGAAAAGGATTATCTGGTCTTATTGTTAGGTGACTCCAAAGTGCTTCTGTTGGCGTAAAAAGTTCTAGAAGTATAAGATTGTGATAGAGAAATAAGACAGATGGCTGGGGATGTTACTGAACCAATGGAGTGCCTACCTAGCACTAAGCCCTGTATTCAATCCCCAATATTGCATAAACAGGGCATGGCAGCACACACCTGTAATTCCAGCCCCAAGGAGATAGATGCAGGAGAATATTCCCCAGCTTCATAGCAAGTTAAAGGTCAACCTAGGATTTATGAGACTCTGTCTCAAAATAAATAAATAAATAAATAAATAAATAAGATGAAAATACCAGACAGTATTTCCCACTTTGTGAGGTGCTTGTTGCTGCCCACATCCTTTTGAAGTCAAGTCTGTAGAAATAGTGATAGTGTCAATATGAGACCCTTTCTGGAGCGGATGTGGATACACACAAAAGATTTTACTTTCTCAGGAATTGCACCGTAAGGTAATAGAAGCTTGGAGCAACATCTTGTCTCCATGAGAATAAATTAATACCCAGAATATATACAAGAGGTAGAAGTGTGTGTGTGTGTGTGTGTGTGTGAGAGAGAGAGAGAGAGAGAGAGAGAGAGAGAGAGAGAGAATGGCATTGTATGAATTTCATGTATCTAGTCATCCTTACATAAAATGTCATTATCTTTTAATTCTTGTTTTTTTGTTTGTGACTGGATCTCAGGTATCCTGGGCTGGACTCAAACTCTCTGTGTAGCCAAGAATGACCCTGAATTTCTGATTCTCCTGCCTCTACTTCCTGAGAACTGGAATTACAGGCTTGTGACCCCACACCTGGTTTATGCTGTGCTGGGGATTGTACCCATGGCTCTATGCATTCAAGGCAAGCACTCTCCAAGCTGAGCTGCATCTACAGCCCAAATTCCATCATCTCAAACACTGTATTATATTGAATTTCTCCTCCATTTTTCTCTAGGCTGTATTGTGCTAACATGAATGTATGTCACTTCTTAAAAAAAAAAAAAAAAAAAGGGCAATTTATGCAAGCATTGCCTTAGCATAGGCTTTTCTTCAAAAACAGGCCGTGAGGCAAGAATTCAAGCACAGTGGTTGATGGGGAAGCAAGAAACAGAAACGTCTGCAAGAATGGAGAAGACAGGAAAGAGAAGGCCAAGAAGGACTCGAGAAGCCAGCCTCATTGAGCTGTGCACCAATGGAAGCTTCTAGAAGGAACTCCATTTAGGAAACTCAGAGAGATCCCACCAAGGGGCAGGGAAGCTGAGGTGTTTCTGTGTCAACTCCTCCAGTCACTGCTTAGAGAGTGTGCAGAAATGTTGATTCTTTGATATTTTGGCCTATTTTGTGGACATACACCAGGAGCTGCCGGCTGCCAGGATAAGCAAATGCTGGCAAAGGAGATGGATCTGGGGGCTCGGCAATGGTAAGGCTCTGGGATGATGAAGGAGGATAACCAATGGCACCCACTAAAATATAGCGTTCAGAAAATACACCGAAAAACACCAGTTATTATAGGAGTTTATGTCTGTAAGCCCTTGGAGGGGTAGAAATTTCACCATCTCTCAATTTTCTAATCCTTCATATTAGGTCACTAGCAGGAGTACCTATTAACTTATTCAGTTAAGTTTGCTTTCAGTGGCTGGAGAGATGGCTCAGCATGTCAAGTACTTGCTATGCAAGTGTTAAGGACTGGAGTTCTGTTCCAGAACCCACATAAAGAAAGCCTGGTAGATGAGGCTAGAGAGATGGGTCATCATTTAAGACCACTAGTTGCTCTTGCAGAGGACTCAGGTTCGGGTCCCAGCACCCACATGGCAGCTGACAACCATCTGTAACTCCATTTCCAGGGGATCCAACGCCCTCTTCTGACCTCTTCGAGAATTGCACAACACAGGTACACTTACATACATGTAAGCAAAACATTCATACACATATTTTGTTTTTCTAAAAAATGGCTGGTGACCCATATAATCTCAGCACTCAGGAGGCAGAGACAATGGATTCCTGGAACAAACCAGCTAGCTAGATTATCCCAGAATTGACAGACTCCAAGTTCAGCACGATACCCTGCCTCAGTAAATAAAACGGACAGGGATAGAGGAAGATACCTGACATCAACTTCGTCCACACGGGTGTGCACATACCTGCATCCACACATATGTGAACCTGCATACACATGCATAACACACACAGACACACATACACAGAGTTTGCTTCCAGAACAACTTTAGAAGAAAAAGCCTTTAGCAAACCTCTCCCCTCCTTTTTATGCTGCCTAATCTCTAGGCACCAGAAAAGTAATCACAAAAGCAAGCAGGTAAGATACCTGAAAAAAAAAATTTTCTAGTTTTCTCTTTTTTCAAAATTAGATTTATATTGAAAATTGTATTTATGATTCTCTAAAAGGACAAGCTAGGCTAGTTTAAAAAGGTGAAAAACTACAAAGTCTGCAGAATTGAAATCTGTAAAATCTTCATCTGTACAGGGATGTCAACACAGCGTGAAAAGTGACCCATTTTGGAAATGCCTGTGTCTGCTTTGCTCACGTGTGAGTTTGCAGGGCAAGTGTTAAAGAGAACATGTCTTCAATATTTCACACCTTTGCCACATTTCAAGATGAAATATCTTCACACAAAGACAGTTTATGGGTTTTCATGAGGTCAAAGATGTCACCCAGGAATCCCATTCTAAAGAATGATTTCACAAATCAAGTAACTAAGGTAAGTAGGCAAAAAAAATTGAAGATCTTGCCTTAAAAAGCTTTCCAGAGCATTGAGGGCGAGCAGACTTCTCTTAGGATATAGACCTCTTAAAGAAAATTAAACAGAACCTCCGCAATCGACGCAAGGAGGCTCCTGAGTAGCTACAAATCTTTAACATCCCATTTGAAAATGTGCTAGGGCAGCAATGATACATAAATACCCATCGTAGTAAAACCATATATACATATATATATATATATATATATTTGATCTTTTTTGAGACAAGATCTCCCCATAGCCCAGCTGGCCTAGAACTCACTATGAAGACCAGGATGGCCCTGAACTCGCTAAGTAGACCAGGCTGGCCTCCATCCATCTCAGAGATTTACTTGCCCCTGCTTCCAGAGTGCTGGAACTAAAGACGTGTGCTGTGCCACCACGCCTGGCTCTGTATCTTCATATTTATGTGTATGTATGTATGTGTGAGTATATGCCACATGTGTGTGGGTTCCTGTGAAGAGTGCTGGATTCCACAGGAGCTTGAATTACAGGTAGTTGTATGCTGACATGGAAGGGATCCAAACTCAGGTCCTCTGCAAAAGCAGTGTGCACTCTTTTTCATGTTTGTTTTTATTTTTGTTTTGTCTTGTTTTGTTGAGGCAGGGTCTCACTATGTAGCTAGCCCTGAATGGTTTGGAACTCACTACATAGACAAGGCTAGCCTCAAAGACACAGAGAGCTCTGCCTGCCTCATGGGCTACCATACCCGGTAAATACTGCACCCTTAAACAGCTGAGCCATTCATCTCTCCAGCCCTGGCATAGTAATTTGTGTGAAAATTTCATATTACTGAATAAGAGGAGAAAACTGGAACTAATATCAATGGAAATAAATGTTAAGTATTTACCTCACAAACTTCTCATACTTTGAGAAAATATACATTTAGTTCCTACTGTACACACAGTATGCTCAGTGAAGGGAGGTGAAGTTGATCTAGTGACGCAGACAGGAGAATATGCAATTGCCGATTGTAGCCAAGGCTATGAAGCGTTCAAAGAAAGCTTCTAACCAGGAAAATTAGTTTTCTTTCAGGGGCAAAGACCTGAAAGATAAGAGTTACCAAGCCAAGAGTGGGCACCTTTGACCCAGAACTTTGGCTTCCTCTAGGGGGCACAGGTGGCTCAGAGCTCCCTAAAGAACAGTGACTGAATGGGCTGACAAGGTAGGGACTCCTGTTAACACACGCACTTGGAGAAAGGAGAAAGCCCTCAGTGGGGAGTAAGATGAATCTGAATTTAAAGTCTGGCTTTGCCCTTCACATGTGTATAGAATTGGGGAGATGTAGAGCCTTTCAGGATCCCACTTTCCAGCCCATTCATTAAGAAAATGAATTGCATTGAAGGCTAGGTCCTCCTGAAGCACAGCTTGAAACTAAGCAAGATGTTAAGAGCTGGCAAGTGGGGCCTGGAGAGATAGCTCAGTGGTTAAGAGCACTCACCGTTCTTCCAGAGGACCTGGGTTCAGTTCCCAGCACCCACATTGGTAACTAACAACCATCTGTAACTCCAGTTCTAAGAGATGGGGATCTGCTACTCTCTTCTGGCCTCTTCCAGGCACTGCATTCACACGGTGTACCTACATGCATGCAGGCAAAACACACACATAAAATCTTTTTTAGAAAGAATTGGTAAGTAGTGGCAGGAGGATCACGAGTTCAAGGTCATCCACAGCTACATAGTAAATTCCAGGCCAGCCTAGGCTACATGAGATCCTGTCTCAAAGACGACTACAGGCTGGGGACATGGCTTGGTTGATAAAGTGATACCCATGCAAGTTTGAGGACATGTGTTCAGATCTCCAGCGCCCTAGCACCAGGGAGGTGGAGACAGGAGTGTGGGCCTCCACCACTGAGGCCAAATCCTTGGAAGGAGCTGACGGCTGACCAGAAACTGTGTGTACACCACACCCTCTCAGCTAGGAGACACACCCTGTTTGAAGGCAGAACTGGGCTGCACATTTGTGTCTTTCACAAAGCTTGCAGTTCTAGAGAATAAATACGACTGAAGTCCTTAAACGCAGCTGGCACAGGAGATGAATCTAAGCACAGTCACCATCAGACGTTTGTTTAGCAGCCTTCAGGAAGTTCCTACCATCTTCATTGCCAGCATTTTAAATTTCATTCACTCAGTCATTCATTCATGGCTTCTTGAGAGTCTCTTGTAGCCCACATTGACATCAAGCTCTCTATGTAGCTGAAGATGATCTTGAACTTCTGATCCTTCTGCCTCCACCTCCCCAGTGCTGGGATTACAGTCATGTGTCACCGTATCTGCCTCAAGCATATCTTGAACTTCCTCTGCACTTTGCACAAGCATCAGAACGCAATGCTCCCGTTCCACCAAACTCAAATGTGATCTCAAACCCACGTGCTGTCTCTTCTGTGCTTTCTCTCCAAATCTTACTACCTTAAGGGATCATAATTATATTCATCTGACAAGTATTTGTTGAGCCTGTGGTCTCCTGTGGCTGGGAATATATAGCAGAAAGAACCCAAGCTTATATTCATTCACATCTTCTGTCTTCTGGAATTGTCTTCTGCCTACTCATTCCTGAGCCCCAGTGTACTATGGCAGTCAGTGTATGCCACCTTGAACTTACAGTATGGTCTGCTTGCCACCCCCAACTCACTCTATATTCCTAAAAAGCAGAAAGAGCAGCTTTTTGTCATGTGAATTGCAGTCTTCCCTCCCCAAGCACAGCATGTGATACGTATTCAACAAAATGAACTGAATGGAGCTTCAGTTCATTAAATGAAATAGGTTTATCCTGTGTTTACTAATAGCTTTGACTAAAAGGGAATTCTTTCACTTGAACTACTGAGCTAATTCAAATGTGCCATAAAAGGCCTTGGAGTGTAATCCTGCATACAGATAGAAAGACTCTCCTAAGACACCTTTCAAATTTGCTCTCTCAGCCATGAGAGTGCAACCCCAGAGAGCTTAGTGGTAAAGAATGCTAGACTGTAGCCAGGTCCATAGCTCCATGGATAAGACCTCTAGCTCTGCAAGCTCAAGAGCCTGAATTCAGATCCCCAGCACTCATGCAAAAAGCCAGGCCTGACTGGGCTTGCCTGCAACCCCAGTATTTGGGAGCAGCGACAGGCAGATGCTTACGTCCTGCTCTGGCCTCCACGTGCCTGTGTGTGGGTACTCTCACCCTCACACTCACTTGCCTGTACCACACAGAGATAGAGAATCCTTGTGGCTTCTGTTTCAGATGCTATGAGTCTGAAGGTAGAAGCACACACATCTTCTAAAACCTAAGCATTTTCCTCTGAGCTTTTTAAAAAATATTTTAGGGGCTGGAGAGATGGCTCAGTGGTTAAGAGCACTGACTCTTCTTGCAGAGGACCCAGGTTCAGATCCCAATACCCACATG
>NW_008343977.1:68309-89295 GCF_000622305.1 Nannospalax galili | reverse complement strand
TAACTCCAGTTCCAGGGGATCCAATGCCCTCTTCTAACCTCGGATATCGTATGACACCAGTGCATTTACATTCATACAGGCAATACACTCATACACATAAAATAAAAATATAGTAATATATTTTACTATATTTTTATTTTATTATATTTATGTATGTATGTACGTATAGAATGTATGAAGGTGGATGCATGTGTGCCACAGTGCACATATGGAAGTCAGAGGACAACTTTCTAAGAGTCAGTTCTTTCCTTCCACAATGTGGGTCCTAAGGCTTGAACTCAGGTCTTCAGGCTTGGCAACAAGCTCTTTTAATTGCTGAGCCACCTTGTCAACCTGTTTTCACAATTGTTTTTCTTTTGGTACTAGGGATTAAACCTAGAGAATCAAACATGCTAAGCAGATGCTCTACCACTGGGCTGTATCCCCATCCCTTAGTATTTTTTTAAATAGCATCCTTTCATTTCTTCCTATAATTTTAAAAGTAAATAACTTTTTAAAATTATTTCATTACTTTTGTAAAATATACTGTGAACCACTGTTATAAATCATTTAAATTAACTCCTCCAATTTGTTAACATAAATTAGCAACCCTACATTCCTGAAGTGACAGTCTAGATTTTGCACTGGTCTCTGGGGTATGTGTATGCTCATGTTTCTGTAGATAACAGATCTCAGCTTTTTCTAAATTGTCCAGCACCCAGTGAATTCAGGAGGTTGGGGACTTCATTACTTCAAAACACTTGTATTGAGGTTTTTGTATGTTTGGTTTTGATTTTTTGGTCTTTTTGAGACAAGGTCTTCCTGTAGCCCCAACTGGCCTAGAATTCACAGTGTCTATCAGGCTGGCCTCAACCTCACAGAGATCCCCCTGCCTCTGCCTCCCAGGACTGGGATTAAAGGCGTGCGCCAGGCTCAGCTACTTTTGTATTGTGTTTAATGAGCATTTTGTGTTTGGCAATTGGGAATACCTTTTTCAGAATCACTTTAACAAACTGTTGTGCAGATCTCTTTTGTGAAGAAGGCTTCAACTCTAGCACGTGAGATGGCTCAGTGGGTAAAGTCAGATGACCTGAGCTCAATCCCAGGAACCCACATAGTGGAATAAGAGAATTTACTCCCACTAGTTATCCTCTGACATTCACATGTACACTATGGCATGCATGCATACATGTGCACACAGACACATACACAAATAAATAAATGTAAAAAATGAAAAGGCCTCAACTCACCTCCAAATCAACTGGTGGGTGGGGCTTGGGTGGGCCTTGTTGCCAGAGGCCAGTCACAGGAGGATCAAGATCCTTCCTAAGATCAAAATAATTGGCAAGTTTTCTCCCTCTGGATCCAGTGATCATCCGGGAAGAGCAAATGACAGGTGAGTCACTGAGGGGTAAGAGGCGCAGGTGCACTGAGATTGTAAATCAGGCTGGAGAAAAATGTGTTTAAATTGGAGTTGGAACAGGGTCAAAGTGCAGTAGCAAGTGAAAAGTTCAACCAAGAGCCCCAGGGAGACTGCGTAGAGGTGAGGCCAGGGCAAGGGGCAAGCGGAGGAAGCCTGGAAGGCTGTGTGTGAACACAGCCTTCATCCTTGGGACCTCGTGAAGCTTTTGAAGGATAATAAGCAAGAGAGACACAATCAAATTTGCATTTGACCTGCTTCTGTGGAAAGTGAAGTAGGCATAATCCAGATCCCTGTGTGATCATTCAGGTGTGTGTCTAAGGTTGCTAGAAAATGTCTTCATCCAGTTTTACATATTAGGAATGACTTAATACCTTTCTTTCCTACGAAGGGAAAAGTTTAAAGGCATGAGTCAAATATAAAAGACAGCAACATAAAAATTCTATAAATTTTTCTATACATTCTCTACTTTATAAACTTGGAAAGTTAGACAAAACCTTAGAAAGTTCTCAAACTTCCTTTCTTCATGTGCTCTGACATTGTCAAATATCATTAGTGACCTCACAGAGTTTTGGCTTGTGTGAGCTACTGCTACTAATAATAATTGTGTTCAAAGACTTTTAGTCTTTGCCTTCTTTTAGCAGGAAATTTTAAAGCACAGGAATGGACAATCATGGGTTTCCTTGGCCACCAGAGCCATGATATGGCATCACACATTTCCCTCAGAAAAGTGCCACCTCATACTCCTGAAGGTGGGAGAGCAGTAATGACATTTAGCACTATTACAAGCACACTTCTGTCCTTGTGGGGGGGCACTCTATAAGCCTACAGGGAACCCTGTAATCCCTGCACCACACCGAGAACCTCTAATCTACTTCAGCTAGAAAATCAGGTCAATGAGTTGATCCAAGACAGAGTTCCTGCTTTTCAATGATTAATTGAGTAAGTAAGTGATTGATTGATGTGTGTGTGTGTGTGTGTGTGTATGTGTGTGTGCCTAAGTGAGTTTATATGTACCACATGCATGCAGTGCCTGCAGAAGCCAGAAGAGGGTGTCAAATCCCCTGGAACTGGAGTTACAGGTGATAGTGAGCCACCAAGTAGTTGCTGGGAACAGAACCCAGGTCCTCTGCAAGAGCATCCAGTGCTCTTAACCTCTGAGCCATTCTCTCCAGCTCCTTTCCTGTCTTTTAATATCTACTCATTGATATCACTTTCCAACACCACCACCTACCAAGCAATTCTACAGTGCCTGCTACTTAAGGAAAGACTGGTGGATTGCGTTTGTTGGGGCTCAAAACATGATATCCTGAGGGCTGGTGAGACGGTTCATTGGTTAAAAGCCTTTAAGCCTGACCACCTGAATTCAGTGGTCCCCCAAACTCACATCATAGAAGGAGAGAACTGACTCTCAAAAGTTGTCCTCGGGCTTCTAAATGTCTGCTGTGGCATGTATACACACACACACACACACACACACACACACACACACACGAAAGAAAGAAAGAAAGAAAGAAAGAAAGAAAGAAAGAAAGAAAGAAAGAAAGAAAGAAAGAAAGAAAGAAAGAAAGAAAAAATAAATATTTTTTGAAAAAGAACATGATACCCTGAATTATTGGGCCATGCTGAGAATTTTCAATTGAAAAAGAAGAGAAGGAGCTCAAACGTGAGGTCTTTCTGAATTTTCCCCATTCTCCTTCCTCCCAACCCACTGTCTCCCTCTGAAAGGAGCCAAAAAAAAAAAAAACCCCAGAACTCTTCTTCCCCAAAGTGAGTCAGAGGAATTAGAACTCTTCCCCAAAGCAAGCCATAAAACTGGAGGGGTGGGGGGACAGTCTCTCCATTCTCTACTGAAAACGGTCATTCCAGAGAGGTTCTGCCCAATACCTGGGGGAAGGAATGCAACACAGAGAGGCCAAGAGGAATCTGAAAAGACAGGTCACATCAGGTTTCCTTGATCAGTGATTACCAATCACATATCTATTCAGCTGTCCACTCTTCCTCTAACTGAAGCATAAATTTAGATGCTCTTTCCTGAGTAGACTCTTCATGTCTGAAAGCTTTTTTTGTCCCATTAAATTTGATTAAATAATTTGAGGTGTTTTTCTCCCGCTAAGCTGTACTTTTTTACAGGAGAGTGTGTTGTGACCCTGAGCACAGACATGGGAAGAAATCACCCCTCTCCACCCTTTTGGTAACAAATTCACTGCAAATTTTAACTGACTTCTCATCCACACGATAATCCAATGTAGAAGTTCTTGGTTCTTGGTGAGCATCTCTTAGGGTGATCAACCAGCCCATTATGTTTGGAGATGTGCCTGTTTTAACTGGAAGTCCCACAATCTAGGAATTCCCTAAGTCCTGGGTAAGCCCCTGTAACTATCCACTAGGACTTTGGAGCCCTCTGCATCTAGTGAAAAGAAAAGAATGCAGAAAGCACATCTAATTCCTAGAAAAATGTCAACCCAGAAGCAACACTTATCTTTTCTACTTACACTTCATGATGGGATGTTGCTACGTGGATGGAAGGACCCTGGTGTTGTAAGTGTAGTTGAACACAGGGTCTTGAGAGATGAGAATGTATACACTGAGTAGATTTTTAGCTATCTTTGCCAAAAAAGAAATTAGTAGTATTATTCTACAACAGTTTGTTGTAGATGAAGGGAAAGAGCATTACAAAGCCTGTTATACTCAAGATCATAATAGAGATGAGAAACCAAAGCACGGACAGCCATACGTAGATTTCCAACCTAATTCTTAGGCAGAGGCTTTGGTTTAAAATAAGCATTGGGGGCTGGAGATAATGGCTCAGTGGTTAAGAACACTGGCTGCTCTTGCAGAGGACCTGGGTTCGAGTCCCACCACCCACATGGTAAGAGCACTCACTGGCTGTTCTTGCAAAGAACCTGAGTTCAATTCCATATCACCTACATCATGGCTAACAACTGTACATAACTTCAATTCCAGGGGAATCCAACCACCCTCTTCTGACTTCTATGGGCATTGCATGACAAAGCTGCACTTACACACATGTAAGCAATACACTCAGACACACAAAATTTTAAAAGTAATAATGAATAAAATATTTTAAATAATCATTGATTGATGAGAGGGTACATTAATTTTTTTATCTGTGTGTGTCTGTGTGTTATGTGTGTGCTCGTGTGTGTGAGTGAATGCAGGCATGCATGTGCCACATCACTCCTGTGGAGGTCAGACAACCTTGGGTGTTAGTTCTTGCCTTCCACTTTGCTTGAGACCATGTCTCTCGTGTTGTTCCCACTGTGTACACAAGGCTAGCTGGCCCTTGAGCTTCAAGGATTTTCCTGTCTGTCTCCCATCTTGCCATAGGAGCACTGGGATCATAGGCATGCACTACCATGACCAGCTTTATGTGGATTCTGGGGATTCAAACTCAGATCCTCACTCATGCACAGCAAGCCTTTTACCTGCTGAGCCACCTCCACAGCACATGGAGTACATTAATTGTCTTAATATTATTCCTTAAGAGAAGTAGACAAGACTCCATACTCAAGAGAGTTCCCTAATGTGAAATAATTTATTTGAAAAACAAAACCAAGAACATTGTCCTTATTTGACAAGCGTGGTTTTGTAGAGTGGTAGAAGTCTCACCTGTTCCACCCAGTTCCAAAGTCCCCATGTTCTATGTAGTTCCAAAGCTGAGCTCTGTCTGGTGCTGTCCCTGCTTTGACTCTGATTCTCTGGGTCCTGACAAAACTGTGATAGAGTTAAGTCTCCTACACATACCAGAGGTCTTCCTGCTGAGTTTGAATCTGAAATCAAATTCTAAATCATCTGGCAGTGAAAGAAGTTGTCCCAAAGAAATCCTCCCGGGCTGAGGTCACTTTTAGGAACAAAGAAATGTTTAATTCAATCATTTAAAATTGACGAGCGTGCCCAGTGTGATGTAGTACATCTGTAACCCCCACTCTCAAGAGGAAGAGGCAGGAGCATCAGGAGTCCAAGGGCATGTCAGCTACATAGAATTTAAAGATAGCTTGGGATACATGAGACCCTGTCTCAAAAATATTATTAGACAAAAGATATAATATGGTTTGCATTTGTCTATTTATAATATGTTTACCATTTATATATAATATAAACAACATATCTGTATGTTTATAACATAAAAAATATAAAGAGGGAAAGAAATAAATTGAATGAAACTGAGAATGAATTTTCTCTGTACTTCAGGGTATGTGTGTGTATACATGTGTGCACATGTGTGTACACGTATATGTGTATTTGTGTGTGTGTGTATGTGTGTACACATTGTGTGTGTTTTGCTGGGGATGTCTTTTCAGGTTGTACATTAATAAATCAAAGATGTTCTTTTTTAATTTTTTAAAAATATTTTATTATTTTATTTTTTGTATATGAGTATATTGCCTGCATGTATATAGGTGCACCCATGTCATACAGTGCCCATAGAGACCAAAAACAGGGCATCAGATTCCCTAGAACTGGACTTGTGGATGGTTGTTAGCCATCATATGAGTGCTGGAAACCAAACCCGGATCCTCTGCAAGAGCAATCAGTGCTCTTAACCACTGAGCCATCTCTCCAGCCCCCAAAGATGTTCTTGTTTATTAAAAAAGAAAGAGGAAAAACTAGTTTGAAAGCTTCAAGTTACTATGCATTCAGAAGGCATCATTATTGGTAGAAAAGAATACAAAAAAAAAAGTGAAATTGCTCAGAATGAACGGAGAAAATGTATTAGCATACATTGATATAAACTCTCACTAGGCTGGCAAGATGGCTCATCCAGTAAAGGCACTTGTCAAAGCTGACCACCCAAGTTTCCATGTGGTGGAAAGAAAGAACCAACTCCTGAAAGTAGTTCTCTGACCTCTGCAGGTACACTTTGGCCTGTACACACACACACACACACACACACACACACACACACACACACAGACACACAGAGTAAAACAAAATAAAGTCACATTCAAGGTTTACAGTTTCCCAATTCTAAGTAAATACATAAATACATCCCACAATACATAAGCTAAATTGACATTGGATTGCTTCTGGTAATTCTGTTACTTTCAAAGTTTAGCAAAGTGGAATTTCAATATTCATTTTAATTAAAGTAATTTAACATTTTCCTTTACCTATTAAATATAATAGCTAATTTTTTAGCTTTACATTTCCTTCAAATTATGAATAATCCATAATCTGTCTCCCAAGCAAAAGTAAACTTTACAAGAATGTGAATAAAAGTATGTTAATCTAAAATAAAGTAAATGTCCTCAGTTCAGGACATATTTTTCTTATCTGTTACTCCCAGACTTAGTGTTTTTTTGAAAGCAAATGAAAACACAGAGGTTTAGATTCTTCCTCTGATTGAAACTTGGACATATGGTTTTATTTTTACTAAAATTGATCTAGCTCATATAAATATTAGCATGCTATTTAAAAAACAGTGCAAGCCTGGAAAGACAACTCAGTGATTAAGAGCACTTGCTGCTCTTGTAGAGGACACAAGTTTGGTTCCCAGCACCCAATTCAGGTGACTCACCACCACCTGTAACTCCAGTTCCAGGGGATCTGACACCCTCTTCTCATCTCTGAGCATACCTACATACATACGCACACGCACACATACATATACATAAAAACAAAATACAGTGTAACATATTACATCACGTTTGCCCTAAGAATAGATAGTTAAAAGCATAATATTTATTTAAGGTTATAAATAAGTAAAGTGAACATCCTTCTTACATAAAAGGAAACAATCCATATAGAATTTTGGCTCATACTTTGTCTCCCACAGTACTCTTATTTGAAAGTATCAGTTCCTTTAGAAATAACTTTTAAAAACATTCTCCTGTTCTCAGTGAAGCTTTTCATTTGAAACAAAACTTGCCCAAAGCATGTAAATAGAAAACAGCGGCAGTTCTTTCCATGTGATTTGCCAAAGGGGTGTTAAGAAATTTCTCTATGGGTTTTGTGTGTGTGTGTGTGTGTGTGTGTGTGTGTGTGTGTGTGTGTTTGTTCTGAAAAAAAAGGGCTAAGCTGCTAAAGGAAATTAAAATGGAGGGGAAAAAAGGTATTCTCCACTGTGCAGTTTTTAAACAATTTTTCTGAGCCCTAACTACCAAGGTACACTGAACTTTAAATTTGAGTTATAAAAAAAAAGACTTGTTGGGAATAGACAAGAAGTGAAAAATAAACAAAAAACATTAGATTGGAATGTTGTGATTGGTGTCTTTGACTGAAATGGAAACATTTACTATATACTGAAGTAAGCACCTTGAAAGGAGAAAAATCTTTAAGGGAGAATAGTTGTTTGAAGGGCTTTTCACAGTGGGAAGGTGAGTGACTTTGATTTTTTTTTCTTATATTTATATTATAAAATAGTCACAATGGATAAGAGACTATTCAGAAAGCAAAGGAAGAGAGAAAGAAAAGGAAGGGAGAAAGAAGGGGAAGGAAAGAGAAAGGAACAAAGGAGGGATGGAGGGAGGGAGGGAGGAAGAGGAAGAGAAGGGAAGAGAAGAGAAGGGAAGAGAAGTGTCCCAGGACCCAAACAACCACCACTATTATCACTTTGGTGTGTTTCCTTCAGTTCTTTGGAAAACAACTGTTTCCTAAACCACTTTCATGTTTCTGAGAAGTGGCTAGAGCTTGGGGACGTGAAGAGCAATTGGTATTCATTTATTTTGTTTTTCAAAATCCACAAGAGAATCAGCCCTTTGATATTCTGCCAGAGCAACAGGTAAAAGAGGGAAATGTTAGCAAGCCCAGTGGAGGGCTGATAGACCTTCCTCAGCATTTAAAAGCCCCACAGGCAGCTCCAGGTTTCTAAAATGGAGATGGCCACCTCCAATCCCCAGTCTGGCTTCCTCCCTAATCCTCACCAAAGATTATCACCCAATCAATTGCCATATTCATTTCACTCTGCCTTCCACCAATGTGGTGATACGGACTTGCCATTGTCCCAGTGAGGAACGAAACTGGCCTGACTGAATGCATCCGGGATCCCTGTGCTATTTCTAGATACATGCCAAGTGTCTTCCCTAAGCCCAAATGATTCCACAACTCTGGGACTTACAATTTGAGAGCTAAGGTCTAGATATCACTGAGAATTCCTGAGGCCAGGTTTCTCTTCAAGCCAAGATGGGCAGAGAGTCAGACAGGATGGAATGAGTGTGGTGACCTTCAGTAACAACCCATAAGACTGGGGATTTGGTTTAAAAACTTCAAGTTTTTAAAAGGAATTCAGAGCCTTCAAGATAGCCTTATGAAGGTGTTAAAAATGAGTCTCAGTGTCTTTCCCAAACAAGAAAAGTAAGATCTGGGCCAATGAGATGGCACAGTGGGAAAAGGTGCCTTGCCACCAAGCCTGACAACCTAAGCTCCATATCAGGGAAGGAGAAAACTCCTGAAAATTAAGGAGAGAATGCCGAAAATTGTTCTCTGACCTCCACACCAGTGCAGTGGCACATGGACACCACACACACACACACACACACACACTAAATGAATGAATAAATGATAAATAAATGCAATTTTTTAAGAAAATTGAGGTTGCTGAGATCCAAACATTAGAATCCAAACAACATAAGGACTGGGATTCCAGACATCTAACTTCCAGATCAATTAAGTAATTGTGTTTGTTGGTTGCCTATTTTCAGTGAGCTTTCAACAGGCCATGGCAGTGGGGAGTAAATATTCCCTTCCCTATGGGGGGAGGGGTATGCTAAAAGTACAGGTATACTTGCATGGAAATGGCCTTATGTAACCCTATATAATAAAATGGGTTTTTTTTTAAGAAGGAAAGGGGCTAGGGAGATGACTCCCTATTTTAACGGGGATAGGAAAAAAAAATTCTGAAAGAACTCTAACCCATTGCTCACCAAAAGACAAAGACAAAAAGGGAAAAATAAAGTATTAAAAGATAAACTTTTATACCGATCTCAAAGTATTCAAAAGATGACAATTTGAAATATTAAATTTGTGGCACAAGACTTCTAACCAAAGGGAGGAAATTCCAGTGGAAGAAGTTTTAGTTTATCTGTAAGTACACAGTTGTCATTTCTTAGAGATAGTTTAGAAAGCTCAACCGCTTTTGAAAGCATGAAGAAAAAATATTAGGTCCTAGATGCTTCCTGCATGGTCACCACTCCCTGGCAGCTTTCCTGGAAGGCTGTGCCTCACAATTCCCCCTCCACCGGTACCCACTGATATGACAAATCCCAATCACAGGGCACTCTCTGGACCAGAGTCCTGCATGACTGACACCCTCATAATGGGGCTATCTATCCTGCACCCTGTGACACAGCCTCAGCCCCCTAAACCCCTTACTTCTCCCAGATGGGAGAAAAGGAGAAAAATACAAAAACCCCTAAGTCTGTAAGGAGGCCAAGCTCTCTTTCGGAACCCATGCTGTGAGGTGGTGCCCTCCTCCTCCGCCCCAGGCTGTGGAGATGCCCTCCTCTTCTGCCCTAGGCTGTAGGTAGGGGTGCCCTACCAGGTTAACTCTCTAATAAATCCCCTTGCTCTATAGAAGGTCCTTTTTCTCCCTGCTATTATCTCACTGATGATGCTAAAACCCACGAGAGAGTTCTCAGTCTCTCCCCCCCCTCCCCCCTCCCTCCCTTTCTGACTATTTTCACTCCTGGCATTCAGGACTTGGGTCTTCCACAGACCCTACTTTGTCTGAACAGCAGATGGTAAGTGCCCCAGGTCCTAGACCCTTGCTGCCTATTGCTATGTTGTCCAGGCAAAATCTTGCATGAAGATTCTTTTTCTATGTATTATTTTTATTTTTTTATGTGTTTCAGTGTATCGCCCACATGCATGTAAATGCACCCATGTCGTGCAGTACCCACAGAAGTCAGAAGAGGGTGTCAGATCCCCTGGAACTGGAGTTATAGACGGTTGCTACCTGTCTTGTGGATACTGGGAACCCTGGGAACTGATCTTGGGTTCTCTGCAAGCACAGCCAGTGCTCTTAACCACTGAGCCATCTCTCCAGCCTCTTGCATGGAGATTCTTATTGACCGGCCCAGGAAACTCTTTGCCAAATCCTCCTCCCCGGTTTTATCTAGCTCCTATTTCCTTATAGAGATCACCCTTTCTCTTGCAAAATTCATTAAGTCCATAGTTTGTGATGAAATGCTCTAAATACACAGCTCTAAGTATAAGTCATAGAACTGGCCTTTCACTAGGGAGAAAAAGAGATCACAGCACATTGATGGGGCCAGGTTCCAACCTACTCTTCTACTCTGTGTCTGAGGGATGAGGATTCCCAGGGTGACCTGCCCATTGACTCTTCAAACTTTCCTTGCTGTCAAGAAAAAAAGGAAAGGCCCTACTTACTAAAAAGGTAATGAGTTTGAAAGCAGTTTGGGGGAGACCCAGCCTTAATTCGTGATGAACCATACAGCAATCATATCTAAGGAATTAGACTTTTCATACAATTGAACATGCTTTCTCACGAAGCTATCTGATCTGTGTCCCTTCTCCAAGACAATTGGACATCCACAGCTGTGTCTCAGCGGCCCCTCCTCTGTTGTTTTTCAGTATAGTTTCGTTTACTGTCTCATTCCCTCGCTCTTCCTTAACTCATATAAATTAGCGGTATTTACAGAACAGCTAAACTACTGTCATGGTTGGCCTTGGTTGTCAACTGAGCAAACCTGGGAAGAAGAATCTTCAACTGGGGAATTTCCTCCATGGGATCAGCCTATGGCTATGTCTGTGAGGCGTTTTCTCGATTGTTGAATGATGTGGAAGGACTCAACCCACTGTCATGGTTTGTACAAGAAAGCAGGTGAGCACAGGTCAGAGAAGCAAGCCAGTATAAGCAGCATTCCTCCATGGTCTGCGCTTCAGTTCCTGCCTCCAGGTTCCTGCCCTGAGTTCCTGTCCTGACTGCCCTCAGTGATAGACTGTGATTCAATGTAACCAAATAAACCCTTGTTCCCCAAGCTGGTTTTGGTCAATGTTTTATCATAGCAATAGAGAAACTAACCAATATAGCTTCATAATGCCAGGTTCTACCACCACTGAGACGATAGAATGGTAATTAAAAATGACTGGGGGGACTGGAGTGATGTCTCAGTGGTTAAGATCACTGACTGCTCTTGCAAAGTACCAGAGTTCAGTTCCCAGCACCCACATGGCAACTAACAACCATCTATAACTCCAGTTCCAGAGGATCCAAACCCCTCTTCTGGCCTACATAGGCATTGTATGATACAGGTGCACTTACCTACAAAACCTTCACATACATAAAATAAAAATAAATAAATAAATAAATAATAAATAAATAAATAAGTACGTTTTTAATGATTTGGGCCTTATGAAAAGCTTAATTCAGTCAGAGAAGTGCTAGCATTAATCAAATAATCACACAAATTTTATTAGAGGAAGTCACAGGATGCTTTGAAGATGTATTTGACAAGCCTGGCCAACTAGAAGATGAAGACATTTCCCTGAGAAAGTGATATATTGGCTGAGAGCCAAAAGGGAGGTCCTGAGAAAACAGAAAGGAAGCAGGGAAAAATCAACGTGTTGGAATTTCTGGACCATGCAGGACCATGATGCCTACTGCATTGTTGGAACTGAGAAAAGGGTCAGGTGACTAGACCCAGGATACGAACGTGGAGCCAGCCTCCAGGGATTGGCAAGGCCCCCATCAGGAGCAAGAGAAGCTGGTAAGAAGGTGAGGGCAGGTCGGGCTGAGGGTATGTGGTGTGATGCGAAAAGGACAGATCAGAAAGTTGTTTTGATTGAAAAATCCAAAGACTTTGGTAAAGTTTGAAACAAAGGTGGAGAAAGAGGGGCCACTAAAAAGGTTCCCACTTTCTGTCTACACGATTGGATGAATAGTAGGGTGCTCACAGAAATAGGGAATGCTGAAGACCAAATCTGTAGGAACACCATGGAGGTGACTTGGACATGTTGGTTTGACACTGCCCTGAGACACTGAAACAGAGACATGAGCTCCGTAACACATCAGACAATCAGACCTCTTTACCAGCGTAAGACTTAAATCTTATTTTAGACTCTTTAAAATAGGTCTAGTCAACTAAATATAATCTATTTCTCTGAAAAAGACAATCAAGAAGCATTAATAACAATTTGGAAGCATTTTGAAAATCAGGCTACTTTTGGCAATTATATTCATGCATCTGCTCTCATGTGACTATCATGTACTGACTGAGTACATACTGTAATTTTAGTGTAGTAAAGATGACACAATTGACCCAAAAGCACTCTCTTTCAGGTGGCAATGTGAGTGGTATGTTTGTGTGTGTGTGTCTGTGCCTATGTGTGTCTGTTTCTGTGTGTGTATTTCTTGTGTGATTGGGTGTGTCTATGTGTCTCTGTGTGTTAACATGTGTCTGTGTATCATATGTGTCTGTGCCTCTGTGTGTCTGTGTGTGTATGTGTGCCTGTGTATTTCTGTGTGTGATTGGGTCTGCATATCTGTCTGAGTGTGTCTGTATGTGTGTCTGTGTGTCTCTGTGTGTGCATGTGTGTCTGAGTATATCATGTGTGTCTGAGTAAGTCTGTCAGTGTGTCTGTGTGTGTCTATGTCTCTGTGTGTGTCTTGTGTATATATGTATGTGCCTATGTGTGTATGTGTCTGTGTATGCCTGTGTATGTGTATATATATATATATATGTGTATGTGGGCATATGTATGTGTGTGCCTCTGTGTATATCCCTGTGTGTATGTGTGTCTGTGTGTTTATATGTATGTGTGCCTCTGTATGTATGTATGTATGTGTAAATGTGTGCCTCTATGTGTATCTGTGTATATGTATGTATGTGTGCCTGTGTGTACATGTGTGCTTGTGTGGGTGTGTCAGTGTGTGTACATGTACACTTAAAGATGCATTTAGGAAACAATAAAGGTAAACATTATTATCTGAATATATGTTTGCAGAAGCCATAAGCCTTTATTCAGATATCAGTGTGTTTTATTTAAATAGGAATGATCAGTTCCAGAAGTTCAAATCCATAGGCTTTATTCATCCCTTTAACTCAGAAGTCAGTACCCTTCGCTTATGATGGGATTTTCAAGCTGTGTTCCTCAAGATGCAGTGTCAGAGCTGCCCCATGTGACAAGGCCCTTGCTCAGCCATTCATAATCAGCTCCTCTTCACTAACAAACCCCAAGTGGCTTTTATGGGCAATGAGTTGACAGATCATCCCCGACACATAGCACAAAGGGAACATGCTTGACTTGGTCTTGCCACCCTTCGGGCAAGTCTGGAGTGCAGGCCTTGGCATCCATGCCTGCCAAGTGGTGTGGGTGCCCTTCCTCTGTAACCAGTGGTGATATATTTGTGAATTTTGATTCCAGGGACTCATAAGGTGTAATAAATCTTAACACTGGACAAAGGTTTACAGACTTGCTAATGCACTCATCACTCATGATACCTCAAGATAAGATATCTGTAGTCGTTAATACAGCATTGGCAGACGTGAGTGAGGAAAGTGGGCAGGCAGGATCAGCATGAGCTAGTCCTCTAAAGAAAACCATGGACTTTGATACTTAGCTGTGTGGTAACTGTGATTAGAGTATTTCATCTTAACAGCAAAACAATGAAAATTGAAGACGTGCCTACATAGGCCAACTACTTTTTGACGGGATGGCTTTGAATTTATGATTGATTGATTGATTGATTGATTGATTGATTGATTGATTTTGGTTTTTGAGACATGATCTCAATCTAACCCAGGTTATCCTGGAACTCGCTATGTATGTACCCTAGACTGTCCCTGATTTTGAAATTATTCAAGGACTATGGAGATGGTTCAGTCAGTAAAAGCTTGTTGTGCAAACATGAGGAACTGAGTTCAAATCCCTAGAACCCATGTAAAAAACTACACCTGTAACTCCAGTACTGTGGGGTTGGAGGAGACAGAGACAGGAGGATCTCTGGGGCTCCACAACCAGGAATTCAGCTCCAAGTTCAGTGAGAGACTCTGTATCAAGGAAATAAGACAAAGAGTGATAGAGCCTGCTCTTCTGACCTCTGTGCATGCCACACATGTGCATACACCACACACACACACACACACACGATATATTCAATAGGACATTGTGCCTTCTGGGGTGGAGACACACACATGCATACAAGTGTACACACATGTCCCAAACACACATATATGTAGGAATGAGAGAGGTTGAGAAAGGTCCTAATAGCCATGTTTAAGAGTTCCAATCAAAAAAAAAAAAAAAAAAAAAGAGTTCTAAAGAAACTAAATAAAGAATACAGTAACAAGGGGCTGAAGACATGGCTCAGTGGTTAAGAACACTGGCTGTTCTTTGTTCTTGCAGAAGACCTGGGTTCAAATCCCAGTACCCACATGGATCACCAGTTCCAGGGGATCTGACAGCCTCTTCTGTCCTCTGTGGGCATTGCACAACACGGGTGCACTTACATATATGCACGCAATACACTCATACACATAAAATTTTTAAAAATGAATAAAATGTTTTTTTAAAAAGAATACTGTAATATAATATAGATTTATTAAAAATAAATAGTCCTTCCATGGGCTTATACTGTTCTGGGCTAGTATATATCAGACAAGGTATTTTATTGGTTCATTTTAAAATGCTGATGCAAAGGAAGGGTTATTAAGAAGACAAAATGTGAACACTGAGTCTTCAGTATACCCCTGGAAGACGTTTAATTGTCAGAAAATAGTTCAACTCTTTTATGGTAAATGCCAAAGGTTTGATGATTACACAGGAATGAGGTAAATTTCAGATGGAAACTGGGCCGTGGCACTGCATGAGAAAGCAACAAACAGGTAGTGAGGAGCTGTGGGGGCTATACAGGAAACTGGGTGCTGAGACACAGCATTCAGGCCTGTGTCATCCCAGGTCAACCACAGAATTCTACTGGGTGATAGGTTTCCATCCTCTTCTTGAGGAACAGGCATGTTTCCAGGGACGCCTTATTTCTATGAATTTGTGTGTGTGTGTGTGTGTGTGTGTGTGTGTGTGTGTCATATGTGGAGGCCAGGCCATGGGTCGACTTCAGGAATTGTCCTCCCATCCACTTTTTTTTTTTTTTTTTTGAGACAGAGTCTCTCACTGTACTGGAACTCACCAAGAACACTAGGCTAATTGTCCAGCAAGCCCCAGGGATTTTCCCATCTCCACTCCCCTTAGTGTTGGGATTACAGTGGCACCCTATCACACCCAGCTTTTTAAAAACATGGCTTCTAGATAGCAACTTCATACTTGCAAGGCAAGCACTTGACCAACAGAACCATCTCTTCAGTTCCTCTTCCTACAACTCTAAACTGCTTCCATCACACCTTGGTTCTGAGTCATCACCAGGCAAACCAGATTTCCTTTACCTGATCTGGTTAAAAACTAAGACTACAGACAGTGCTAGCCCTTGTCCATATCCAACCTCAACTCAAAGCTTGCCTACTCAAGTTTCCTTTCACCAAACTCATTCTCATTCTGACCCCTCAATGTTGTTGCAGCAACTTTGCATATTCTTGACAATTTATTTCCTAGAAAGTGATTATCACTCTTCTTTGCATGCATTATTGAATGCTGTGCTGTGGTGCCTTGATCACTGTATGGTCTAGTAGAAAAAGCATGAGAAAGTATTAACATGTGTGAAGTGCATACTTTTTCTGCTTGTCCTAATGTTTCGTGATTGAATATTCACAGATTCCAGTAAGTGAAGAAGAAAGAGGAAAGGGGAGATGAGTGGAGGAGAAGGGGAAACGTTCTGGGCCAAAAGACACAAATTTGACTAGTTCTGTATCTTTCTGCATATTACTTTGAGCAAAAGATTTGATCTGTCTGATCTGTGGTATTCTCAGCTGAGGACAATAGTAAGCAATGCTGATCTCACAGAGAAGTCTTTTATAATCCTGGATATAAAGTACCTGGACCAAAGAGGACACATTATAAATTATATTTCTCTGCCCTTTCTCAGAAACGGGTCTTTATGGGTAAAGAAAGTTGTTTTGTTCAACTGTCTGGTAATCTTAAACATTAATAAGGATTATTTTTACATGAGATGAATACAGTTGCCACTGGATGAAATGAACTTGGAGTTGGCAAAAATCAAGAGAATGAGGATTAAAGTATAAAGGACCCTTAATCAATACTAAAAGTCTGTGGCTAGCTGAGGTGCCACGTTCTGGGAGAACCAGCCTTAAAAGGCTGCTGCTGAAGCACAGTAGAAGTTGCAAAGTTGTGGGCAAGGGGGGTCCTCAGCCCATATCGAGTCCCTCTGGCCTACAGACATGTTAAACATGAATTGGTTTGGTTTGGTTTGGTTTGGTTTGTCTTGTCTTTTTGAACCAGGGTCTCCTATAGCCCCACCTGGCCTGGAACTTACTATGTAGACCAGGCTGGCCTTGAACCCACAGAGATCCACCTGCCTCTACCTCCCAAGTGCTTGGACTAAAGGCATGCACCACCACACCCGGCTAAACTTGAATTGTTTTTACTCCTTAAAAATATGAAGTCTGGGGCTGGAGCGATGGCTCAACAGTTAAAAACACTGGTTGTTCTTGCAGAAGACCCAGGTTCAAATCCCAGCACCCACATGGCAGCTAACAACTGTTTGTAACTTCAGTCCCAGGGGATCCAATCAGTCTCTTCTGTCCTCCAGGGGCACTGCACGACCTACATGCAGGCAATATACGCATACACATAAAATAAAATTTAAAAAATATATGTGAGGTCTGAGCCGGGCTTGGTGGTGTATGCCTGTAATCCCAGCACTCAGGAGGCAGAGGTAGATGGATCTCTGTGAGATTGAGGCCAGCCTGGTCTACAAAGCAAGTTCCAGGCCAGCTGTGACTACAGGGAGATCTGTCTCAAAAAAAAACAAAACAAAACAAAAAACAGCAACAAAAAAGTTTGGGGGCTGGAGAGATAGCCCAGAAAGTTCTGGGCTCCCAGCACCCACAATTCGGTGGCTCAGAACCGCCTTTAACTCCAGCTTCAGGGGGATCTTCTGATCTCCTGGGGTACCTGTACATATGTCATACACACACACACACACACACACACACACACACACACACACCAGTGAAATTTCTCATTAAAAATCCAGATTCTTGAGCTTTTTTTGAAAAGCCTGGCAACCAAGCTCCCTCTGTGTGTCAGCAGCTGACAGAGCCGAAGACAGCCGCACCCTTCAGTGGGGCACGTGTACTCCACCTCATACCATGCCCCCAGGGCTCGCTGCTCTCCTCTGTGTAGCCTGACTCACTAGATTTTGGAAACGTTGCACTAGAAGAAGGATGTGGGTGGTTCTGGTTTAGGGAGCTAGAGAACCAACATCGCCAAGGGCAAGGCTGCCGATAAGGCCCTGGAGACTTACTCTGGGATGTCTGCAGCCCTCTCAGGGCCAAGGCCTCCAGCCAGATTCCTGTTCTCCTCCACATTGCCACACACTCAGAAGGCTGAGAACACAGGTTTCAACACAGGGAAGTGAAGCTAAGATCGATAACTGTTCCTGGTGTAGGTAGTAAAATAGCTGAAAGTCATTGCTTTCAGAAAATATCAAAGTTTTGGAAAATAGCAAAGGCATGGTTTTCCTTCCAGAAAGCATCTCAGAAAGATACTCTTGGAATAAAATGAAGTGGTGTGTGAAAAAGTGAAGAAGCATCTGACTTAAAGGAAAGCACCAGCCTTTCACTCTGCCTGTGTCCCTGGGACACAGGTTCATCCTGTGAGCTTCCTAAGGTGATGAGAATTGCCACGCTGTGACCTCAGAACATCTCAGAAGAGAAAGTGTGGGGCCAGGATGGGAAAGTCAGGGTTGACGTGGGTGAGTTCACACACAGCATCCAAGGCTTCCTCTGGCCAGCAGTCTGAGCAGGGCAACTCCAAGGCACATTTGTCTCATGTGCTGTAGAGGCATTAGGGTTGGCACACTCGGGAACTCACCTGTGGTCTGTTACTTGACCCTTCCAGACTTTCTGCACCATAGCTTTTTGACAGATCCAAAGATTCCTCCTCGAGAAGACTCAAATTCCTCTACTGAGCACCCACACAAAACACTAAAGTGAAAAATATATGCATACTTGCAGGGCAACTCCAAGGCACATTTGTCTCATGTGCTGTAGAGGCATTAGGGTTGGCACACTCGGGAACTCACCTGTGGTCTGTTACTTGACCCTTCCAGACTTTCTGCACCATAGCTTTTTGACAGATCCAAAGATTCCTCCTCGAGAAGACTCAAATTCCTCTACTGAGCACCCACACAAAACACTAAAGTGAAAAATATATGCATACTTGTGAGTGTGAGAGAGAGAGAGAGAGAGAGAGAGAGAGAGAGTCACTGAGTTTAATTAGGGCTGTTTGCATGGACATGGGTGTGGGGTCATTTATTGGCACACATGCAATTTACAGGTGCGACACCATTAAATAAAATTCTCCTCCTTACACAGCAGCCATTAACCACCAATACAGCCTCAGCTACGGATAGGGTCTCATGAACCCCTCTGCCACCCATACTGTAACATTGATGAACTCAGTCTTGTGCAGGACTTGTGCAGGTGACCACAGCTGCTGTGAGTCCAGGAGTGCTATGGCCAGGTCATATCCAGAAGGCAGCCGCTCACAGCGCTCCTCCCCACCCTCTGGCTCTTACATCCCCTCTTCTGCGATGTTCCCTGAGCCTTGGAGGGGATGATATAGACGTCCCAGCTAGACTGAGCCCTCAGCCATCACTTATCCTCCAAACTTTGACCAGTTAGGAGTCTGCATTATCCACCACCCACTGCAAAAGGAAGCTTCTCTGATGAACTCTGAGAGCAACCCAGACTTGTGGCTATAAACATAAATATTTAGAAGGCAGTGTGACAAACATCAGTGGTAGATGGCCTCACTAGGGGACTTTATGATGACATTCAGGAAGCAGATCGTAAGCTTCTCTTCTGTGTCGCCTTGACATCCCAGACAGGCTCAGTCACAGTGCCCTGGAGTCTCCACTGTGTTTGGTGTAAGTCCGGGCCTTTATGCTTTTACATATGATGTTCTCTAGCCGTCCAACTTTATCATCTCTTTATATAATCTTGTCACTTTAAAACAGGTACTCACTCCAAGGACTGCTACTTCATCACCTAAGGTCATCCTGCGCAGGCATCACAGAATGTGCTTACATAAACCAAGAGGGCTGTGATGTCACCTCATGGGCCACTATCACATATGTTGTGAGGACTCAAGTCAAAAACAGATCAAGGACTCAGTGTTCCCATGAAGATCTTTCAGTCAGGGTCTGAGGAAATGCTGTTTCATCCAAACCTGCCCTCCCTCAGCTCTGTGGTTCTTTTTGTTTCATTTTGGTTTTGTGCTGTTTTGTGTTGCTTTGCTTTCAGGACAGGGGGGCCTCAAACTTGATGTGTAGTCTAGTATAACCTTGAACTTCTGATCTTCCTGCTTCTACTTCATATAGCTATGGTTATGCACACATGCCACCACACCCACTTGATGCAGAGCTGGGATCGAACCCAGAGCTTTGTGTATGCTAGGTAAGTAGTCTACCAACTCAGCCACATCCCCAGTCCCAGAACCCGAACATCTTATTGTTTATTGTTTATTTATTTTGGCAGCACAGCTACTAGCAGATCTTGGGAGATTGCTCTTGAACAAAACAGTAATTCTTATCCTGGGGGGCTGGATTTGCTCCCCAGATCTAGAGACATGTATTGTTAAAGGAACTAGGGCAGGGCGCTGGCCACAAAAGGCACCTGGCAGGTAGAGGCCAAGGACACTGTTACCATCTCATGATTCACACACACACAAAGAATTATCGAGCTCCAAGTGGCAATAATACCAAGGGTGAGGATCTGGTTATAGAGAAGTCTGTCAGATCAAGTTCCTTCCTACCTCTAAGGCCCTCAAGCCTCTCTACATGGCAGCATCCCACTTCTACACCTCTTCAAAACATAGGGATCATCAATATCGATGTTTACCATTGGCTTGCCAGGCAGCTTTCAGGGCAGAAGACAAGTTTTTGCAGAAATCCCTTCCCTCCCTGGGTAGCTGGGAGAAGTGTGTATTTCAGGCTGTCTTAAAGGGTGAAAACGGCTCAGTAGCTTGGTGGTGGCTGAGATCCAGTCCTGTATCCTACAGTATGTAGCTTGTGTGCTTAATACAAATTAAAAGTTGAACGAGCTGGGCGTGGTGGCATACGCCTTTAATTAATCCCAGCACTTGGGAGGCAGAGGCAGGCAGATCTCTTTGAGTACAAGGCCAGCCTGGTCTACGTAGTGAGTTCCAGGACAGCTGGGGCTACAGAGAGACCCTGTCTTGAAAAGACCAAAAAAAAGTTGAATGAATAGGATAGAATCCGAACTGCTCAGCTTTGATTCCAACGTAGTGAGTGCAGAGGCAGGCGGATCTCTGTGAGTACAAGGCCAGCCTGGTCTACGTAGTGAGTTCCAGGACAGCTGGGGCTACAGGGAGACCTTGTCTCAAAAAGACCAAAAAAAAAAAAAAAAAAAAAAAAAAAGAAGATGAAATCATCAGAAATCAATGGGAAAGTTTTTAAAGGGATGGTATGTGGAATAACAACAAAAATGAAATTAGATTTAAATTGTT
>NW_008343977.1:61043-68261 GCF_000622305.1 Nannospalax galili | reverse complement strand
ATTCAAGGCCAGCCTGGCTACTAGCAAGTTCCAGGCCAGCCTGGGCTCTATAGTGAGACCTGTCTCAACAAAAAGTAAAAAACCAACAACAAACACTGACTCCAGTTTTTACATCATAGTGTCCTATTTCTTTTTCTTTTTCTTTTTTTTGTCTTTTTGAGACAGGGTCTCCCTATAGCCCCAGCTGGACTGGAACTCACTATGTAGACCAGGCTGGCCTCAAACTCACAGAGATCCACCTGCCTCTGCCTCCCAAGTGCTGGGACTAATGGTGTGTGCCACCATGCCTGGCTAATAAATAGAATTTTTTTTTTAAAAAAAAAAAAAGCTAAATTGGTTGAACGATCGACTGATGACGTTGCCAGTTCTTCTGCTGCTATTGTTACTATTTAACACCCATCCTAGACTATACCACAACTAGGAAACACACCTATCCTAGGCTACACCACCACTAGGAAATACATCTATCCTAGGCTACACCACCTTAGGAAATATACCTATCCTAGGCTATATCGCCATTAGGAAATACATGGTCCATGCTCAGCTCCAAAACAGCTTTTACTTTTCAAGCATAAAAAGAATATTCAGGAACCAGATTTGGTGGCACATGCCTTTATTCCCATCACTGGGGAGGCAGAGGCAGGAGAATCTCTATGAGTTCAGGGCTACTCTATTCGACTTAGAGAGTTCTACGCCAGTCAGGGCTTCATAGCAAGACCTGTCTCAAATACAAAAACAGAAAGGAAGGGAGGGAGAGAGAGAGGGAGGGAGGGAGGGAGGGAGGGAGGGAAAATATTGAGGATTAGAGAGATGATTCAGTGGTGAGCATGAGAATTTAAGTTCAGATGCTGAGCACCAGTGTAAAAGCCTGGCATGGCCACGCATGCACCTGTAACTGCAGCACTGTTGGGGGCAGAGACAGGAGGATTGCTGGGCTTGCTGGCTGCCAGCCTAGCTCCAGGTTCAAAGAGACCCAGACTCAAAAGGGAATAAAGAGTGATAGAACAGGACATCCAAGGTCCTCCTCCAGCCTTCATACATCCATAGGCTCATACACACACATATACATACAGCATACACACACATACACTAATAAAATAAATCTGAAAGCTATGTATTGCAGTATTATCAATTTTATGTAATGTCCTGGGGGAAAACTGGATCCATTTCTGGAAGACCAACTATTTAATTTCCATCCATGGTTTTACTTTCCTGGAACCTCATTTTCACCAAATGGTCCAGTGGTTTTTTTTTTGTTTTTTTTTTCAGTGGCTATGAAAAAGGATGGCTGGGGACTCTGACTGAATCACTAGCCAACGGGCATCTGCTCTGATGGCATCAGCAGGGAAAAAAATCAAGAATCAAAAGAATCATTTGAAGCTGCCATTAAGTAAAATATGGGGCAGATTATCATTTTGTTGAAATTCTTAGAAAGAATAAGCAACATGTCTGTTTGTATTTTGATCACTCAAATTTTTGCTTGCTTTGAAAATGTTTGAAGAGAGCAATGCCACCTCAGGGCTGGGCAAAGCTGTGACACAGGGACCTTTGCCAAGTCTAGAAGCCAGTGCACATGGTATTAGGCTAGCCAGTCTTCTCTGAGACTCTCCCTCCTCCTGGCAGAGCCTCTCTGGAGTATGTGCCATCAGTTGCATACCTCCTATCCGCCACAGTTTAGAATTGCACCAAAGTTTCCAAGACTCCTTCTCCAAAGCATCTAGTCTTTCTTCTCACAGAATCCCCTGCACACTGTGTCCTTTTGTTGCTGTTGCTATTTGTGTGTTTTGAGACAGGGTCTTGTGTAGCACTGGCTAGTCTCAAACTCTCTCTGTAGCTAAGAACAACCTTCAAGTTCTGATTCTCCTGACTCCACCCACTCCCAAGCGCTGGGAATACAGGCATGCACTGTGATGTGCAGTATAGAATGCAGTGCTGGGGATTGAACCTAGTGCCTTGTGCATGGAAGGCCAGTGCTCTGTCAACTGAGCCACTTCCCCAACCCCTGTTTAATATTCTTAACATGCTGCACACAGTCTTTTCTCTTTTGTGTCCTTAGCAAAACTTAGCTTATTACCTTGCATACCATAGATTCTCAGTAAGGTTTGACAGTGCAAATAAAAGCATGTAATAACCATGAAGACAAAAGGGAAAAATACAAGAAATTATGGGAACCAAATTCACTGTGACCATTTTTCATTAATCTTGGTAACATCAACTCTACTCCTTAAACTGCCACACCCTCTAAGTTAGAGGTGTGTGTGTGTGTGTGTGTATGATGGAAGGAGAAGCCACCACAGTTTGTTGCTCAGCCGCCCTCCCACCAGGGTGCTGGGAGCCTGAGATTCACTAATGAGCATGAGTTTTATTGCATCCATTAGTCCCCCTTAGCTGGACCAGAAGAGAGCATCTTTGAGCCTCAACAGCCCACAAATCCCTGTCATGTGCCCCACTGCTTATTCACTCTGACAACAATATGGTGAGACTTCCCTCCCTCTGGCCCAGGGCCACCGTCATCATCAGGGCAGTCTCAGTGTTGTAGTAGACAGAATAGCAGGAAAAGGTCAGGATGAATTCTTATTTTTCCTGAAAGGAATAGACCTCAACCCAGGGCTGGGGAGATGGCTCAGTGGACAAGAGTGCTTACTCTGCAAGCATGAGGACCTGAGTTTGAATCCCAGCACCCACATGAAAAGCCAGGCATACAGGCCAGCAAGATGAATTAGTATCAGGTAAAGGTGTTTGCTGCACATATCTTATAATCTGAATTCAATCCCTGGAACCCATATAAAAGTGAAAAAGAGAAACAGCTCCGAAAAGTTGTCCTCTGACCTCCACATGCATGCATGCATATTTATATAGGTACACACATACAAATAATATTTTTTTAAATCCTTGCATGACTGCATGTGCCTGTAACCAGCACTGGAGGGAAGAGACAGATCTCAAGTCTCATGGCCAGGCAGCCTAGCCAAAGATGTGAGCTTGAAGTTCATGAGAGACCCAATCTCAAGGAAATAAGAATGATAGAGGAAGACACTTGATCCTGTTCTGGCCTCTACATGGGATTACACATCGGCACACTCACATATATGCATGAGAGAGGGAGAGAGAGAGAGAGAGAGAGAGAGAGAAATATACCTCAACCCAAATTTTTTAATTGCAGAAAGAAAGAACATCTCTGCCAGAAAATTTCCAAACCAGCAAACGCTTCTATCATCAGAATACTAAAGCTGTAACAACGGCAAACAGAAGCTCTCTCCTTTGTGGTACATAATAAGCCTAATAAAGTTCTGAAGGTGGAAGATGCATGTCATCCCTAAATGGTCATAAAGAAGGGAGAGTGGGCAATCTGCCTTAAGTGAGAAAGAGAATCAAAATTAGCAGACACCAGCTGCTACACAACATCAAATGTCCCCAGGAGAGCTTACAAAAGAAAATGGGTAAATGTTCAGGTGTTATTTGAGAAGTTGCTATAAATGCCAATTACTGGGCTCAGTTGGTAAAGTACATGCCATACAAGCCCGAGGACCTGAGTTCAATCCCCAGAACACATGCCTTTTCTGAGCTGCCGCCAAGGTGCTCTGTCCTGAGCAAGCTGAGGTTGTGTTGGCGGGAGGCCCTCACTTCATCAGGTGGCTAGCATCGTGAGGGCAGTCCACAGCATGGCCTCCATGTCTGAGCTCCCTTGCAGGTACTTCACCTTCATCCTGTACTACCAGGTGACTGTCAGGAGGACAAGATCAATGCCTCCATTAAAGCAGCTGGTGTGAATAGGAACCTTTTTGGTCTGGCTTCTTTGCAAAGACCCTGGCCCATGTCAACACTGGGAGCGTCATCCACATGTAGGGACTGGTGGACCTGCTCAAGCAGCTGGTGCTGCTCCAGCAGGAAGTCCTGCCCCTCTACTGCCACTGCCCCAGTTAAGAAGAAAGTGGAAGCAAAGAAAGAATTCAAGGAGTCTGATGATGACAAGGGCTTTGGTCTTTTTGACTAAACATCCTGTTAACATGCTCATTAAAAAGCTGCACCTATTGGTCTGATAAATTGGGGGAAAAGAAGCTGGGCATGGTGGCACAGGCTTGTAATTCCACCACAGGGGAGGTGGACACAGGTGGATTCCTGGGGCTTATTGGTCAGCCTGTCTAACCTACTTGATGAGTAAAAGCCAGTGAATGACCCTGTTTCAAAAAATCAAGGTGAGGGACTGGAAAGATGGCTCAGCAGTTGAGTACTTGCTGCTCTTGCAGAAGACCCAGGTTCAATTCCCAGCACGGCATGACAGCTAACAACCGTCTGTAACTCCAGTTCCAGAGCATCCAATGCCCTCTTCTGACCTCTGAGAGCATTGTACAATACAGGTGCACCTACATACATGAAGGCAACACACTCCTACACATTAAAAATAATAATAATAAATATTTTAAAAAACAAGGTGAATGGCATCTGAGGAACCACAGTTGAGGTTGTCCTCTGGCTTCCACATGTACATACATATGCTCATGTGTACACACATGTACACACATGCACATACACCCACATTCACAAATGTATGAGCACAAACATGAACACACAGTATACACACACACACACACACACGCACGCAGAGGAAATGTCAATTCTTTACCTTTCAACTTGACATCTTTCATTTGAAGAGGTCTTCTCTTTTTAACTGGGAGAGAAAGAACACAAATATAGGATGCAATTAATTCATGAGACATTCCTTAAAATAGACAAGTGATGTAATAGTTATTCACTTTTGCTTTAAAACTTAGTGGCTTAAAATACAACCACTTCTTCAGATCACAATTCTGTGGGTCAACAGTTTGCAGGGGTTTAGACTGGGAAGTTCTGCCCCAGACTGGGGGCTCCATCATGCATCTATGGTCATCCACTGAGTCTCATGAGGACTGGAATGGCTCATCTCTGCTCCACTTGTTCTCTCATCTTCCAACAGGCTAGCCTGAGCTTGTGGAGCTGGCAGGCAGGTAGAGGAAGGCTTCCAACAGACAGAGCTGAATTTTTCAAGCTGCTGGAGGTCTGGACTCACACCTGGCCCAGCGCCATTTCTGCCTCATTCAAATAAGTCACATGGCCAATCTCAGCTGCAAGACAGCCCAAAGATACTTCTTAAAAGTTTCAAAGTTGGGGCTGGAGCAATGGCTCAGCAGTTAAGAGCACTGGCTTCTCTTACAGAGGACCTGGGTTCGATTCCTAGTACTCACATGACAGCTAACAACAATCCATAACTCAAGTTCCAGGGGATTTGACACCCTCTTCTGGCCTCTGTGGGAACTGCACAACACTGGTGTACTTGCATACATACAGGCAAAACACTCATATACATAGGAAATAGAAATAAATAAATAATTAATTAATTTTAAATTTCAAAGTCATATACCAAAGGCTATGGCTTCAGAAAGGAGTGGAAAACTGTTAACTTTTTCAAACTACCTTCCCAATGAGTTATTTTTCCCCCTACTCGGTCTGGATCAACCAACAACTGATACTGAAAAAGAGTACTGAACTATTCGAAGTCCCGGCCTGATCCTACTACCTTCAAACTGTGTGCTACATTGATAACTCACACACCCATGGGCTGGGGAGATGGCTCAGTCAGTGAAGTGCTTGCCATGAAATCATGAGGACCTGAGTTCGTTCCCCAGCATCTAGATAAAAAGCTGGGCTTGGTGATGCATCTGTGACCCCAGGGCTGCAGAGACAGAGACCCAGAGAATCCCTGGGACTGGCTGGAGAGCAAGCCTATCTGACTCAATGATCTCCAGGTTCAATAAGAGACCCTGTCTTCAAAAAATAAGGTAGAGAACAATTAAGAAAGATGCCTTACATCGACATATAGTCTCCACATGCACTTGCACACATGTACATATGCACACGCACAATGTACACACCTACATGAATGTGTGTGTATGTGTGTCTCACATACAAAACAATAAACTCTAAAGCCCTTTCCGTAACTAATGCCTTATAATTCTTGAATAAACAAACTTCTTTCCAGCGTCTCAATGCATAAAAAAGTACTGTAATTTTTCAATTCCAAAATAAATAGTATGATACATTTCATTATCCTCCATTCCATTTCATCACCAACATCCAGCTCGCCCCCACTCCATTGTACTTTTTAAGGTATTTCCTTGCCACATTTGGATCAGTTGGGAAGGAAGTAAATATACCAAATCACCTTTCCTTTTAATTGCAAAATCCCTTTTATTGATGTATATTGTTTCTCCAAAATAATGGCTTTCAAAATGGAATTTTTCCATATATATGTGATACATTTCAATCATATTCCTCAACTCTTACACCTCACCTGTTGCCCATCTCTTCTCCTACAGGTGCCCCCCTCTCCTCCTGAGGGTCCCCCTCCCCTCATGTCAGCCCCCATCTACTTCAATAACTTTTCCTTAATCCAGATTCAGTATATGCAAGAACACATGGAGCATTTTTCTCTGAGTTTGACTTAGTTGGCTTTAATATAGTTTAAGTTCCATTAATTTTCTTACAAATGACATACAATTTGTCTGTAGTCTTCTTTTTGTTGTGCTTTTCTTTTTATTTATTTATTTTTATTTTATGTGTATAAGTGTTTTCCATGCATGTATATAAGTGCATCATGTGTATGCAATGCCCATGGAGGTCAGAAGGGGACATTGAATCCCCTAGAACTGTCATTATGGATGGTTGTTAGCCATCATGTAGGTGATAGGAACCCAACTTGGGTCCTCTACAAGAGCAGCTAGTGCTCTTAACCACTGAACCATCTCTCCATCCCCCTTTTATATTTTTATCTGGGTAATTCTGACATCACAGAATGAGTTGGCACTATTTCTTCCCTTCCTATTTTATGGAATAGTTTTTTTTCTTATGTGCATGAATGTTTGCCTGCACATGTATTTATGTGTACCACATGTGTGTGAAACTGGAGTTATAGACAACTGTGAGCCACCATGTGAGTGCTGAAAACCAAAACTGGGTCCTCTGCAAGAGCAGTAAGGTCCTTTATGGAATAGTTCAAGGAGCACTGATGTTCTTTCTTTAAAGGCCTGTTATACTCTTTCAGTGATTCTGTCCAGTCTTGAGTTTTTCTTTGCTGGAAGAATCTACCACTGCTTTAACATTGTTCATCATAGATCTCCACCCCCATCCCCTTACCCTAACATAAGTCTTTTTAAGTTGTTTATATCTTCTAGATTTAATTTT
>NW_008343977.1:27946-59146 GCF_000622305.1 Nannospalax galili | reverse complement strand
TAGGAACCCAACTTGGGTCCTCCACAAGAGCAGCTAGTGCTCTTAACCACTAAACCATCTCTCCATCCCCCTTTTATATTTTTATCTGGGTAATTCTGACATCACAGAATGAGTTGGCACTATTTCTTCCCTTCCTATTTTATGGAATAGTTTTTTTTCTTATGTGCATGAATGTTTGCCTGCACATGTATTTATGTGTACCACATGTGTGTGAAACTGGAGTTATAGACAACTGTGAGCCACCATGTGAGTGCTGAAAACCAAAACTGGGTCCTCTGCAAGAGCAGTAAGGTCCTTTATGGAATAGTTCAAGGAGCACTGATGTTCTTTCTTTAAAGGCCTGTTATACTCTTTCAGTGATTCTGTCCAGTCTTGAGTTTTTCTTTGCTGGAAGAATCTACCACTGCTTTAACATTGTTCATCATAGATCTCCACCCCCATCCCCTTACCCTAACATAAGTCTTTTTAAGTTGTTTATATCTTCTAGATTTAATTTTGGTGGTTCATACATGGAATTTATCTATTTCTTCTATATTTTCCAACTTATTGGAATATAAGTTTTCAAAGCACTCCCTGGTAATCCTTTGGATTTCACTGATATCTTTTACAATGCCCCCCCTTCGGTGCTAATTTTATTAATTTGGGTCTCATTTTTCTTTCTTTTGGTTAGTTTTGCTAAGAGTTTGTCAATCTTGTTTATCTTTTCAAAGAACTGACTCTTCATTTCAAATATTCTTTGTGTTGTTCTACTAGTCCCCACTTAAGTAAGTCCATCCTATCCTTTACCGTTTCTTTTTACTATTTTGGGTTTGGCTTGTTCTTGTTTGTCTAAGGCCTTGAGGTACATTGTTATTTCTTTGACTGCTTTCTAGTTCCTCAAGATTGATGTTCATAGCTATGAACTCTTTTCTTGGAACTGCCCTTGTGTATCCCAGATGTTCTGAGAAGTTCTCGTTTGGCTTTCATTTGATTGTAGAAAATTTTAAATTTCATTCCTGATTTTTTCAAAGAACCACTGGTCATTCAAAAACACATTGTTCATGTATTTGTGGTCTGTGGTTCCTCTTGCTATTTATTTCTACTTTTATTCTATTGTGATCTGATAAGATATCAAACATTTTTTCTATTTGTTAAGGCTTGCTTTGTGGCCTGAAATGTGCTCTGTTTTGGAGAAAGCTCCCTGGGCTGTTGAGAAGGATTGATATTCCTCAGCTATTGGGAAGCATATTCTATAGATGTCTGGTGAGTCTGTTTAATCTATGTAGCAGTCTAGCTGTGATATTTCCTTGTTGATTTTTTTATCTGAATGATTTGTCTGTTGCTTAAGTGATCACTGTTATTGTATCTGGACCTATCTTTTCCTTTATGTCCAATAGCATTTCCACTATAAAATTTGGTGCAATAATGTTCAATGCAGATATTTCACAATCAGTATATCTTCTTGATGGGTTGTTCCCTATAGAAATATGCAGTAACTAATTTTGGCCTGGAGTGTATTTTGAAAGGCATGAGTACAGCTATTCTTGCTTGTTTTCAGCTCCCACTCCACTGGCACATGATTTTCTATTCTTTTACTTTCTTTTTGCTATGTGTGCTTTTCCAGGTAAGGGGTGTTTCTGACAATAAATTGTTGGCTCATATTTTTAATTTGTGTGTGTGTATGTGTGATGTGTGTGCATATCTGTTTGTGTGAGTGTATGAATTCCATGGCACAGAGGTTTAGGTCAGAATACAACCTTGGGTGTCAGTCTTCACCTTCCACCTTGTTTGAAACAGGATCTCTTTGATGTTAATCATGAAGGACACCACACTAGCTGGCCGAGAGCTTCTGGGGATTCTCCTGTCTCCACCTCCTACCTCATTATAGGAGCACTGGGGTTACAGGTACTCACTACCATGTCTGGCTTTGTGTGGGTTCTGGGTTTGAACTCAGGTCTTCACACTTTTACAGTAAACACTTTACCCCCTGAGCTGGATCTCCCAGAGCTGGATCATGATTTTTAATCCAATCAGCTGGCCCTCATCTCCCATAGGAACATCTTATTGATTCTCTGCTAAGTATAGACTGAATGTGATGTAAATTGGCGGTTTTTCTTGAGTCCCTGGCACTGTCCTAGTCCAGCCTTGTAATAGCCTGTGCAATGCCAAGTGAGAGGAGAAGGCTCTGAGAGTATTCCTTTTTCAAGCTATTTTCTGTCTGAAATAGCAACCGGGTTAATGACTGGCATAAACATTGCGCTCACTTTTAACTATGATATGAATCAACTTGGTGCAAATGACTCTTTTATAGCTATTTTTACTTTCATTAGAGCCTTGTCAGGAAGCTTTTAATAAGTGCCAAATTCAAGCTTCTTTTCTAACCTGTTTAGGTCTCTATTATTCTTCCACTTAAAATATCCAAGGTAGTTTATACAGTAAGATTAAGATACAAAGTATGATTAGAAATCTTTTTTTGAGATTTATTTTTATTATTTTTAATTGTGTGTGTATGTGTGTGTGTATAAGAGCACATGTGTGTAGGTGCCTATGGAGGCCAAAAGAGGGGATCAGATCCCCTGATGCTAGAGTTATAGGCCATTTTTAGCTGTCGTGTGGTGGCTGAAACCAAACACTGCAAGAGCAATAAGTGCTTTGAACCACTGAGCTATCTCTCCAGTCCCAGAAATATTTTTAGTTGTAGAAAAATTATGACAAAGGATGATATTAACTATATACAAATAAATGATTTCTGAGTTCCTTTTTTAGTTTTATAATGCTGTGATTACTGTTAAATAATATTAGAGGCCATCTACTGACACTTTTTTTTTTTTTTTTTTTTGGTCTTTTTCAGACAGGGTTTCCCTGTACCCCCAGCTGTCCTGAAACTCACTATGTAGACCAGGCTGGCCTTGAACTCACAGAGATCCACCTGCCTCTGCCTCTCAAGTGCTAGGATTAAAGGCGTGCACCACCACACCCGGCTATCTACTGACACTTTTATCTAATGAGGAAATAGGGTACAATTATTTTCACTCTTTGTACACAGGAAGATGAATAAATTGTCTGAGGCCATTTCTGTGCCAGGAATTCCAGTTTTGGCTGTGCCCCACGTATGTACTTAAACATCACTTTCTATACAGGGCATTGAGCCGTCACCTACTTACCCAGCCATACTACAAGAAGCAAGGATCATTCATAAAGGCTATGAATCGTACAAGCAATTTATACCAGGAAGACTCAACAATAGTCAGAATGTGACTAGATGAACATATGACTTATTTACTATAATATTTACTTTTAAATGTAAAAAATTACACTTATTTATTATTTATCATGGAGTGGGGGCGGGGCACATGGCACAGGCTACAGGTAAACAGGGCCATGTCCAAGTTGTTACGTAGATACTAAGGATATGAACTCAGATCCTTAAGTTTATATAGCAGGCACTTTACCCACTGAGCCACATCTCTGGATAACAATTTTAACAAACTTAGAATAGTATCCTCTGAGAAGTAAAACATTAATGGAGTCCCTCTTTTTTCTGAATAACTAAAAGAAGAAAAGGAAAAAAAAATTACCATTCTAACCCCACCATGTCCCTCCTCATTTCACAGGAAGGCTTTCTATAGTGACGTGACCACTCAAATCTGCAACATCTTTTTTACTTCAATTTCTCAGAAACCATTTTGAGAACTCAGATCCTCTGTGTTTAGCCAGTGTGACTTGCACACCCCCCCACAGACTCCATACACCCTTCCTGGCAGTGTACCAAAATGAAACCTGCTGAGGAGAATCCATTGCCAGTGGGACCTCAGGAAGACCAGTGAGTGAAAACGCATCATCTTTTTGTGTAGTTCCCTCATTTAACTTTTGGAGAATTCAAACCTTGCCTTCCTCATACTTACTCAAAATCTTCAATAAGCCAGCTAAAAGAAAAAAACAAACAAACAAACAAACAAGAGACATATGGAGCTGTGATCACCTTTCTACCTATTGGGGTAAAAAAGGAAACATTAAAAACAATTAAAACAGGAAGGCATGGTGGTGTATGCCTTTGATCCAGCACTCACTCAAGACAGAAGCAAGCAGATCTCTGAGAGATCAAGGCTAGCCTGGTCCACATAAGGAGTTCTAGGTCAGTTCCATGGGGAGACCCTGTATCAAACAGTCCTTGCCCCCAAAAAACAATTAAAATAGAACAGATACAACTGAATATGTTGCTGAAATTATTTCCATACTTCCAAGTATTTCTAAATCTTATTTAACATTCCAATGCTTTCCTGTTATTGAAATTGTTAATTGATCTTCAATATCCATTCTGCTGGCAATAGTAACCATCAGATAGTAGGGATTATTCATTTAGTAATCTTGGTTGCCTGCTAGGTATAGTGATGAAACTAAAAGTTCAGTGATAAACAAACCATCCAGCTATTGTCCTTATGGAATTTATAAGCTATGAGAGCTTTTGAGCTATCTTATAAATTGAGAGCTCTATGACATGGCATAAGTGCACTCAAATGAGCTTCCAAAATCAGAATCATTTATTTGGTAGCCAAGGGAACATATAAGAAGTGACACGACCAGTGAGATGGCTCATGTAAAAGCATTTGCTCTCTGGCATGATGACCTGAATTCAATCCCTGGGATTCCACAATGGGTGAAAAGAGAGACCAGATGTCTAAAAGTTATCCCCTGACCTCTACACATGCACCTGTGGCATACATGTAATGTAAGGGTTCTGACACCATCTTTCTTGTGATAGTGGCTATGACAGGATTTTCTCCTATTATCTTAGGTGGGTCTTAACTCTAGAGCTTCTTAGAATCCCCATCTAATTTAGTTACTACATTTGCCTACTCAGGACACAAGTATACTTAGGCAAATTCAACCAATTAGGCAATCGGCATTTTCAGAGACTTCTAGGCATCAGACACTGCTCTGGATACAATCAATAACAAAAAGTCTAGCTTCTTTTTAAAAATGATAAGCGAATAATACATTCATTAGGCAAGCAGAGTAGACTAGGCTCTCTCTATGCCTTGCTAGGTCCAGCATTTCCTGCATAATTGCAAAGTTCACTAGATTGATTACAGTTTGATAGGAGTATGTAACATCATCTTAAATTGCACTAAAGGGGCCAGTGAGATGGCTCAGTGGGTAAAGATACTTGGTGCCAACACTAATGCCAACACTGAGTTCAATCCCTAGGACTCACATAGCGGAAGGAAACAACCAATTCCTACAAGGTGTCCTCTGACCTCTACACTTCGCACTGTGACATGTACACACTTGCACCCACATACATACACTATACACGCTAAATTAAATAAAAATTATTTTTAAAATTAATAGAGAAGGAAATGATTGAGGATAACATCCCAACATTAACCTCTGGATTCCACACGTGTCCACATGGGCAAGCACATTTGCACACATACATACAAGTGTACACACACATGGGGGGCGGGGGGAGAGACAGTGTTTTGTGCTAGAATTTTTTTCTCTTTCAATTTTGGTTCTGTTTTGCTGGTGCTTCAATGAGCCACAAAATAAAATGATCTCTGAGTAAAAGAAGGACTCTTGAGCTCCATCTTCATCTGTTTTATCAATCACTATCACCACGATGCAATAGAGAAAGAAACAGGTATTTTTAAGTATTGTTTAAGATTTTATTTATTTTTATTTTATATGTGTATGAATGTTTCACCTGTGTGCATGTAAGTGAACCATGTGTGTGCCTGGTGCTCATGGAGGCCAGGAGAAGCCATCAGATCCCCTAGAGCTGGAGTTATTGATAGTTGTTAGTTGCTATTTAGGTACTGGGAACCAAACCTGGGTCCTCTGCAAGAGCAACTAGCTCTTACCCACTGGGCCATCTTTCCAACCTCAGAAAACATTTTTTTTTAATTAATTAAAACATGCAGAATGGATGTCAACACATTATATTAAGTGAAAGAAGTCAGAATCAAAATATTACCTACTGTATGGTTTTGCATATTTAACATTCTAGAAAAGACCACATTATAGGGATGCTGCTCATGACATAATTGCCCAATAAGAAGGAGAGCTCCTAGATACAAGTGCCCACTGACTGGACAGCTGGTAACTTCAGCATCAGATTTCACTGGATACCAGCTATACTCTATCACCTGAAAGTTTGATTATCCTTGTTGATTTTTTGCTTCGGAATCCTTAATTATTCTTATTTCTCCATTCTTGTGCCTTGAGAAGATGGGGGCCTCTCCTGACCTCGGCATGAGGACACTGCAACAGTAAGTAAAAGGCAAGAACCAAGGCTAAGAGACCTTTCATTTTCCCCAAAAGTAAGCTTCCAGTTCTTTTTAAATAGATATTCTGTTTTCTACAGAAAAGAAAGAGCAGGGCTGGAGAGATGGCTCAGCAGTTAAGAGCACTGGTTGTTCTTGCAGAAGACCCGGGTTTGAATCCCAGCACCCATATGGCAGCTAACAACTGTCCAACTCCAGTCCCAGGGGATCCAACAGCCTCTTCTGACCTCCGCGGGCATTGCATGACACGGGTGCACTTACCTACATGCAGGCAATACACACATACACATAAAAAAAATAAAAAATAATAAATTTTTTTTTTAAAGTTGAAAAAAAAATAGAGCAGTTTTAGGATTTAAAAAATTGTGTGCATATGTGTATGCTTGTGTGTGGCTGTGTGCATGTGTCTGCAGGTGCCCACAGAGGCCAGATGAGGGCATCAGATCTCCAAGAACTGGACTTACAGGTAGCTATGAGTAGCCTGACATAGGTGCTAGAAACTGAATTCAGATCCTCTGTAAGAGCAACAAGCACTCTTAGCCTCTGAGCCATCTCTCCAGCCCCTATTTCTTTTAAAAAATTATTTACTTTTTTTGAAGATTATTTGTTAATTATGCATACATGTGGGGGTGGGGTATACACATGAGTAGCTGCAGAGGCCAGAAGAGGGTGTTGGATCCCCTAGAGCTGGAGTTACAAGCAGTGTGAGTCAACCTATGTGGGTGCTAGGAATCGAACTCAGGTCCTCTGCAAGAGCAATACTCACTCTTAACTGTTGAGTCATCTCTGCAGCCCTAAAAGTTACTTAGGGTTCTGTAGTCTGGGAAGCCCAAGATCAAGGTGTATGCAGATTCAGTGTTCACTGCTGACATGCTTCCTGGTTCATACACCTGCTTTTCACCATTTTTTCACATGGTAAGGGAGGCCAGTCTTTTAGGACAGTGATTATTCTGTTTTGTCTAAATCTTCCCTGGCATGGGCTAAAGCTGTTGAGCTGAATTCCTTTTTGGACCACTGAATTCCTATCAGGAACTCTTAGGAATAAGAATATTAATACCACACCTATTCCCTAGTTAATACATAAATATACATGCAACCATACAACGTTCTAAATGTGAAATTTCTTAGCTTTCCTCTGGGGTTTAAAAAGCCCTCATGATCAATCAAATATCTTCTCAGAACAGAAACATATTGTGTGTGTTTTCAGCCTTACCGAGCAGCAAACCTCAAAAATCTGTCATTTTTTTCCCCTTGAATGGAGAAATTTTGGCTTCCCATTTGTGTTAGTAAATTTCATGACAACCTCTCTAGGGAAATTCACAGAACGAAGAGGAATTGTTTGCGCTGGCAGAAAACAACGTCTCCACTCGACATTTCTTCAATGTGTTGTTTGTATTTCTTTCCTTACAGTTTCCTTTCCCATACGGAGAGAACATATTTTTTATGCAAACAGAAATATGTTGGTATCAATATTTGCTTGAGATTTTGTCACAGCGTTCCCTCCTGGCATCTCCTTCACTGCTGTTCAGTAGCAGACGTCAGTATTTACAGTGTCAGCAAATGCTCAGGAACTTTTTATTTATTTCAGCAAAATGGTTTTATTGAACTTCCAATAGTTGGTACTATGGTGGCCTCTCCTCCTTTTTCTGTTTCCCTCCTTCCTTCCTCAACAAATGCAGAGAGAGAGAGAGAGAGAGAGAGAGAGACAGAGACAGAGACAGAAAGAGAGACAGAGAGAGAGACAGAGAGAGAGAAAGAGAGAGAGAAAAAACATACAATTCTAAAAAAGAAATCTGAAATTCAAAAAAACCCAGCATTCTTTCCATTTTCATGTGTGTGAGTATGGTGTGTATATGTGTGCATGTGTGGGTACGTGTATAGAGGAGTGCACCTGCACGTGGAGGCCTGAGGTTAATCATCCTCAATTGTTCTTCCAACTCATTCCTTGAGGCAGGGCTTCTCAGTCAAACCCAGGCCCTCTGGGTATCCCTTGACTCTGCCTTCATGAACTGGAATTACCAGTTCATCCACCACCATGCCCACTAGCATTTACATGAATTTTGGGGATCTTAACCCTAGCCTTCACACTTGCATAGCAAGTACTTTAACCATTGAGCTATCTCTTCAGCTCTTGGTTTCCTTTTTTTAAGATTGCGTGTGTGGGGTGTGTGTGTGTGTGTGTGTGTGTGTGTGTGTGTGTGTGGTGTATGTGTGTGTGTGTGTGTTTGTACCTGTGTGCAGGTGCCCAGAGAGACCAGAAGAGGGTGTAGAATCCCCCGGAACTGGAGATATAGGTGGTTGTGAGCTGCCTGATGTGGGTGCTAAGAATCAAATTTGGGTCCTCTGCAAGAGCAACAAGCACTCTTACCAAATGAGACATCTCTCTAGCCCAAGCTCTTGGTTTCTTAAGACAAAATCTTGGTATGCATCCATGTGAAGCTAGCCTCAAACTCAGGATACTCCTGCCTTTGCCTCCTAAGTGCTAGGATAGCAGATCATCTATCTCAAAAAAAAAAATAAAATAATAAAGAGGGCTAGAAAATAGCTCAAGTTGATAAAATGTTCACCTTTCAAGCGTGAGGACCCAAGTTAAATCCCCAGAACCCACGTAAAAAGTCAGGTGTAGCAGTGTGCGCTTATAATCCCGGGCATGGGGTGGTAAAGGCAGGTGTATCCCTAGAACTCACTGGTGAGCCAGCCTAGCCTAATCATCAAGCTCCAGGCTCATGAGCGATCCTGTTTTAAAAAACAAGATGGGGGCCAGAAAGATAATCCCTTGCTTAGACACACACACACACACACACACACACACACACACACACACACACATTAATTAATTACAATGATTTTTTTTTCAGTTATTTACTTACTTATGTATATGTGAATGTGGGAGAGAGGGAGCACCTGTGTGCCAGTGTATGTGTGGAGGTCAGAGGACAATTTATAGGAATTTGTTCACTCCTTCCACTATGTGGATTCCAGGGATTGAACTCAACCATTTCACTGGCTTAATTAATTAAAGGAGAAAAAAGAAAAACTAGGTGGACAGTTTATGACAGACAACATCTGAAACTGACCTCTAACCTCCATATAGTGCATACATGTGCACCAGCACACACACACACACACACATGTGCACGTGCACACACATGCACAAATATGCACACACATGCACAAATGGAAGCAGTCAATAAAACATGTTATCAAGCCTGCTCCCAATGGTGGGCAACTGGAGCTTAATTCCAACTAAAGCCTGTATAGAATGCTCATTTCCATATTACCCCTTTGAGAAGCAAAGGGATTGAAGTATCTGCATGTCAAATGCTGTCAATTACCCCTAAAGGGACCCTGAGGGAGGAGTATTAATATCCTGTCTCTTCTACTGATAGGGCAGGTTCCAATGACAAAAGCCTCTTTCTTCAGTTTGTTTAGTTATTTTAAAATCTCAAGAACTGCTTCTACAAAGAGTTTAGGGAAACAGGAACTACAGCAGTGCTTGTAGATCTAAGAAGCTGAAGGAGGGATTGGGGGGGCCAGGCACAGACTTGCCTTGTGGAAGGGAAGCTGGAACTATCCCCTGCTGTGCAGAGAAGATAAACTGGCAGACAGCCTTCAGGGGGAAGAGGGTGACTGCCACAGGAGGAGGCTGCAATTCTAAATAGCTCCATGTGCAGTCACTAGAAGGAAGCAAAACCCACCTGAGTCAGACTCAGGCTCCCAAGCATCAGCATTTGCATCAGTGCAATGCAAGAGGAGATATAAGTCCTGCGTGGACTGGAGCAGAAAGAGGCAAGGCCATTGTGCAAAGGGGTTGTTATTCATGGGGTTGCTCAGAACAGGCAAAAAAAAGGGATGCTCTTACCTACAATGACAAGTTAACTTCTCCGCCACTTGTGTTTTGCACCACTCTTAAAGTGCTGACGTTTGGCTGAGCCTGTGCTTTTCCATTCTAAGAAAGGCCAAGAGAAACACTTCTCAGAAACTGGCCTTGGGAACTGATCAAGCTCTCTTAGGGCAGAGAAAAATGCCTGAAGAGATCACAAGCAATGACAGGTAAAGAACATGTTCCACGCAGCATTATCAAATATGAAAATAACTGACATCCTGTGAGTGGTGTTATAAGCCAAGAACATAGAACTTGTATCAGATCCACTCTGAAGGCTAGAGGGTACCATATTAGTATGTTCCTCCTTCCCTGAAAGCACACACCAGCTTCTCTGAAAACACACACCAGCTCCTGGCCTGACCGCCCCCACCTCCGCTAACCTGCCCCCCCCCACCACCACCCCCACAGGCTCTACACAGGTTTGTGTAAGGAAGAAAGGAAGGGATTTGAAGAGGGCTTGACACTTTGATCTTTCCAGGGCCGGCCCTGAGCTCCACCCCCCTCTGGGTGCCCATCACCTCTTCCTGCCCATTGAGGAAGTCCCATTGATCTTTATTTGTGACTCTCCTCTAAGAAAAGGAGAGTGAATGTCATTATCAGCACTCTCTGGGTTTCAAACATGAGACCCCAACAACTTAAGTGCTTTGCCACAAACACATGCAACAGATGAGTGTACTTCCTGAAGAGCCTGAACAGCCAAATCCGGGCCAAACCCAGTCAAGCTGACCATGAAGAGGAGCCATTACAGTGAGAAACAGAGAATAAATATAATAAATAAATATAATATAAAAATAAGTGTATAATATATTATTACATAACAAATATATTGTATATCTATTATTATCTAAGTCTACTTAGCATAAATTAAATAAGTATCTGGAAATATCTGTATCTATTTACTTATATTTTTCTGTTTCCAAAAAAATCTAAGACAACTTACAAAAAAAATGAAATATAAGACTGAGTATAGTGGCACACACCTTTAGTTCCAGCACTCCAGAGGCAGAGGCAGGCAGATCTCTGTGAGATTGAGGTCAACCTGCTCTCCATAGCAAGTTCCAGGCCAGTTGGGGTTACAGGGAGACACCATCTCAAAAAAGACAATCAATCAATAAATATTAAAATAAAATAAAATAATTAGATAAAATAGCTACAAGGCAAATAGGAACACTTAGGTGCATCCTATGTATTTTGCCTATTATCTTTTTAAAAATTTGTATTATCTTTTTGTTTATTTTGAGTGCATGTATATATATATAGAGAGAGAGAGAGTTTGGCCATAGGCACAAACACATGTGCAGGCCAGAGGATAACTTACAGGAGTCAGTTCTTTCCTGCTATCATGTGAGTCCTGAGAATTGAACTCAAGCTGGCAGGCTCAATCGAGGTGCCTTTCCCCACTGAGCCATCTTGCTAGCTTTGCCCGTCATCTTATTTATTGTTTTTCACAACTAGAATGCATATTCTACAAGGGAAGAAATTTGCCCATTATAAAGTTGTTTGTGATAGCTAAAAATAATAAAAACAGAAACAGTTTAGGTTTCTATCAATAGGAAAATTGCAAAAAAAAAATGGCAAACTCATATTTGGAAGATATTTTTTAACCATTTAAAAGATTAAAATAGATCTATACCACTAATGTGAGATATTTTCCAAGAAATAATGTTAAAGAGAAAATCAGTAAGTTGGAGAAGAATACAGAAAAGTGTGGTGCAACTTAAAACTTAAAAGCAAGGGTCTATGCCAGGCATAATGGCCCATGCCTTTACTCCCAGCACTCAGGAGGCAGAATGTGGTGGATTGCTGTGTGATCCTGCTGTAGACCAGGACAGTCTGGTCTACATACAGAGTTCCAGGCCAGATGGGGCTACCGAGAGACCCTGTCTCATAACAAACAACCAAAAAACCCCAAACAAACAAACAAAAGAGGGGGCTGGAAAGATGGTTTAGCAGTTCAGAGCACTTGCTGCTCTTGCAGAAGACTGGAGTTCAGTTCCTAGTTCTCACATCAGGCAGCTAACAACCGCCTGTAACTCCAGCTCCAGGGGATCCAACACCCTCTTCTAGCCTCTGCAGGCACTGCACTCCTGTGTTCATATCCACACACAGACACACACACATGCTTAAAAATAATAAAAATAGAACACTGGAGAGATGGCCCAGTAGTTAAGGACTGCTTTTGCAGAGGACCCAGGTTCGATCCTCAGCACCCACATGGCAACTATGAACCATCCTTAACTCTAGTTCCAGGGAACTCCAACGCTCTCTTCTGACCTCCGTGGCATTGTACAACATGGGTGCACTTACATACATGCAGGCAATACACTCAAACACATAAAATAAAAATAATTTTAAAAGTTTTTAAAATAAATCTTTTAAAAATATACACTATAACTCTCTTTTTCTACAGTTCCCCAAAGATGTATATAAATGTATTAAGAAAGTTGATACAAAGAAAACTCGTAACACTGTTTGCATCAATATAGAGAATTTCAATATAGGATGGCTAAAGAATTTGAAACACTTTGTTTTTATAAGAATAAATTTATGGGGCTGGAGAGATGGTTCAGTGGTTAAGAACACTTGCTGTTCTTGCAGAGGACTCGGGTTTGATTCCCAGCACCCACATCATGGCTAATGACCATCCCTAACTCCAGTTCCAGGGGAATCTGACACCCTCTCCTGACCTCCGCAAGCATTGCACAACAGTGGTGCACTTACACACATGCAGGCAATACACTCATACACATGAAATGAAAATAATAAAGTATTTTTTAATAATAAATTCATTTGTGTTATGTAATTTAAAATAAGTAAACATATTGGTTTTTGTAAATCATTCTACACACGTATATACATACGTGTGTGTATCTCACAGCTTGAAAAAAAAAATGTTTATCCTTTTCCGAACTCTCATATGATTTCCTCTTATTCTATTTCATTGGCATTTCTAGCTTGAAATATTTATATATATGCATATTTATTTATGATGTAGTGAATTTTCTTTAGCTTCTCGATGAAATTATTCTTCAATAAAATATAAATTGCTGACTGCTATGGCCCATCTTCCTCTTCCATCTATCCACCCCTGACCCATTCCAACAGCCTAAGGTCCTTCCAGGGCACATAGCAAGAAACTTTCACATGGTTTCTGATGTAGCTCGCACTACTTAGTTACTCCTGCTATTCCAAATCCCTCTAGAATTCTTCCCATATCACTTGGGAAGCTTTGGGTACTTCTATGAATGCCCATGGTACTTTGCAATGTTTGTGGAAGGGAAAAGTTCGCACATGGAAAGGAAGTAGTATATTACCATTTGTCTTGCCTCTCTGATCTTATGTCATCTGTGCAAAACTTGTTCATAGTACTTCTGATATCATCTTAGTCAGATGAAACATCATTATCTAAAACGTAAAGTTGATCTACATCATGAATACAAAGTATTCTCCAAGAGACGATTTTAAATGGGAACAAGAAACCAGGGGAGGGGAAAATGCAGAAAGTGCTAGACCCTGGAGAAGGAGCTGCCAATGACAGGGAAACATAGAGAAATCTGCTTTTTGCCCTTGTGGAGTTTGCAGAGAAGATTACTCGTTTACTTGTTTATGCTTTTCTCTACACTTTCTGTTTCCAAATTATTTTCCTCTCATTCAAAACAGTAAATATATTTGAACTCATATTTCTTTTTATATTTCTTTTTATTTTATTTTATGTGTATGTATGTGTGCCTGAGTGTATGTCTGTGTCCCACATGAGTGAAGGTGCTAGTAGAGGCCAGTAGGAGGCATCAGATCCCTGGGAGCTGGAGTTACAGTGGTTGTGAGCAGCCCAACATGGGTGCTGGGAACCAAACTCTGGTCCTCTGCAAGAGCAGTACACGCTTTTAACTGCTGAGCCATCTCTCTAGTTTTTGCAGTCCTTTTTTTCAATCTTGTCATGTCCACATGACTTCTTTGGGTCAACGAAATGTACACCTGTCCCAGTTCTGAGCAGAAGCTCTAAGGCAGTATATAGTTCACCATCTCCCTTTCCCTCTGTCAGAGTGATTGCCAATGTTTCCAATAGTGGTGGCTGCTTTAGCCTGCATCCAAGAGTTATGACACCAGAGCCAAGTCCCAGCCAGTCTGCACTAGACATTTGGCAGCACTGAAAAGTAGACCATTGTTCTAGGTCATTGAAGTCAAAGAGTTATTTGTTACAGAACAACTTGTCTATTCTGAGGGGTTGGAAGCTGTAACTCAAGGTACCTGTTGTCAGGCAGTTGTCTCGTGGTTACTATGCTTGGTGATGCTGAGCCTGGAGATTCTGCATATTTCATTTCACTCTTTCCAATGGACTCCTTTTTAGGCTCTGCCAATGAAATGGAAAGCTAGACGATGGTGGTGGTAAATAGTAAGGTACTGTTCCCTCCCATTTGTCTGCTTTCTGTTAGCATACCCCAGCAATTGTCCTTTCCTGTGCCTATAGTGGATCCCTTGACTAACTTGTCTATTTGTCTAAAGTGCCCCAAGACCAGTCTCATGGTGCCCCCTCTGAGACACACCAGCTGAGCATCATTCTACCTCAGAGATCCCAACTCCAAGTAGCACTTCGTTGCCATTCCTGAACTACCAACACCACAGAGCATACAGCCTCCCAAGCCCCAGCCCCATCCACTCATCCCTCAAAGAGCTGAACCTCAACATCATAAGTCACCACCCCCAAGCTTCTATGTTCCGGGAACTCCAAACCTACCTCTTGGTTCCTCTATTACTACAGGTCATCATGGCTTGCAGGAGTCACTGTCACTGGGTTACCTCAACTGTTACTTGTGGCTTTTCAGCCCTAGAAATCTATGAAACTAATTCTAGATTATTAAGTTCTACCATTAGCCTAAATGTTGCAGTTTTCATTCTCCTATTTGAATCCTGAGTACTGTACTACTATATTATTAAATGTGAATGACTTTAGTTTTATATGTGCCTTTTTGTTTTTCACTGCATCTCTTCTAATTTTTCAAAGAAGAAGGAGGAGGAGGAAGAGGAGGAGGAAGATGAGGAGGAGGAGGAGAAGGAGAAGGAGAAGAAGAAGTTGTTGTTGGGGCTAGGGAGGTGGGTCAGTTAGCAAGTGCTCACCATGCAAGCAAGAGGACCTGAGTTTGATCCCCAGAACTCACATAAAAACAGCTAGGTGTGGTAGCACATGCTAGCAATTCCAGTGCTGGGGAGGTAGAGACAGAAGGGGCTCTGGGGCTTCCTGGTCAGCTAGCCTAGGCTACCTGACAAGCTTTAGGTCAATGAGAGACCCTTGCTAGAAAAAAAAAAAAAAAAAGTGAACAGTGTCTGAGAAACAGAATCCAAGGTTGAACTCTGGCCACCTCCAAATACTCATGTGCGCGCGCGCACACACACACACACACACACACACACACACACACACAAATGGAAATTTGAGCCAGTGCAGTCATTTTTTACTATCTCTTCTAAGAAACTGCTCAAGTCAGCAGCACTACAGAGCAAAACAGGCCAGGCAATGAATAAGGAGTTAGTCAAAGGGACGCTTCACATTGCAATAACTGCAAGCCTTTATCTAACTTTATGGATCATTATGGAAAAATAATATCATTTCCTTAGAGTAAAACTTCTTCAGGCCAGTCCTTAAAGGAAACCCATTCCTATTCCTCAGTTTACTATTTGTATCTATTGAAGGCATCAGGAAAGTAAGGAAACCATAATGTTTCTGCTTGTCAATGTACAGAGAGGCATAAGGGAGTCCTTTCCCATGACTATGACAAGTGGATCCAGCCATTGACTTGCATGCTTGTCTACAGCACCCCCAAGACCAGCCAAATGTTGTCCCCTCTGAGACACAACAGCTGAGCATCATCCCATCTGAGAGATCCCAGTTCCAAAAACCCCTTCCTTCTTTGCCATTCCTTAATAACAAGGGGATTCTAGTTCTCCCCCAAATCTCAGTTGAGCTACAATGGTAGAGTGGGTATTTTAACTTTATTTGTTGCCACGTTTATCTGACAAGAGGATCTGCTTTGCTGCATCCAGTTAGCCACTGACCACTCTCTGGCTGGTTCACCATGTGCAAAATCACACCTATATAATGTGGAACGTAAGTGTGATTTTTTTAAACCAGTATCAGATGGCAGAACAATTAGAAAGTTACTTGCCAGGAAATGGAAGCTGAGAATTCTAACAAGTGGCTTGTTAGTGAAGTGTGTCCTGGCTGAAGTATAGACCCAGCTTGTCACTTTTTACCCCCATCCTCTGAGGAGCATTACTGAGGACAAAATGAGTGCAGCCCTCCTGGGTCTCCCCTTAAGAGTTTAAAAGCAAAATATTGATTTTTCAGTTACCCTGCTTCAACTCAGCCTGGCTCTCATGATATTTTTATTCCCTTGTAGATTCCTGGGTCCATTTGTTGCCGATTTTAAAAAAGTAATTCACTGGTAAATCTGTGGTGTGCCCATGTAACATTTCTGCACCTAAAAATGTGGTCAATTGACACCTTGAAGGTTTCCAAGCAGCTCTAACTCTTAGTGACATCTTTTGTTGCAGCTTCAGTATGTTCAAAGCAGATAAAGTGGACGGATTGATTTTAGTTGTATAAAAACCCTTGGCGAAATCTCTGTGGCCAGAAATGCAGTCTCTTGGTGATTTCGAAAGGATTTACTTATGACACAAATGCAAGTCTTCCACTCCTCTCCATTTTCCTTTTCTTCTGGGTCCATGCTGGATGTCCTAAGACCAACAACTAAACAGCAGAAAGCGCTTAGTGGAACAGTGCTGGCCACCGAGTCTTCACTAATTTGTGTTCTGAAGCATTAGAACTATGCTTCAAATTGTAATCAGTGTTATTAGCAGTACAGTCTTGCACTGGGCCAATTAGGGTTCTTAAATTACAGGTGCTGCTTTAGAAGAACCGTGGAGAATTTGGGTCAGAGGAGTGGTATAAACAGTCTAGAAGTTTAAAACTAAGGTTCTGGCACAACATGGAGAATTGATTGGTATAGCTCAGTGATGGAAGCACTTGCCTGGTGTTCGTAAGGCCCTAGGTTCAATCCCTAGCACTTCCAGGAGGAGAAACTGAAAAGGAAAGTGGGCACAGCTGACACAGGGGATGACTTGGGAGCTTTTAGCAATATTCGAGGGGGAAAATGGCTCATGACTATCTTACGAACTTTTCCATTAGCCTAATTATTTAACTTACAACTTGAGTCATTATTAGGACTAATTTCTAGAAAGTACATTTCTCTCATAATCAGTCTCACTGAAATCTTCCTGTATACCTGGTGCGGAATGGGTCTAGATTGTGGAAAATAGTTCAGAATTTACGTATTGATGCCTGTATTATGTCATACCTGTATCATAAACATCTACCTGAGTTATGATGCCCATAAACTTACAGAGAAATCAGTGCTACATGAATTAACGAGATTTTTTTAAGGGGGGGCATGGTGGTACGAACCTATAATCCCAGCACTTGGAAGGTACAGGATCAGAAATTCAAAGTCATCCCCAGTTACATAGCTCAAGGTCAGCCTGAGATATACAAAACCCTGCTAAAAAAGAACTAGAGAATAAAACTAAAAGTCTAACTGAGCATGATGATGCATGCCTTTAATCCCAACACTTGAGAGGCAGAGGCAAGTGGATCTCTATGAGGCCAGCCTGGTCAACATAGCAAGTTCCAGGCCAGCCAGGGCTACATAGTGAGACCTTGTCTCAATAATAATAATTTAAAAGATAAATAAAAGTCTAATAACAAAATGATATGTTATTATTCATAAAAAAATTCTGAAAGTGGCACTTTGTGGGGATCTTTAAAAATTATAATTTAGATAAGAATAATCTGAGTTTGGGACTAGAGAGATGGCACAGAAGTTAAGAGCACTGGCTGCTCTTGCAGAGGACCTGGGTCTAACAGCCATCTGTAACTCCAGTTCCAGGGATCAGACACCCTCTTCTGACCTCCTTGGGCACTTCACAGTATGGATACGCTTACATATATGCAGGTAATACACTCATACACATAAATAAAAATAATAAATAAAGTATGTCTGAGCTTAAATAGAGGAAAGAGATGGGAAGAAAATAACAGAGGGGGAGGGAGAGAGGGATCAGAGTACATAGTGTACCTATATGAAATTGTAAAATAACAAAATTTATTACAATAATTTTAAAAAAATAAACTAAGCTGCTTTGATCTTTCACTTTAAATTATTACTTTCTCCAACTGCCATGGGATAAACCAAGAACTAGTCAACAGTGACTAGATTGGAGAAGCAATAATAACAGGTCCACATCATAAAACTTTATTTCCAGAAATGCTCTCAATTTTCTTAACTCCAGGTAAAAATACCTAAAGTGGTCTGATTCCAATCTTAGCATATGAGTAGCTTGCCCATTCTATTGTGTTTTACCAAAAATATTCATACATATATATTTGAATGTCAGCTCTCTGGCAAGTAAACCCTGTCAGCATATTTCTGGGACATCCTGAGCTTGTTCTTAATCCAAAAAGAAAGTGATTCATTTCTGCCCTTTAGGAAACAGGAATCATTTTCACATTGTGAAGTCTTGGCAAAGGTTTCCTCTTCACAATAGGCAGGGGGAAAGGGCTGCATTAGGTACCATCTGTCAATTACAAATCCTTCAAAACTAGGAATGACACCAAGCTAAAACATGTAGTGTGAATGTGAACGATGTGTTTATATGTGTAATCCTGTTAGGAAGAGGCGTCTCCACACAGTCCTCATCCATCCTTCTTAATGACATTAAAATATTTCATATTCTCACATGTATTCTCTTCTTTCTTATTGGAATTATTAAAATTAAAGTGCTTTGACAAATGAACAGCTTTTTACTGATACATGATTCCATTATTGCCAAATAATAGCTACATTTTATAGATTAGAAATAATAGTGTGGATTATAGTAAGATTTTGGACCTGTTTAACATAATCTATTGGAAAATTAACACATCAGGATGTTTTAGCTGTAAGCCATAGAACTCCAGCTGAAGATGGCCAAAGCATCTAACCAGTGGAATGAATAGGGAGAACACATGGCCACTCAGCAGATAAGACCTGTGCTTAGATCTCCAAGTCTGTCATTAAACTATATTCATGAGTCTCAGCATTCATAAACTAATCACCTTCCGAAGGTCCACCTCTTAATGCCATCACCTGGGGGATAGGTATCAATGTATGAATTTGGAGGGGCGCCCGAATATTCCCATCACAGTCTCACTCTTCCCTTTGCCCCAGAATCTCTGAGATCACAGTCTATGCCATCTTTGTGAATTTCTGATTTGCTGCTTATCTCTCAAGTGTTCAATCACTCACTCGGGGGCACCTGCCAGCCTCTGCCTTGCCCTTACTGCAGGGAGCACATGTCAAGTCTCCTTAAAGACCCTTGTTATTGATAAAGCAGTGCAAACAAGATTGATCCCTTCCCTTTGTGGAATGTGTCTCACCAACTTTTGTATGCAGAGTTCAAAATCTTGCTTTTACTATTGTATTTTTAATTTATTATTTGAGAATTTCATACATGCATATAATGTATTTCAATCCTATTGATCCCCCAACCCCTTCCAACTCCTCCCAGATCCCCCATACATATCTCATATCTCCTCCAAATTTCATGTCCTGCGTTTTAAAAAAAAAAACTGCTGAGTCCAATTAACACTGTTCACAGGGTCAACATCCCAGGGATCACACCCCTAAAGAAAACAGACTCCCTCTCCCCTAGCAGTCATCAACTGTTGATACTGCCTTAATTACAGGTGGATGGGAACTCAAAATCTTATTGTAAGAACCATGCACACCACACACACACACCTTGGTTGTCTTGAAACAAGAGTTTCATGTAGCCCAGGCTGGCCTAGAACTTACTAGGTAGACAAGAATGCCCTTGAATTCCTAATTCTCCTGCCTCACAAGTGCTGGCGTTATAGGCATGTATCACTACCTCTGGAACTTTTAAAATTGTTTCTATGCCTTAACTGAAACTGAGAAAGGAAAAGTGACTTTAATAGCCTTGAAGTTCATAAAAAAGAGAGTTGGGAGTTGCAACTCAGTAATGTTCTCCCTCTCTCTGGAATCCTTTTCCTGTACCTCATAGTCTTGTCTGTGTGGCTGTTTGTATGCTTTCCCCAGATCCTTACGTGTCCTGTCTCCCTAGGCACGGATTGGTTTCAAGGTAGGCGAGACTGGAGGAGAAGCTCAGGGCTTCTGGGGAATGCTCTGAGAAGATATAAATTCGACTCAATGCAGTCCCAATCAGAATATCAGCTATTTTTCTCCTCCTCCTCCTCTTCCTCGTCCTCCTCCTCCTCCTCCTCTTCCTCCTCCTTGTCCTTCTTCTTCTTCTTTGGTCTTTTTTGAGGCAAGGTCTCTGTATAGCCCCAGCTGGCCTGGAACTCCCTATGTAGACCAGACTGGCCTTGAACTCACAGAGATTCACCTACCTCTGTCTCCTGAGTGCTGGGATTAAAGGCCTGTGCCATCACTCCCAGCCTCTATTTTTCTTCTTAATAGAAAAACACAATCATGTCTATGGCCACATCACCCCAAACATGTCTGAATCAGAAGCTAAGCAGGGTCAGGCCTGGCTAGTAAGTAGATGAAAGAAAAATATAACAACAAAATGAACAAATAATGAATGATAAATGAAGTTGCAAATGAACACACAGTTTTGCTTTTTCTAAAAAAAAATTAAAAAATTTTTGATCAATTTTTAGATCATTTATTTCTTCTTTTCAGTTGTATTATAAACTGATTTAAAGGTATAGTTTTATAGATAATCAGCAAGCTAATTTCAAAATTCACATAAAAAAAGGTAAGGCTAGGGGGTGAAGGATGTGGCTCAGTGGCAGAGTGCTTGCCTAGCATGCAAAAAGTCCTGGGTTCGATCCCCAGTACTGAAGAAAAACATAGAGCAAAAACCTAGAATAGCTGCCACTTGGGCTACAATACAGCAGTTTGCATGTGCACTGTTACATTTTCATTGCTCTTCTAAGTATATTTGATAGTAGTCTAGATTTCCCTTTTTTTAGATTAGTTTTTTTTAATATTTTATTTATTATTTTTATTTCATGTGTATGTGAGTATTGCCTGCATGTAGTTAAGTGCACCCCTGTCACACAATGCCTGCGGAGGACAGAAGAGGTTGTCAGATCCCCTGGGACTGGAGTTACGGACAGTTGTTAGCTGCCACATGGGTGCTGGGAATCAAACCCAGGTCCTCTGCAAGAGCAGTCAGTGCTCTTAACCGCTGAGCCATCTCTCAAACTGACCTTAACTCCAGTTCCAGGGGAATCCAAAGCTCTCTTCTGACCTCTGAGGCATTGTACAACACAACACTCACATACATGCAGGCAATACACTCATATATATAATAAATAAAATATTTTTAAAAAGAAATAGTGCAAAAGGAGAGTGGTTGGTAGTGTTGGAGTAGGTAAGAGTGCTTGCTGCGCAAGCATCAGGACCTGAGTTCAAGTCCCCAGAACCCACATAAGATTCCAGATGTGGCCCCACACACACCTGTAACCCCAGCACTGCTAGTTGCATAGATAGGAGGATTTCTGGGGCTTGCAGACTGCCAGCCCAGCTCAAATTCATTGAGAAATCCTGTTTCAAGGTAATAAGGAGAAGGGTGATAGAGCAGGACACCTGATGTTCTCCTCTGACCTCTGCACACTCACAGGTATGCACAGCCACACATACACATACACCACAAGCACACACACATGAAGGAAGGGAGAGACAGAGGGAGTGACAGAGGGAGGGAGGGATGATGGAAGGAAGGAAGGTTGATTTGCATTTTAATAGATTTTCAAATGGTTATTGTTTGAAATAATCAATTTTTATTGCTGATTTTGATTTTCTTCCCAATGATCAAAACACATACTCTTGCTGGGTATGATGGCACATGCCTTTAATCCCAGGATTTTGAAGCCAGAGGCAGGCAGATCTCTGTGAGATCAAGGCCAGCCTGGTCTACATAGTAAGGTCCAAGCTGGCTGAAGCTACAGGAAGACCCTATCTCAAACAAAACAAAAGCACAATCTTATTTCTTTAATTATTTTAGTAAAGAAAAAAAGTCGGAGGAATTTTTTTCTGGGTCAGAGATGGTCTTAAACTTGCTATGTCATGTAGTCTAGGCTGGCTTCAAACTTGGGATCCTCCTGCATCAGCCTTCCACATGCAGAATTACAGGCATATCACACCAAGCTCAGCTTGAGTATTTCGTGGATGAGTTCGACATATACTGTAAATCAATACATGAAAAGCACTACCCACTTCAGTTATAGATCTTTATATGGCCCATACCTGCAAAAGTAAACATTAGCTTAAATTTCTATATCCAATACTTAACATTTTGCTCATTTATTGTGAGAGTAAAAATACAATCCAATTATTCACCAGTATTTCTTCTATACTTTGTCCTATTAAATCTTTTTAAAAGAAAAGAGAAATAAATATTCAGTAGTTCATCTCAGTAAAGAAATCGCTTCAGATACCTGGTTACTGTATTCCTCAACACCTGAGGATTTCAACCACAACAAAATGATTGGCTACTTTTCTCAGACTCTGAAAGGGACATCTGGGGGGTAAGCAAGATGGCTCAGACACTTGCTGCCAAACCTGACGACCTGAGTTCTAGCCCCAGGACTCACATGATGGAAGGAGAGCACCAACTCCTACAAGTTGTCCTCTGATCTCTTCCACACTTGTGTGGTGGCACACACACCCCTATTAAAAAAAAAATTCCTTTTAAAAGGAAAAAAGAAAATGAAGTATGAAAGGCATTGAAACATCGTTGGAAGTCTGGGATCTTTACTGCCTGCTTTCCCAAAGGCGCTTTGTTCTTTGTGCGTAGATGTGTATACAGTGAGCTCCCAAATGCAGGACGGTTCAGGAAAAGTATACTGCTGTCTTCCTAGACAAAGACAGCATGCTGGCAACAGTGTTACTGTAAGGGACTAAATCCTTAATAAACAAACAGGGTCACCAAGGAATAAAAAAAGATGTCACTCTTCTTGCTTCTTGGTCTGGCAGGAAGGCCTTATTTTTAACTCCAATAGGGCCCCTTCAACTGACCTGTCTAGAGTCATGAAGCCCTGGATAGCTCAGCTTGGAGATGTGATCTATGTGCCTTCTCTGCTTTGTTTAAGTTGACCAATCCGAAGTTAAGGGAGAGGAAACCTCTAAAATCCTTAAAACCCAGATCATCCCCAAGGGACGTTGGTTTCTCAGCCTGTGAATTGTGCTTGGGTCGAAGGTGCTTCGAACCTCTGCTTGTTTCTCCCAGCCTCTGAGGTTGATTGCAGGGATCCTTCATTGTGCTACTCTATGGCCACAGAGAGGCCAACTCTCAAGAAAAGACTTTTAGGACTGTGAGCGAACACACCCAGGATTACTCGGGCTCGTGCCAGTGGAGGGGCCATGTGGGAAGACAATTTCAGCCTGAGGCTGGACCCCAGGCTTCCGATGATACTCCACTTGGCAGGATGGGAGTGAGGGTCTCTCAACAGTACCCCGTGACTTAGATTTTCTAATGCACTTGGTTATGAGTATATTCCCATGTTTGTGTAAGTGCATCCATGTTGTGAAGTGCCCACGGAGGTCAGAAGACAGTGTCAGATTCCCTGGCACTGGAGTTATGAAAGGTTGTTAGCCACCATGTAGGTGCTGGGAATCAAACCCGGGTTCTCTGCAAGAACAGCCAATGCTCTTAACAGCTGAGCCATCTTTCCAGCTCCTGAAAATAAATGTTTAAAAACTAAAAGAGATGATCTTTTTTTAAAACAATTTATTACATTTATTTATTTATGTATTTATTTATTTTGTGTGTGTATAATGTAAGTGTGTGTACAAATGAGAGTGTGTGCCACAACATGTGTGTGGAGATTAGAGGACAACTTTCAGAAGTCACTTCTCTCCTTTCATCATCCAGGGATGGAACTCATGTTGTCAGGCTTGGTGGCAAGCACCTTTCTTTACCCACTGAGCCATCTCAACAACCCAAAAGGTACAATCGATGCAAACTCCAAAACCGAATATAAGAGACAGGCCCAAATTGCCTTGAAAACAAAGTGATATAATTTAAGGTCTATGGGGGAAGGACTATATTATAGAGCTAAGATATTTAAAAAAGCATTTCACAAACAGAAAAACAGAAAAGCAATTTAACAGAAGCAAATGAGGTCCAAACTAAGACCAATAGGCATGGAGACATGGTAGATACTTCTAAGGGCATGTAGAAATAGTGCTTAGATAAGTGCTTGGCTCATTACTGGAGCATAAAGAGGAATTTGTAGCCATTCTTTTCCTAAACATTAATCTCAAATGTGTCATGCACATAGATGTACAATGTGATATGAAAGGACTGGAAGGGATCTCAGGAGGGTAAAGACTCCTGTGACTTCACATAAAGTCCAACATGTATCAGTAAAGATATTTATCTTGGCTGCTACAGATATCTACAACTGGTCAAAACGCAGAGAATAAGTGATCATGGGGAACCAACCCTAGTTAGCACATCTGCAACATAATCCCTTCACCTAAAGTTCAGGGAACATAGTAGAAGAGGAGCAAGAAAGATTATAAGAGTCAGAGGACCAGGACACCTGCTGTGAAATAGCATCTTCCAAACAAGACAGGGATGCTATGAAATAGCATCTTCTAAATCTCAACAATATGGTTACCTGAATACTTGCATAATGACCACAACAGGTGACATAGGTAGGTCACGCAGTCCACTACAGGCAATGAAGAACTATAGGCAATCAATGGCTTGGCCTCTGAAGATGAAGAACTACAGGCAATCAATGTCTTGGCCTCTGATAGAGTATTCAAGTCCAAGTAATCAGCCCTAAACATGTGTACAAATGAGCAACACTAAATGGGCTCAGTAGGTTGTGTGTATGTGTGTGTGTGTGTGTATGTATGTGTGTGTGTGAATGTAAAACAATAATAATCATAGAAAGTCATGAATCTGAGAGGAGGGGAGGAAACTATGTAAATACAATGTACTCATATATAATACTCTCAAACAGTAAAGGTTTTTTTGTTTGTTTTTTTAAGGGGAAGGAGGGGCTGGAAAGACGGTTCAAAAGCACTGGCTGCTTTTTCAGAGGACCCGGGTTCAATTCCCAATACCTACATGGCAGCTAACAATCATTCATAACTCCAGTTTCAGGGGCTCTGACACTCTCTTCTGGCCTCCACAGGTATTGCATAACACAGGTGCACTTACATTCATGCAGGCAAAACACTCATACACATAAACTAAAAATAAATAAATAAAAAAATTGAAGTAGAAGAAAAGAACCAACTTGAAAAAATATATATCACCAAGTCAAAAGACAAATAGTAAAATAAGGAAGGAAATAATGCAACACCTGACGTAATGCAGATACACAGTATATCCAAGGAGCTCTAAACTTAAATATGATGCACAAGTTTATTAATGATTAAATGTGCAAAGCAGTATGTTTCCCCTACTGCCAGACCAACAGAGAGGGAATATTAATAACAAATATCATAAAACATCAGAGAGGATATGTTTTTCCATGGCTATAAACAAACATAGCTGAATGTCCAAATGTTGAAATTTCTATTAGTATATGCTAATTATATGAAATAAGGCATTTCAATGCAGAATCTTCACATGTGTAGAATGCCCTCTTTCTGCCATGCAGATGTGGTGGCACATACCTGTTATCTTAACACCCAGGGCATGGCTATTTGAGGATCAGGAGTTCAAGGCCATCCTCGGCTACACAGAGAATTTGAGGTAAGCCTGAGCAACCTAAGCTCCTGTCTCAAAAATAAAATAAAAGTTACTATGTTGGGCCAGGTGTGGTGGCACACATCTTTAGTCCTAGCACTTGGGAGGCAGAGGCAAGGGGTTTTCCTGTGAGTTCCAGGCCAACGCAGTTTACATAGTGAGTTCCAGGCTAGCTGGGGCTACAGGAAGACCCTTTTCAAAAAGACAAAAAAAAAAAGTTACTATGTTGGGCATAATATGGTGTGCACCTTTAATCTTAGCACTCTGGAGGCAGAGGTAGGCAGATCTCTATGAGTTTGAGGCCAGCCTGCTCTACATAGTAAGTTCCAAGCTAACTGGGGCTTTAAAAAAAAAAAAAAAAGAGTCAATAAATAAATCCCTTTTGTTTCCTTCCTACTGCCAATCCCAGAGGGCCAGCAGACAGAAGGCTGGACCAAGAGTGCTTCCACAGGCTCTCTCCTGGCTGTCACCTTCCCTTTGCTGTGTCAACTCAAATGTCAGCTCTTCAGACAAGGCATCCCCCAACCCCCAAACCCATACACATCCAGCTAATCTTCAACCCTGCTTTAAGTCGGGATATTTACAAAAAAATAAGCACCTGGGTCTCCCCTGAAATTCTTATTTAACTGTTCTTCGGTGACCACGGGCTTTTTAATAACTGCAGGTTATTTTAATATGCAGTCAAAACTGGGAATTCTTCATTACCCTGCTTCATTATTTTCTGACATTCATTGGCTGATTTGAGGTTATCTTCCACCAGCTCCCCAGGACATGCCACCCCAACACCGCCCCACCACACACACACACGCGATGCCTGGCACAGACACCACTGACTGAATTGATGGTAATGACGTGGAGTGAATCCAGCCTTGCCGCGCCATCTCTAAGGAAAAGCTAGGAGGCTGCCAAGGTTTGGGAGTGGGGTTTAGAAAGTGCATTGGGTCACTCAGGGAGCCTTCGGCTACACACTTGTTGGGGGGTGGGGGTCTAACCAACTTCATCCCCACCCCCACCCTCAGCAGCCAAGCCAAGCGGGATGCTAACGACGTTGATGGTCCCTTCCAGGCTCTCTTTGATGTGACCTCAGGCAGCTTTGGGGCTGTCTAGCAGATCGCTCCCCCGCCCACTAGCCGTGGGGGCTCTGGACAAGGTCCGAGAGCTTGTTTACCTGGTTCTAGGGTCTTGGAGGACAAACAATGGGAGGGGGAGGAAATCTCAGAGAAAGGTAAACCGCTACTGTGAGGTCCAGGTAAGGATTCGGCGCGCTCAGAGCCAGAGGGCGCTGCGCTTCCTCTCCCCGCGCTTACCCCGACACCGCACAGCCAGCGCCAAGTCGGAAAAGGACCGCAGCCCGGGTCGGTGTTCGGCGCGCAAAGGCATGCCAGGCTCCCGAAACATCCAATCATCCTATAAAAGCGCTTCCGCAATGACTTGCCCTAGGTGTGCATAAACGCTCCGACATCCTCAGGAACTAAGTTCAAGATGTATTTCCAGTGGAAACAAAAGGGAGGTGTGGAATAGCGTTCATAAAAGCGAGTAGATGGGTGGGGGCCGATGAAAAATTCGGGTGTACATAGGTCCTGATGATGCCAACATTTGATGATAAGGCCCAAGAAAAAAAAAACACAGAACCAGAAATGAATCCTGTTTGCCTTTAGCTCCGGAAATTGGGAGGAGTGAGACATTCTAACAAGGTATCTTAAATAAATAAAAAACACGCGTTTGTTTTTAAGTACGTATCGATTTTATATAATAATGTATTGTTATACATAACAATGTATTTTGTGAAATATTCTGAAACTGATGTAGACTCAAAATGGTCGAAATTGCCCTCTAACCTGGAGGCAGGGGGACAAAAAACGCTGAAAGGCGAAAAAGGAGCGCTACAGCGATACCTGGGCTCTTCTTTCTCCAACTTTTTGAACCATGACAGTCTAGAATAGGTGAGTGTTTGTGGGGGACCGTGATAGGGAGACACGCTCTCCACTACCCAAGTGCATTAGAAAATCTAAACCGCGGGGTGCTGTTGAGAGACCCTCATCCCCACCCTACCAAGTGGAGTAAGTCCGAAGCCTGGGCTCCAGCCTCAAACTGAAATTGTCTCCCCACAAGCTCCCTCCACTAGTGGAATAGACTCGGGCGCTAGCCGGAACAATCCTGGGTGCATTAGCTCACAGTCCTACAAGTTTTTTTTGAGGGTTGGCCTCTTTGTAGTCATAGACTGGCGCGAGGAAGAATCCCTGCAACCAACCTCAGAGGCCTGGAGAAACTAGCAGAGGTCCTAAGCACCTCTTGGCTTCCCCATCCGAGCGCAATTCACCGGCTGAGAGCGTCAGCCCAGAAAACCAGAAGCATCTTCAGAATCCCCCAACCGCAGCCCAGGAAGGCAGTAGCATCCTCACTATACCCCAGCCCCAACCCTGGAGCGCGCCTTGATGTGCGGGGCGGAGCCGCCGCGACCCCTGGCTGGGAGTGGGAAGAGCAAAGGAAACCCGGCAGGGAGGGAGGGTGGCTAGGTGAACTGGCAGTCTGTTCCTTGAGGCTGCCTCATCTAAAATAGCTCCAGGCCCTGAGGCCTCATTTTTCGGTTCAGAGTTTCAGGGAAGAAGCTGCGCTGCGTCTTCAGCTTCCGGGTCGGTCTGGACTTGCCACTCACAGATTATACACCCTCAGGCTTGTTCATTTATCTCACATACCCTCAAGTTTTTTATCTGTAAAATGGGGGTCCATTTGTATGAACTGGAACCGATGGCAGAAGCATCTAACACAGGTAAAAGGAGGGAACTGAATGGAATAAGACATACTGAAGCCAGGCCTCAGTCCTCTCTGGCAGAGTGGTCCCCGCCCACCATTGTTATTTCTAGCAAGGATGGCTTAGACCCCCCAAGACTGAGATTTCAAGCTAGAGCCTGGTACTGTGTGGCACAACTGTAATCCCAGCAACTGGGGCAGGCAGAGGCAAGAGGATCTCTGGAGTTGACTCTGACAAAATGTAAGCAAACACATACATACCTACATACATATATAACACACTTACATAATGGATTTATGGAATGTGACTTCCTCCAAAGAAGCTCATTCCAAAGACCCAGCACTAGGGCTGGGGATGTAGCTCAGTTGGCAGAGTGTTTGCCCAGTGTCCATCCTCAGCACAAGAGACTTTTTATCTAATAAATAAATAAATAATAAATGAATACTACCCACTTGCTTTCTCTCAAGCCACACAGTCTTTCTCTGAGGCCCTCTTCCCCCACACCCCAAAACCCAAGGACCCACACTCCACAGCATTCACCTATATGCATATTTAACCCTTCTCCTGGGAGACTCCCAACTCAGACCTTCCGGGTCCAATTTCTTTGGCTGCCATGTTCAGCTGTGTGCTTTGTACAGTGGCCTTCCTGTACCTGCATGAGCATCACCTGGCTCTTCTATAAAATGCAATGATAATCAATCAGGAAGCTTATATCGAAGGATCTTACAAGTGAAGCTGAGGGCCTAACCCACCATGAGCTATTTCTCTTGTTTACTTTCCTTAGATTCTCCTTTTCTGTGCATCTTTCCTAATTGGTGTGGCAAAAATGGTTCCATGCATCTTTCTAGGCCCTAACTGCCTAGGCCCTGAGCTTAGAGGAACCACAGCCCCCAGACTTCCCTCCACAGCCACCTTCTATGACCATCCTCTCTGCACTGTCCTCTCCATTTGAAGATGTCACTACTAAGGCCCACAGACAGTTGATTCAGATGGTGGCTTTTTCTGGAACTTCCAATTCTGGATATAGTCTCCTGGAGCTAGAACCTGAGAGAGGCATCTCACAGTTCAGCTTCCTCAGGGTCTCGTGGACTGGAGTGTAACCCAGTAGATAAAGAAAAAAACCCCAAGCTAAAAGTCCTATTTTCTTTCTTTGAAAGAGTCCTGGGCCTGAACAGCAAAATCCTGGTGGGGGAGCAGGAGGGAAAGGAGGCCCTGGGAAAAACAGAATGCTAATGACCACTTGAGAGGGCGGAAGGCGCTCCTGGGTTAGGGCCCCAGATGCCTCCCTTTGAAGTGCATCTTTCCAGCAGCGCTCCCTAGAGAGGACTCCTGATTCCTTCATCCATTAGGGGAAATGGATAGGAGGAATAGAGCAGCTGGGGACACTGCTCTACCTAGCCAACTTATTCCTGCTTCCTGTTGCCTTTGACCTGCTTCCTACTGCCCCCATCCCCCACCCCCACCCTCTGCCATCAGACTGGGAATCCCCAGGAAGAAGAGGCTAGGGTTTATTCATCTTCATTTAGCCCCAGTGTCTTAGCAAGAAAGACAAAATAATAAATAATGATGATGATGATGATGATGATGATGATGATGATGAATGAGCTAAGCTTCAGTCTAATGGAAAGTAATAGAAAAAGACTTTCAGCTTTCTTTTGGGCTAGCTGCTATTCTACTCCCTATATACTGTATACGTTCTTATTACAAGAGGGGTATTGAGGCACATGAAAGTTATCAAGCTTGCTCAGACTCACCAAGGAAGAGCCACAAGTATCTACAATGATGAATTTTGCTTTTCTCTTAAAGAGTCTGTCTGGAAAAGGAAACAGTTTAAAGAACAATCTCTTTCTGTTTTGGGTTTGTTTGTTTGTTTGTTTGTTTGTTTGTTTGTTTTCCTATCCTGTTAACTATTTTCCCCCTCCCATCTCACTGTCCCTTCCTCAGTTATCCGAGGGGGGCTTAAGTTATTTCTGCCAAGTGACTGTCTCCAACCCAGACTTCCCTTCTCCCAATCTCTCACTTAGGGCCTGGATAAAGATGCTTTTTGCCCATGTCATATTAAAGCCTTGGCTTAACAGGATTGGAGTCTACCCACCTGATGTGAGGACATCCTGAGCACCTGTACCAAAGAAGAGAGACTTCTGTGGAAGCTTTCACTTCACATTCAAAGGCTCTGATAACCCCATGGATAATCTGCAATCCATTTACACTCAGGATGCTATTTAGAAGACTTGGAGAAACAGCAGTTGTTCCCTTTAATAATTCCATAGTAATTCCACCAATAATATCTCTCACCCCCCCCTTTCTCCTCCCTTCCTCTCTCTCTCCTCCATTTTCCTGTGGGAAAATGTCAGCATTGAAATCCACACCAATAGACCATGCAGTAGTATATAGTCTTTGGGAGTAGAAAAAGTCTTAAAAAGTTGGGGATTTTTTAAAGTTTTTCAAAGTCTAAATATGATGAAAAAAACATCAGATCTATTAATTTAAGAGGGTTTCTTTTT
>NW_008343977.1:26100-27916 GCF_000622305.1 Nannospalax galili | reverse complement strand
ATCTTTTTGAGACAGGGTCTCCCTGTAGCCCCAGCTGTCCTAGAACTCACTATGTAGACCAGGCTAGCCTTGAACTCGCAGAGATCCGCCTGCCTCTGCCTCCCAAGTACTGGGACTACAGGTGTGTGCCACCACGCCCCACCTGGTTTCTTTTTATGTTTTATTTTTTGAGACAGGGTCTCACTATGTAGTCCTGACTGGCCTCTAACTCAATATATAGAGGAGGCTAGCTTTGAACTCATGGAGATCTATCCACCTGTCTCTCCCTCTCAAGTGCTAGAATTAAAGGCATGAACTAGCATGCCCAGCTTCTGTTTCTTTTAATAACAGAAAGGGGGAAAGAAAAAAAACACCATAATTTCATTTTAGCCTTCATAGTTTATAAAGCTTAATACCTGACTGAGAGCTGTTAGGTATTCTAGAACACATGTTTAGTAACCACTTTCTTTCAGTTGGCAGACAAGCACTAAGTAAGTGTCAGGTGGTTTAAGGAAGAAAAGCAAGTAAGGCAGATAGAGTTTTATATAATTTTCATATTTTAATGTTGCAGTAGTTAACTAAATACATAATATATTTATTGAAAGCATTTTGATTTGTGCCTCATGTGGCTTTTCTTTCTATTTATGTTGAACAGATATACACCCCAAATTTGATTTAAAAAAAGATTTGATAATAAAACAGCAGCTAATCTTGAAAATCACTTGAAGTTCAAAAAAACTTTCATGAAAAAGGTGAATCAAAGCCAGGCATGATGGCACACGCCTTTAATCCCAGCACTTGGGAGGCAGAGGCAGGCAGATCTCTGTGAGTTCCAGGCCAGCCTGGTCTACATAGCGAGTTCCAGGCAAGCTGAGGCTACAGAAAGACCTGGGCTCTAAAAGACCAAAAAAAAAAAAAAAAAGTTCAATCAAGAATCAAGATTATAGACCTCTACTAGAGATTCTTCATGTTTAGAAAAAGGCATCTTTTTGTATTAAGCCAATTTTAGCATATTTATTAACTTCAGTCCAGGATTTCTCCCTCCCCTTCATATTTTTATCAGCAAACAAAAATTGTACTTAGAAATTTAAATATATGAACCAATAGTGAAGATAATAGTTTCTGTTTGAAAAACAAAGTGAGTTTAATATAATCCTTTGCTTCACACAATTGTGAATCTGGTTTGTTTTTAAGCAAAGTGATCCATTTATTTTTTTTTTTAAGGAAAAAAAAAAGCTACATAAACTCTTATGAAAGTGAAACTGTGTGGGTGACATCTTGCAAGAACGATTTGTTCTTGTCAAAATGTTTTTATTTTATGAAACATTTTCTAGAAAGGAGGGAAGAAAGAAAGAAAAAGGACAGAAAGAAGGAAAGAAAAGAAAAGAAAAAAGAAAGAAAGTTTTACCATGAGGAAAGCTCCCTCTCCTGTTGGGGTAGCACAGGAGAAGTAGCAAATCTGGCCATCAGAGAACAAAGGTCCAAAGAACGAACCTGAGATGGTGAAATAAAATGTAACATCAACAAAGAAAAGGCCATAGATAAATAGTAAAAGAACCAACTTGCCACAAAAAACCCATTGACATTTTCCCAGAGTGCAGGCAAAGAGCTGGTGACAGGTTAATGTTGGAATGTTTTCCTAGGGTTAAAAGGAGAACAAGCAGCAAGTCTGCTCAGAATTTACAAAGTGTTTGAATAACATGGACAATGTTTTGATAACACATTTTTAGTGGGGGTGAAAATAATAGAATTTATTGGGACGTTTATATGGGCCCCCTTGGTTGTATGTGGGTTGGCAGGGGGGGTGGATAGGAGCTAAACCATATATCTTTGTACT
>NW_008343977.1:10760-25987 GCF_000622305.1 Nannospalax galili | reverse complement strand
ACAAGGAAAAAAAAAAGCTACATAAACTCTTATGAAAGTGAAACTGTGTGGGTGACATCTTGCAAGAACGATTTGTTCTTGTCAAAATGTTTTTATTTTATGAAACATTTTCTAGAAAGGAGGGAAGAAAGAAAGAAAAAGGACAGAAAGAAGGAAAGAAAAGAAAAGAAAAAAGAAAGAAAGTTTTACCATGAGGAAAGCTCCCTCTCCTGTTGGGGTAGCACAGGAGAAGTAGCAAATCTGGCCATCAGAGAACAAAGGTCCAAAGAACGAACCTGAGATGGTGAAATAAAATGTAACATCAACAAAGAAAAGGCCATAGATAAATAGTAAAAGAACCAACTTGCCACAAAAAACCCATTGACATTTTCCCAGAGTGCAGGCAAAGAGCTGGTGACAGGTTAATGTTGGAATGTTTTCCTAGGGTTAAAAGGAGAACAAGCAGCAAGTCTGCTCAGAATTTACAAAGTGTTTGAATAACATGGACAATGTTTTGATAACACATTTTTAGTGGGGGTGAAAATAATAGAATTTATTGGGACGTTTATATGGGCCCCCTTGGTTGTGTGTGGGTTGGCAGGGGGGGTGGATAGGAGCTAAACCATATATCTTTGTACTCATCTGCAATTCACCATTGTAATTTCTTCATAGTTGTATATACACATATATATTATGTATAATATTGCCATGATGCCCAAGTCTTCTTAATTTTAATTTAAAAAATAAAATCATGCATACTGGTTACCTTCAAGGAAAAGGAACAGAGAAGGAACCGTGAGTTAAGTTGTCAGAATGAACTAGTAATATGAAGTTGGTGTTGTTGCTTGGGACAGCTAAGTCGAGATCTTTATATGCATACACCCAGGCTTGGCTTTGGCTTCCTTCAGCCCCCAGAGGTTCCTGTTTGCTCCATCTTGGGCTGCAAGGTGAAGTATTTGAATTAATACAGCCACCATTGGGCTCTAGGGTCGCAAGGGGTCTCCTCCCCAATGTTGATGTTTTTGTTCAATGTATCACTGTCAGTTAAGCCACATAAAACCAGGCACCTTTCAATAAATGTCTCATTTGGATTTCATGAAGCCTGGGGTGTAATTGAAATCAAACAGCAAACAGACTGGAGGGTTCTGCTATTTGCCCACCCATTCTAAGTAAGGGGCTGCCTGATGTGTTTACTAAGGCCTTTGCTTTAGCTTTCTTTTCTGTTCAGATTTCTAGAAGAGAGTGCTTGGATTTTAAAATGTGGCTGGGACACAGGAAAACATTTTTTAAATGTCTCTTTCCTTTTTTATAATATTCCATTCCAAGTAAGAAATTACAGGCTTGCTCTCTATAACTCTCCAGCATTTTAGACTAGTATAGTCCATCTGTAGAAATAATAAAATGTAACTCATTAATTAAAACAGAAATATCAGATTTCTTTGTCTCTATGAAGTCAGATAAAAAATTATCTGTGGTTGAAATTGTGTTTTTCACCATTTCAAAGAGGAAATCACTATATGGATTGTAAGTGCAATATAATATGCAGTGTAAAAGTACGGCTCTTCCACATTCCAAAAAGTTTGGATCCCAAAATAGATTTCTGGCATCTTTATCTTGATTCTTTTAAAATTTCTCTTTACTTCTCCATCTTTAAAAAGTATTCGAAGTTGGGCATTAATTGGGGAGGTTGAGAAAACAGAAACTATAATCCTAGTTGTACAGGATTCAAATCCTAGTTGTACAGATTGAATTGTATAGATTTAATAATTTGGTGACGTTCGGAATGAACCCATGCGTTTACTTGCGCTTGCTCTACGGATGGAATAGAATGAACCTTTTTCTGCTGTGGCGCGGGGGACAGCTGGCCTGCGTTACTTGCGCCAGAGTGGGTCGCAACGATGCCTGTTGCCTGTGGTGGCACTATGCCAGGCGTAGCGTTCCCCTGGCCGCTTCGAAAGCATTTTGAAGTCCGCTTCCGGCTGTATTAAAGTGCAAAACTGACATATACCTTCAGTCACCTTCTCTGCAAATAACGTGAGATTCAGTCTCACACCTACTTTCCCCTCAAACATCCTGAAGCTCAGACCAAAGCAAAAGTGGTGAAGCCGGGGATATAGAACCCACACTCATTTAACGCCGGACTCCTTTATCGCAGGGCTTGTTTGCCAGGCGCAGCTCAGCCCTTTGCAAAGCAGAACAAGTTCACGTTGAAAGCCAAGTACTCTTTGGGGGCGGGGGGGGGGATCAAACTTCAAGACTTCCCTAGATCGAAACAAAACAAAAGATAGGGAGATGAAATGGGGAAAGAAAAGTGATCAGAGCAGGCAGCCACGCCAAAGGCGAACTGGGACAAAAAATATTAGGAGCGCAGGAACTGAGCGCACGGGTGTCAGCTTTCTGGGGAATCGCCCCGGCCCTCGTCTTAACTGCCCCCCATCACCAGTCTGTCTCTAAGGTGAAAACCTTTGCGCGCGCTCAAGATTTTCAATACCATCCCACAAAAATATTTCACTTGGTTTAATGACACGGAGCATCCAGGTGTCTTAAGGATCGGTTCAGTCTCTAACCCAAGTATGCGGACCTGCGGACTGCGCGGGTTTGAACCCGCGTAGCGAAGCTTCGCGTGGTTCTACTGCTGGCGTTTGGGCGTTCAGCAAATCCCGCGGCACCCTCATCTGTTTCGTACAAAAACTTTCCCGTGTGATCGCGTTCGGTTGGGGACGCAGAATCCCTGCATCTCAGCCGGAAAATGCGCTCTGGAGCGATTACTGGAGAAGTCCGTAATTGCTTATTAAAGGAGAATATTTAGCTTCTTATGCGCAACGAAACGTGCCTCCTTCCTTCTGTAATAATAAAACAATAAAATATGACAGCACCGTATTTGACTACGGAAAGGCAGGGGTGTGTGTGGAGTGTGGAAGGAACAGGCAGCTGGGGCAAAGAAGCTTAATTCAATATCAAACTGATTATTTCACTAATTATTCTGCCTTCTGTATTGTGCCGCAGAGGAGAGGCGTAGGGAATCTTAACCGCACAGCTGCTAGGGAACCTTTGTGTCCTGGTGTCAGTCCCCACCAAAGATGCTGGTGAATGGAGGTGGGGGGTAGCCAGCATCCCGGATCAGGACAACCGATCAGATTTTTTAAATTGTAAGTAACGAGAGTGATCGCCTCCAGAAAGCCAAAGGTTTGTTGGCGTTGGATGTGAGGGAAAGTGATTGACTCCCTAGATCTGGAATCGTTTGTTTCTCAGCACCCCACCCCAATATGGCTTTTGATTCAGAAACTCAAAGCTCTCACCATTCCTGGAATCCCAAACGCTGAGCAAGAGATTTCTCTCCGCCAACCCTTTCCATTAGGTAAAAAGATGGGACCAAACAAAAAGCGGTCCTTATGTGTTGAAACTCAGGAAGTAAGGGGGAAGGTACACCTTGATGTTACAGCTTCGGACGCGGAGACACTTTGGGTCGCTCTCCTACCCGCACTGATTTACACCCTGGGAGATGCTCGCCTTCCAGCCAGCAGTGAGCTGGCAGAGACTCTGATCCAGCCTCGGGTACCAGCTCCTGCAATACCCGCGCAGAGCGCAGGAATGACTCCTGCGTCAAGGGCAGGCCCGGATACCGAGACTCCAAACCCTGTTCTCTTAAACTCCAGGGTCATATAGACACAGGGATTGATTCCCCCAAACTAACTTTAAAAAACGCCAAATCAACAGCAACAGCAAAATAGGTTAAATAGAAAAGAAACTTGAAGACAACTCGATCCAATTAATAAATGCTTAATTGAATTAGTGTCACCTTTCATCAGCCAATAGAAAAGTCCCCTGGATGTGGGTCTGCGAAGCCCCTCCCTGGCCGCACGTATATAAAGCAGCCAGCGACAGCTCGCAAGTTTTCAAAGGGTCCAGTAGACCAATGGTTTGGCAATAGGGAGACAGCCGAAAGGCGAGGGCTAGTCGGTAAGCCGGAACAAAGATCTAAGTTTTTTTGTGGATTTTTCCCCCTTCTCTCCTTGGTATAAATGTAGGGGTCTTAAGGTAAGGCGGGCAAGGGAAGGAAAAACAGACTGCTTCTTGCTCGGCGTCCACCTTCCACTACAAACTTCGCTTGAGCAAAGAACGCTAGATTGCGGGCGCGCGCGTTAGCAGCGGGTGTCCTGGTGCGCAGGTGGGCAGCCCAGGCGTGGGAGGAAAGGGGAGTTACCTTGCCCTCGGAAGAGGGCGCTGGCTCCCCCATCCTGCCTTTATAATAAGGCCACCGGAGGAGAGGAAGCTGCCAGCAGCCTTCTGCGATTTACAAAGCATGCAGTTAGGAGAGCCGCTCCTGCTGAGCTCTGTGAACCTGCCCGGTGCGCACTTCTACTCGCTGGAGAGTGCGCGAGGAGGTGGCGGCGGAGGAGGAGGTGGAGGAGGAGGCGGCGGAGGAGGAGGTGGCGGGAACATCAACCTCCTCCCCAGCGCTGCGCCCTCGCCACAAAGGCTGGACTTAGACAAAGCACCCAAGAAGTTCCCGGGTAGTCTCCCGTGCCAAGCGGGGAACGCAGAACCCTCAGCCGGGAGTGCCGGGCCCCCGGCGGCCATGCTCAGTGACGCCGACGCCGGGGACACCTTTGCCAGCTCCTCCACAGTGGCCAAGCCGGTCCCAGACGGTCGCAAGGGCTCCCCCTGCGGGGAGGAGACGCTGCCCTCTGCCGCCGCCGCCTCGGCCACGACGGCCACCGCGCGCTACTCCATGGACAGCCTGAGCTCAGAGCGTTACTACCTTCAGTCCCCGGGACCGCAGGCCTCCGACCTAGCGGCGCCCTGCTCGCTCTTCCAGTACCAGGCTGCGACCGGGGCGCCCCACGGATCTGTATACCCCGCATCCAATGGCGCACGGTACCCCTACGGCTCCATGCTGCCCCCAGGTGGATTCCCCGCCGCCGTGTGCCCACCGGGTAGGGCGCAGTTTGGCCCCGCAGCCGGCGCCAGCGGTGGCGCGGGTGGCAGTAGTGGCGGGGCTGGAGGTCCCGGCGCCTATCCCTACGGCCAGGGCTCTCCGCTCTACGGGCCGTACCCTGGAGCAGCAGCAGCGGGATCTTGCGGAGGATTGGGGGGTCTAGGGGTTCCCGGCTCCGGCTTCCGCGCCCACGTCTACCTGTGCAACCGCCCTCTGTGGCTCAAGTTCCACCGTCACCAAACTGAGATGATCATTACCAAACAGGGCAGGTGAGAGCCTCGTGGAGGGGCCCCCAGGGTGCCGGGATCCAGGTAGAGCGAGTACTCCTGGGGAAGGCCCCGGGCTGAAGGACTTACTGACTGCTCTGCTTGGAGTGTTTTTCCGGGCACACTAATGGGGGTTGGAGGGGACACAGCATTTCCAAAGTGGCGTCCTTTTCGGTCCGCACACCTGTGGCTTGGATCGAGTGCTAAAGTTCCAGATGCTCTTTCCTCTAAGTCAACTTCATCTGGACTTACAAGGAGGAGGCCGAAGCGAAAATTATGGAAGTGGAGCCACAAAGGTGGATCCACAGGATCCATCGGCTCCTCGGGGATGGGAAGAGCACCAAAGCTGGCTGCCAAGTACTTGAGCTGCTGTTGTTTCAAACATCTTGGTCTTGGTGGGGCACTTATGTCAGATGTACAGGCCAGAGAAGTCCGGTTCCGGTGGTGGGTAGGTAGACAGGCTCTGAAACCAGATTTGGGGGGATGGGGGGCCTTGGGGAACAAGAAAGTACTGGTATACCTTCAAACTGCTGACAGTTATTTCTGGAGGAAGTGAGGGGTGGGTCCTGGGAGACAGGCACTCAAAGGGGACTTTTATCTTATGTGTGTTCTTTTGTGTGTATGCACATGTATGTGTATGCATGTGTACATACACAAAAAGTTCATACACACACAACTTAGTGCTCTGCGGTGCTTGTGCATTGAAAATAAATTTCGACATTCCAGGAAGAAAACCATTAAGTGCCTGAAAGGGCAGAGACCTTGAGTGGGTAGAGGTCTCAGAGAGGCAAGAATTAGAAATATACTGATTTGGGGGCCAGTTATTTCAGAAAAGAGGGAGATGTTCCAAGAATTGCCAATTCAAAACCATTTCTGTGGTTTGGGGCTACATTTTCTGTTTACTAAAGACTTCTACGTATCTCACTGCTGCTCTCCCAGGTGTGGGGGTAGGGGGTGGGGCGGACCGGGCCTGTGCTGGTGTAGCCTTGAGCACCCGGATTTAAATCATTTCTCCTGGTTCTGTTCCTTCGCACAGGCGCATGTTTCCTTTCTTGAGCTTCAACATAAACGGACTCAATCCCACCGCCCACTACAATGTGTTTGTAGAAGTGGTTCTGGCCGACCCTAACCACTGGCGCTTCCAGGGAGGCAAGTGGGTGACCTGCGGCAAAGCTGACAACAACATGCAGGGTGAGGAAAGGAGAGGTCTGGGGGAGCCCTTTTGTAAGAACAAGTCATATTTAAATCAAGCACCCCACCCCCAAGCTGAGGCAAAGAACTGCTAGTATGATTTTCCTTCTGTTGACTGAAAGAGAATTTCTCAGTGCTATATCTTGCTTACCATTATGTATAGAACCTTTACTGTGACCTACCCTGTTGTGTTTGAGAAATGGATAATCAAATAAGGTTCTGGGTTTGGGGAAAGACTCTTGGCATTTTAGTATTCTCTTGAGAAAGCCCTGGCCATGTTTAATTTAACCTGTAAAAGTATTCTATCGGGTATTGCCCTTCCAACTTTAGAAGGCCCCAGATTAACTTTCAAGAGTCCTGAGCTCTCATGGTGGCTTATGCCTTTAGTGGAGGCAGATGGATCTCTGTGAGATCAAGGCCAGCCTGGTCTACATAGTGACTTCCAGGGCAGCCCAGGCTGCAAGGAGACCCTGTCTCAAAAAGTCAAAAAAAAAAAAGGCATCTCCTCTTGGCTCTGTAGAGATACTAGTGTTAGGAGTGCCTTGTTTGCGGAAGGCTGGAAGCTCCCCAGGCCCTGGGAGGGCGATGAATGGTGTCCTGCTGTTCACTGATTTCTGGAAGCCATAGCTCCTGGGGGAGGCCAAGGCAGTAAATTCAGCCCTTAAGTCTTGCCTCTAGCTAACAGGCATCCCTTCCCCCCCTCCCCTGTTACTAAACAGTCCTACATATATATGCTTGTGTTTTGCTTCATTTTTCTCTTAGGCAACAAAATGTATGTTCACCCAGAGTCTCCTAATACTGGTTCCCACTGGATGAGACAGGAGATTTCCTTTGGGAAGTTAAAACTCACCAATAACAAAGGCGCAAATAACAACAACACTCAGGTAGAGTAACAGAGGAAGAGGGGGTATCTTCTGGCTGGGGCCTCTTTTCTAAGGAGAGGCCATAATCTTCACTGTGGTTAATTAAATATTTACAGCTGTGACTGTTGCTTGCTTTTTTAAAAAAAAAATTATTTACCTTTTATTTTCATTTTCTTACTGATTTTCAATAATAGGGAGTTGACTATTAGGCACAGAAATATCAAAATCTTGGGAGGAACTTAGGGAACCAGGAAGAATGTTTATCAAATACACATCTGTGGGATTTTGCTTTTATTTTTTGTTTGTTTTTCTTTATGTTTGAGACAGGGCCTCTAGTAGCCCAGGCTGGCTTTGAACTCCTGTTTCTCCTACCTCTGCCTCTCAAGTACTGGGATTATAGTTGTGTGCCACCATGCCAGGCTCATAGTTATGTTTTTAAGTTTCAAAAGTTATGATGCTAAGAATCCTAAAAATGACAATAAAAGAGCAAGCTGTTTGTGGTGTGGAGCAAACAGAAATCCCATCCCCAAATACATAATTTGTTAAAATTTACTTTTTAGTCTTTAAAGAGACTTTAAAATTTGGCAACTATTCATTTCTGTTCCATTTCCAGATGATAGTCCTTCAGTCTTTGCACAAATACCAACCACGACTGCACATTGTTGAAGTTACAGAGGATGGAGTAGAGGACTTAAACGAGCCTTCTAAGACCCAGACCTTTACCTTCTCAGAAACACAGTTCATCGCAGTGACGGCCTACCAAAACACTGATGTGAGTGTTCCATGCCTGGCAAGAGTCTCTATAGCTAGGTCTAGCAGGATAGTGTACTCAACTACTATTCTTCTTGCTTATCTAGATTACTCAACTAAAGATTGATCACAACCCCTTTGCAAAAGGCTTCCGGGACAACTATGATTCGTAAGTACTGTTGCTGTGCATGATCATCTCTTTTCAAGTCTCATTTCCCAGGCTCCAACTGGCCTCGTACCTGAAATGACCTTGAACTTCTGATCCTCTGGCCTTCACCATCTCTCCCCTAGTTCTGAGATTACAGGCATGCCTTACCACACCTGGTTTTATTGGTGCTGGGAATCGAACCTAGGGCTTTGTGCATGCCAGACAAGCACTCTACCAATTGAGTTTCAGCTCCAAACTCCCTTGTCTTGGTCATCTTTGAACAGGACACAAATCTTCATTTTGCTGAATATATGTTCTAGTGTGAGCTTTCACATTTGGGGTTTGTACCTATTTTTATTTTCGTTTTTTTCTCAGATATACACACATAACCACGTGTTGGGGATTGAATCTGGGCCTTGTGCATTCAAGGCAAGCACTCTACCACTGAGTTATGTCTTCAGCCCTATTTTTTACATTATTTTGCCTTAACTAATCTTGCTTTAGAATTTTACAGCAGGTTTTGTTCAAAGCTTATACATGAAGTGTCTTTTTATCTACATTTGAATAGAGATTTGGAATTTTTCGAATCTGCATTATTTGTTTGTGCATTTTTCATTTGATCCAACTTTCAAAAAATGATTTGTTTTTATTTTTAAATTATCTATATGGTATATACATGTGAATGCCAGTGCCCTCAGAGGCCAGAGGCCTCAGACCCCCTGGAGCTGGCATTATAGGCTATTGTGAGCTGCTAGAGTTGGATGCTAGGAACCAAGCTTGGGTTCTCTGCAAGAACAATACAGTTCTTAACTGATGAGCAATCTTGAAATTCAACATTTTTTTTTAACATTTTCTTTATTATTTTTACTTTTTCTGTATGAGTGTATTGCCTACACGTATGTAAGTGCACCCATGTCATTGCAGTGCCTGTGGAGGTCAGAAGAGGGTGTTGGTTCCCCTGGAACTAGAGTTACAAATGGTTGTTAGCTACTATGTGGGTACTGGGATTTGAACCCAGGTCACCTGCAAGAGCAGCCAGTGGTCTTAACTGATGAGCCATTTCTTCAGTCCCTACATCCAACATTTTCTTATTCTCATAACAGATATTTTAACTCCTTCCCTTTTTTTCACATAAGGAAAACCTTATAGCTAACAGGATGTATTTTTCAGATCATTGATTAGTAAGGCCCAAGGCCCAAGGCCTTAAAATATGAGCTGCTGAGTCCCGTATTCAGTGTTCTGTACATTACATTGAAAAGGGATGGTCGCTTAGCCCTTTGTGTTGGAAGACAAAAGGACAGTTTCCTTTTGTTTGTTTGTTTGTTTGTTAATTTATTTAGAGACAGGGTCTCATATATCCCAGATTGGCTTCAAACTTATGTAGCCAAGGATGACCTTGAATTTCTGATCTCCTATCCCCACTTTCCAAGTGCTAGAATTCTTGATCTCTGCCACTCCCGGTTTATGTGGCACTGGTGACTGAACCCAGGCCTTTGTTCATACTAGACAAACAACTCTACCAACTGAGCTACATCCCTAGCACCTGATTTCCTATAGTTTAAATACCTAATGCCTAGGAGGATACTTTTCTTTAAAGACTAGAAGATGTGGGATGGGTCAGTGGTTAAAAGTAGTGCTTCTGCAGAAGACCCAGGTTTGGTTTCTCAGCACCCACTTGGTGACTAGTGACAGTCTGTAACTCTAGTTCCAAGGGATCCAACGCCCTCTTCTGGCCTCTGCAGTCATTACATGATATGGGTGTACTTACATACATGCAGGCAAAACCCTATACTCATAAAATAAAATAAATAAATTTTAAAAATTTAAAAAGAAAAAGAAGAATTTTCCACTCTCACTCTGTTAGGCTTGAACATACCAGCCTTCTCAGCTCACACAGCTGACACAAGGCTCTTTGATTTCTGGGAGGTGGTTTTCTGGGGGACAACATGAGGGTTTTTTTTTTAAGTGTTTCTCTTTATATTGTAGCATGTACACCGCTTCAGAAAATGACAGGTTAACTCCATCTCCCACGGATTCTCCTAGATCCCATCAGATTGTCCCTGGAGGTCGGTACGGCGTTCAAAACTTCTTCCCGGAGCCTTTTGTCAACACTTTACCTCAAGCCCGATATTATAATGGTGAGAGAACCGTGCCACAGACCAACGGCCTCCTTTCACCCCAACAGAGCGAAGAGGTGACCAACCCTCCCCAGCGGTGGCTTGTCACGCCTGTCCAGCAACCTGGGACCAACAAACTAGACATCGGTTCCTATGAATCTGAATATACTTCCAGTACCTTGCTCCCATATGGTATTAAGTCCTTACCCCTCCAGACATCCCATGCTCTGGGATATTATCCTGACCCAACCTTCCCTGCAATGGCAGGGTGGGGAGGCCGAGGTTCTTATCAGAGGAAGATGGCCGCCGGACTACCATGGACATCCAGAATGAGCCCTCCCGTGTTCCCAGAAGACCAGCTCTCCAAGGAAAAAGTCAAAGAAGAAATTAGCTCTTCCTGGATAGAAACTCCCCCTTCCATCAAGTCTTTAGATTCCAATGATTCCGGGGTGTACACCAGTGCTTGTAAGAGAAAACGCCTGTCTCCCAGCACCTCCAGCAATGAAAATTCTCCCTCCATAAAGTGTGAGGACATTAATGCTGAAGAGTACAGTAAAGACACCTCAAAAGGCATGGGGGGCTATTATGCTTTTTACACAACCCCCTAAAGAGTTATTTTAACCTCATAAAAATTAGCTAACGTTTTCCAGATGAACCTGGTGGTGTATTTTTTTGTTGTTGTTTTCTTTGCCTAGGTGGCCAAAAAGACATTTACCTTTCACCTTTGATGTATCCTGTTTCGTGCAATTCTCTAAAAGAAGGTGCCAAAGCGTTCGATTGCTGCAGGTAACTGAAGCAACCTAGCATTTTTTTTTTCCTTTGTAAAATAAATGAAGGACTTGAGAAAGTGTTTTAAAATTCAAAGGTTGTTTAAGGTGCTGGATTTATTTATGGGAAACAAGAAACATTCAGAGAAAGCAAGCAGGCTGTGAATGCCTGGTGCTATCCAATGAGTTAAAAAACAAAACAAAACAAAAACCTTTGGTTTTCATTTCTTGTAAATCTTTTAGCAAACAGGAGCCCAGAGTGTTAAGGTATTTTTGATTCAGGAAGAGGACTAGGCCTTAAGTTTCAACAATGGACTTTCTTGCTCTTATCTTCAGCTAGGGGCTAGAGGCTAGGCCTGAGAGTCAAGGGAAAACTTCTGTGAAAGTGTCTAGTCTTACCTGCATTTGATTCCTTCCAGGCTTTTGGAATAAACTATGCTTGTCCAAGAGATGGCCATGTTTACTGGGATGTTATGAACCAGCAGAGGAGCAGGGAGGAAGAATTTAAGTGTACAGTTGTGTGCTTAGACACTGTAGAATAATCTGAAATAGATTGTACAAATTCAGCTGCATAGGTATCTGAGATCATGTAAAACTGGTACTTTGGCTTTGTAAAGAACTTGCAGATCAGCCATCATAACTGCAGGGTTAAGAGGCGCGCTCTATCAGCTCTGATATTGGGGGGGTATTCTGTTTACTTCTTAGTTATTTGGCTGCCTCTGTACTCACTTGAACCATGCTTAAGGAAAACCCATTTCCTCCTCTTCCTTGGCCAGCCCCACTTCCAACTTCAGCTATGTGAAGAAATTACAGTCTGAGGCCACAGCTCCTATAGACTATTTAGAGATCTTGGATTTTATGTACAGTCTTAGTCATTTTTAATAAATGTGGTTCAATAAGGTAATGAATATAGCGCTGTCTTCTGTCCTACGGGTTTTAGTCTTTCTTTGCTTTAAAAAAAATCTAAGTTGCTTCCCCCTCTACCCTCTTCCAGACTCTCAACAGTTGCATCTCCAAGCCCCCCACCCCCCCAACCCCAGAAGGCACTGGAATCTGAGACTGTGGTCCTGAGGGAAGTAGGGAGGGGATATTTTTGTTTACCCCCGCCCCCCTTGAAGATGAATGGGACCTACTTCCTCCTCCCACTGGGAAGTGTGGACAATGGGTGTTGGCTGGGGGTGAGCTGGGGAAGGAGTGTTTGCCCTGGAGATGCAAGATTGCACGCTGCTGGTTTAATCCGAGTTTCCAAGCCTCCGCCCCTGGCCCTTAGTACTTTAGTTCCCTCAGCCTTTTCCTGGGTTTGCTTGAGGCTACCAGTTCCTGAACCCACGTAGGCTCCCTGGGAAACCCCGCGGCCTTCTGAGTGCCTAGGACGTCCAGGCCGCAGAATCCCTGCAGGGGCGTAAAGGTCATGCACCTTAAGGTTTTTGCTCCCACCAGCGGCTTTTTCGACGTGATATAGCTACTGACCTGGGTACTTTGCCCTCAGCCAAATTTCTCCCTGGATGCTAAGGGTTGGGTGCAGGCTGGGGGTGGAAGCGTCAGTTGCAAAGGAATATCCAGTTGTCCAGTGCAAACAGCATCTGGACAGAGGTGCGTCTCACTCTTAGCTCGGCTTCCATCCTCTAGAAGCCCGAAGGGTTCCCCATCGCCTGGCTGAACCCTAGGTGTGAGGAAGACAGGAGTGGAGGGCCCTTTGTGGTGCCCCACCCCCGCCCCCCACCCCACCAGAAGTCCCGCCAGGCTTATCAGCAGAACGCTTAAAGCCCAGCTTGCAACCCTTGAGCCCCCTTCTCCCCCTGGGGTAAAGGTCTGGCTGGGAGGGTCATTCCTACTGCGGAGCGCGGAAATGCAGCTGCTAAGAGGATTAGCTGCGGGGAGCCTAGCAATCAGCCTGGCCCTCCTCCCCTTCTGCGCCCAATTAAGGCGGCCCGGAGACGTACCTGAACTGTGGTCAGTCTCCCACCCGCTACAAACATGTGGAGCCAGAGTCCTTCCTGCGCCACCACTGAACTTGGGAGCCTCTGGCTGCGCATTTCCAAGGGTGCCCGCTCAAAACTTTTGGGCAATGCCACCCCGAATTTTACCCGAGTGCTGGGGTGAGCTTTTTGATTTGCTCTTTAGTATATATTTGCGTGGATGAGATTAGGCTCGGAGAGAGAGAAACACTTCGCCTAACCTAGTCATCATCAACCCCCCGACCTTTCAACACCGTCGTCCAACCTCTGGGTTATCAGGAATGTCAAAACTATGCTCTGCAGGTCCTGTCCTCTAGAAAACCCGAAAATGCTGATCACACGGCGGGATAAAGAGGATTCTGGCCCTAGTCTATTTCAAGTCCTGTATATTTTTGCACCGTACAGTAAAAAGAACCTAGTACTTGTGAAAAAGTCCCTCACAGTGTTTAATAGAAACGTAAATGGCTGAGTGGCCCCAATTAACACCTTGTGATAAGACATTCCTAAGACGGAGTGTCAGACACCAAATTGTGAAGAGATGTATCTAATTAATCCACCTAGGATGACACCGATAAATAAGCCTCCATTTAAATAAAGATCAAGGGCTCGGCGCCCGGCTTGTTTACATTCCCCACCAGGACCCGTGCGCGTTTGTTGGGGTGCGGGATGCTCCCCGCGCCGGACTGAGACACCGGCCTGGGGGATCTGCTGGCTGGTCCTCGCTTCTCCTAGGCTCTTGCGACCAATAAAAAAAACACCTATTGAAACAGATAAACCGCAAAGAAAGAGGAAAAGACACACACACACACACACACACACACACACACACACCAAATAAAAACAATTCGTAGTTGGAAATATGTCTTCATTGCCAAATGGTTCTGGTTGTTTGAGGTAAAAAGAAAAGGTATTAAAAAACAATCACATAATCCCCGAATTAATTAGTTAATTAATTTGCTTTGGGGAGAATTTGGTGCAGGACTTTCCTGCGATCCACACGCGTTAGCGCTGGTTCCTTCTCGATGGTTCCAGGATTTCTCCACCTTGGTGTCAAAGCCAAGGATTGCTGGGTTGGAAGGAAGCTGTTCTTGGAGTGGTAGGGAGTCTCGGTGCCTGGAAGGAAACTAGGGAAGGCGGGAAGAATCAGAAAAGAATTCCTGGCCGGAGGGGAAGCTGCTTGTTAGTTCCCCAGAGTCTTCATCCTTGTTGGAGCTGCGGTGGGAGAAATTTCTGCAGTAATTTATGTCCCAACAATTCAGCTCTCAAGACTCCAAGTTTGTTGTTAGCCCATTTTCCCTTCTTTCTGGACGCCTTTGATTAAATTTTAAAACTCGAATAAGGGTAGGCTCGCGGTCGTTTCCCTCCTCTGCAGTCTCTTAGATCTTTCTCAAACAGGGGGAAGAGGAGAGACGCATTCGTAGTTATTTTTTTTTTTTAAAGAAAAGAAAAAAGTCCCTGCAGGTGTAATGGAGATGCTGGTGAACAGAAAATTCCCGCATCTCCAGACTTCTATCCACATTCGGCCCCCAGTAGGTACAATTCAGATCTTTCCTTTCAGATCTGCCCTCTAGGACGCTGCCTCGGCTCCCCTTCCGGGATGGTACCACCTACTCCTCCGCCCCGCTGCACTCAGAGTCCAAGAACTTAGCTGTCAGCCCGTGGAGATTTCTAAATTATCAGGATAGTTTTTAAAACGAAGTTTAAAAAAAAAAAAAAAAGTCTTGCCAAACCCAAGGGAACCCCACCCGCCTCTCGGTCCCCTCTTGTCTAAATTTTCAAATATGCTAAGTAACCTTTCCACCTGCACGGGTCTTTGCCGGTTGTCAGATTTCTTCCCCTCCTGGGGAAGAGGCCTCCGCTCAGCGCGCAAGCGCTCCGGGGCTTGCACGCTTCCCGCCTGAACGACCTGGTCCAACCTAGGTCCAGGAGCCAAGCAATTAAAGGCCCGCAAGTCTGACTTGAAAGACGCCTTTTCTTCATTCTGTTTTCTTTTTCCTCCTTTTCATTTTTTCTTTAGCCTTCTTTCTTCGTTCTTTTATTTTGGGGTTTTGAGTTTTAAAAATGCGTTTTTATTAATTCTTTGAGAAATTCATACAGTGTGTTTCGATCGTATTTACCGCCCACTCCTCCTCTTAACTTGCTGTGTAACTGAGAATGACCTTGATCTCTCTCTCTCTCTCTCTCTCTCTCTCTCTCTCTCTCTTTCTCTTTCTATTTATTTGGTTACAAGCCAGGTGTGGGAGTACACA
>NW_008343977.1:2924-8311 GCF_000622305.1 Nannospalax galili | reverse complement strand
ACAGACAAAAAAAGTTTTATTATTTTTATTTTATATGTACAAGTGTATTGCTTGCATGTATGTAAGTGCACCCGTGTTGTACGATGCCTGCGAAGGTCAGAAGAGGGCATTGGATCTTCTGGAACTGGAGTTACAGATGGTTGTTAGCTGCCATTTGGGTCCTGGGAACTGAACCTGGGTCTTCTGCAAGAGCATCCAGTGCTCTTAAGCACGGAGCCATATCTCCAGCTCCTTTTTTTCTTTAATAACCCACAGCAGTCTGTGCTGCCCATAAACTCATGAGTTGTTGCTGATGTTGTTCTTCTTCTTCCTCTTCCTCCTCCTCCTCTTCTTCTCTTTCTTCTTCTTCTTCTTTATTTTAGTTCTTTATATTTTCTGGATATTAATCCCTTGTCAGATAAATGATTGGTAAAAGCTTTCCTCCTGTGTCATAGGCTGTTTCTTTGCCCTGTCAAATGCCTTCTTTATCATATATAAACTTTTTAAAATCTGTTGTCCCATCTGCTGATTGTTGATTTAATTGTCTGAGCCACTGGAGTTAGGAAACTGCTGCCTGTGTCAGTGTTTTGAGATAAGTCTATGTTTTCACCAGTCATTTCAAAGTTTGGGTCTTTGTTTGTTTTTGAGACAAGATCTCACTATGTAGCTCCAGCTGGCCTGAGACTTACTACGTAGACCATTCCAGGCTGGCCTTGACCTCACAGAGATCCTTCTGCCTCTGCCTCTGCCTCTGCCTCTGCCTCCTGAGTGGGTGCTGGGATTAAAAGCGTGCACCACCATGCAAGGCCAAAGTTTGGGGTCTTACCTTAAGGTCTTTGATGAATTTGAGCTCATTTTGAGCACTATAGAGAGGATGGTTGGAAAGAAAAATCTGAGCCTGATAGTTCAAGGCATGCACATGATGTATTTTAATCATATTTTCTTCTTTGTCCTTTGGATATGTGCAAGCTTGTAGCTTGTTAGGATTCCTCAGGATGCCTCTTTTTAAGAACTGTGCTTGTAAGCTTTATTACTTTCTTACAATATGGTATGTGATCATTTATGAACACTAAGCAGATTGGTTAGAGAAGCACTTGAACCTTGTAACTAAAAACTTTGTTACTTCAGTGTTTTCCTATGAGTGAAGCCTTGTCCAAGGTTAGGGAGCCTCTGGTCTTTGTTTTGTTTTGCCTTGTTTGAGACTGTTTCATGTAGCCCAGCTGGCCTCAAAATCCCTATGTAGCCAAGGATAACCTTGAACTCCTGATACTTCTGCCTCAACCTTTCAAGTGCTAGAATCACAACCATATACCACTGTGCCAAATCTATGCTGTGCTAGAGAACAAGCCCAGGGCTTCGTCCATACAAGGCAAGCACTCTACCAACCGAGCTACATCCCTAGCTCTTCGGAGCCTTCTGAATATGTCTGGTTTTAGTCGGACTTTTTGTTGCTATGACAGATAATCAAGAAAAACAACTTCAAGGAGGAAAGATTTATTTTGGCTCATCATTTCAGAGATGACAGCTCACAGTTAGATGGCTTCTTGTTTTTGAGTCATGATGAGGCAGAACATCATGGTGGAATTGTGTGAAAGAACAGAGCTGCTCAAGGCATGATGGCCAGGAATCAGAAAACTGGAAAAGAGTGGCCAAAACAAAACACTCCCCAAGGATACCTCCCTCACCCCCACAGCAGTGAGTTACTTCCTCCAACTAGACATTGTCTCTGGAAATTTCCATCATCTACCAATCATGCTATCACATTGAAAGCCTATCCCTGGATTGATCCATTAAGTAGATCAGAACATTCAAGCTCCAATTTTATCTCAATGATTGGCTCTACCAGCTGGGACCAAGAGCTCAAAACATAACCCTTTGAGGATGGGAAAGGGCATTTCCTATACAGTTACATCACCAGCCATAGCATCAGAGCCTTGTGGCCCAGGTTCTGGAAAACTTTCTTAAATACCCATATTTGTATATTATGGGCACTGTATTATGGCTCATTGGAGATGCAAATGTGAGCCTGGAGGCTGACTCATCATCATTCCCAATGTTCTTTCTATGGATGAGGTTTTGTCCTAGGCTAGGCATCCTCTAGGTACCTTTCTTTCAGAACTTCCTTTATAAGTTTTCTTACAATAGCATACACTGGCACCTTCACACTAGGTGGGTTGACAAGAAGAATCTGAGCCTTCAGAAAGCTTCACACCTAGCATTCTTTGAACACTTGATTTATTGTGACTGTAACCTTATCCCAGGTTAGGTGTTTCAAAACCACTCTTATAAGCTTCTTTACAATAGGATATATTGACACCTTATAAGCACTATACACAGGATGGCTGAAAAGAAACCAAGGGTCGTCAGTGAAAGTTGCATGATATTAAATGAGCTCTCTTTGAAGGCAAAATTCTCCCATACAGGAGCCTTCTGTCACCTCTGTATCAGAACTGCTTCTATAAACAACCACATGATAGCACATACTGGCACTTTACAGGCATTATAAAGAAATAGTTTAAAAAGAAGAATCAGGAGCTAGGATGATAATTCAGTGTATTAGTTACTTTTCTGTTGTTGTGATAGAAACACTGACCAAAGCCAATTATAGAAGGAAGAATTTATTTGAGCTTACAGTTCCAAGGGGTAAGAGTCCATCGTGGTAGGGAGGCATGGCGGCAGAGTTGGCTGGAGGAGGAGTGGGAGCTAAGCTCTCACATCTTCAAGCAGGCACAGGAAGCAAGAAGAAACTTGAGATCTGGCAAGGCTTAAGACCTCTCTAAGCCCGTCCCCTGTGATGTGCTTCCTCCAGCATGGCCACACTTTCTAAGACCTCCCAAAACAGGGCCACCAACTGGGGACAAAATGTCCAAATACTTGGAGCCTATGGGGGACATTTTCATTCAAAACACCACATTCCACCCTCTAGCCCTCATAGGCTCATGACCATATAAAATGCAAAATGTATTTAGTCCAACCTTAAAAGTCCCCATAGTCATTACCAGTCATTACTAGTCATAGTCATTACCAGTCATAGTCATTACCAGTCATTACTACTCAAAAGTCCACAGTCCAAAGTCTCTTCTGAGACTCAGGGATATCGCTTGATTGTAAGCCCCTGAAAAATCAAAAGACAAATTACATACTCCCAACATACAGTGAAACTGAAGACACATTCCCATTCCAAAAGGGAGGAATAGAGACACAGTGAGGAAATACTGGACCAAAACAAGACGGAAAACTAGCAGGACAAACACCAAATCCAGAAGTTCTATGTCCAACTTCTGGGACTTCCAAAGGGCTTAGATGGCTCAGCCTCTCCAGCTTTGCTGTGTAAAACATACATCTCTCTTGGGCTAGTACCACTCCTTGTATGCAGGTCTTGGCATATGTCTCAAGCTCTGACGTTATGAATGTCTTCTTGGGATCTCCATTGCCAACCAGGCTTCACCTTCACAGCTTCACGAATGGCCTATCAGGGCCTTCTTTATGCAGAGGTACCCCTGCTGCATGCTGCCTGACCTAAACCATGGAGGAAGAATTAACCCCCTTCACCCTTGCATCTTTCATGCTTCTAAAGCCAGCACCAGATGAATGACACTGCCAAGTTTGGCTCCAAATTTGGGATGGACCCCAGCCTGCTCTATCCATTTTAGAAGATTTTCTCTTCAGTGGCCCCTGAAGCATTTTCCTTTCACAAGTTGGAGGCTTAACTGGGTGTGGTCTTGCCCTGGAGGCACTCTCTCCATTGTTTAAATGCAAATATCTAGGCCTCTCCTTAATCACTAATCTCCTTATCAAAGAGATCCTCTCCAGCACACACTCCAACATTAATCTTTCTAGTGCTCTTTTTCAATCCATCCTGTACACTCTGTATTTCTTTCTGCCCCATTTGCTCTTTTTCACTGTAGAGCTACATAATATTCAGCATTAATAGCCATGCCACCATTTTTGTTACGCTGTCTTAAAATTTCTTCCACCTGAGAAATTAGCCTTAGGCAAGCATTTTGGCTGTGACAAACTCCAGCTAGACTCTTTGCCAAAAGATCCCATTTGCTGCTTAAGTCCTTATTTCCCTGTGGAAAAACATTGCTCTCAGCACTACTTTCTTCCAGGCACCTACCAGAATGGCCTGTTAAGCTCTGTTTACAGCAATAAACCACTTTTCTAGCCCAAACTTCCAAAGTCTTCCACATTCCTCCAAAACCCCACATGGTCAGGTTCTTCACAGTCAACAGCCCGCTCTCTGGTACCAATTACTGTATTAGTCACTTTTCTGTTGCCATCATAGAAACACTGTCCAAAGCCAATTATAGAAGGAAGAATTTATTTGAGCTTACAGTTCCAAGGTGCAAGAGTCCATCATGGCAGGGAGGCATGGTAGCAGAGTTGGCTGGAGGAGGGGTGGAATTTAAGCTCTCACATCTTCAAGCAGGCACAGGAAGCAAGAAGCAACTTGAGATCAGGCAAGGCTTAAGACCTCTCTAAGCCAGCCCCCTGTGACATGCTTCCTCCAGCATGGCCACACCTTCTAAGACTTCCCAAAACAGGGTCACCAACTAGGGAGCTGTAGAGAACACTTTCATTCAAACCACTACATTCAGTCAATAGAGTTTTGCTATATAAGCATGAGGACCTGAGCTTGGATTCATGGAAGCCATGCAAAAAGCCAGATACAGCAGTGCTGGAGAGGCAGAGACAGGCAGATTCCTGGAGCTCCCTGGCCAGTCAGACTAGTCAATCAGCCAGCTCTGTGTGCAACAAGAAACCTTGTCTCAGAAAATGAGGTGGAAAGTGATTGAGGAGACCTCTGGCTTCCACACATACACATACACATGTACATGTGCACCTGCATATATCTGCACATATATACACATACATGACACATACAAACACACATGCATGCGCGTGCACACACACTAAGAATCAGAGCTTTGTCATTCAAGCCTTCTCATCTATGTTCTCTCTGTGAATGGAATTTTGTATCAAGTTAGAGGATTTCTGTAGTCCTCTGTTTCTAACTGCCTTCACAAGCTTTCCAATATCACTGTGTATTGTTATCAATACTAGACCCATGATTAAAAAGGAGATGCTGAGGATGACAGTTGACTACCTCATCATTCCTGAAGTTCTTCTAGTGAATACAGTTCTTTCCCAGGTTAGGAGCCTCCTGGATACATTGTTTCAGAACTGCTCTTGTAATTTTTCTAAAAGACAATGCATATGATAAGTTATAAGCATTACACAGAGTTCGCTGAAAAGATTCAGAGCCTTATAGTTCCAAGCTTCATTATGTCGTTGCTTTGGGGTGGGGTGCAGGGAAGTAGAAAGTTGTGACAAGAGTCTTACTCTGTATTTCTGCCTAGCTTCAGACTCTCCACCAGCCTCTCACCTGCCTCAGTCTCCCAAAT
>NW_008343977.1:1107-1661 GCF_000622305.1 Nannospalax galili | reverse complement strand
AGCCTCTTTCTGGGGCTGACAGCCTCTTTCTGGGGCTCCGAGGCTTACCTTTCCTCTCCCTGATCCTCTGCATCCAGTATAACCCAGCTACTCAATCCACTCCCTGGGAAATCTTGGGGCTTCTTCCCACCCCATCTGCCTTTGCATCCCTGCATAGCACAGCCATGGTCTGGATCTCAGGTCAGTCCAACACCCAAGTTCCTGAGGCCAAAATCATTCTTAGAAGATTCCAGACCTAAGAAGAAAGTCTGAAAACTTCTGACCCACATTGGAATTGGGCCACCGGGGAACTCCTGAAGACAAAAGCAATCTGGCCACTCTGATATAAAATCAAAAGAGAGAACCAGAAGCTTAGAGGAACCAGCTTTTCATCCCCAAAAAGTAAACCACAAAGACATATAAAGTTTACAAAAAGAAGTAGACCTAAAACTGAAGGCTTGAGTCTCACACAAGAATCAGAAACTACAAAAGAAATTCACATCTCAAAATCACAGAGAAAATATAACATGAAAAAACAAAATAACATATCCCCACCAAATACCATTAGTCCTCAA
>NW_008343977.1:0-781 GCF_000622305.1 Nannospalax galili | reverse complement strand
AAACTAGAACACTCAAGCAAAGATTATGAAAAATTTAAGAAAGCACAAGAAGGAAATATGCAGGAATTGCATGACACCATAAAAAGACCAAACTTATGAATCATAGGCATACAGGAAGGAGAAGAATCCCAAGATAATGGTATGGACCAGATCTTCAACAGAATCGTGGAAGAAAATTTTCCAAAATTAAAGAAAGACATGCCCATACAAATACAAGAAGCATATAGAACACCAAATAGACAGGACCAGAAAAGAAACTCTCCATGGCACATCATAGTAAAAACACTACACATACAAAACAAGGAGACAATACTGAAAGCTGCAAAAGAGAAAAAAACAAGTCACATATAAAGGAAAACCCATTAGGATTAAAGCTGACTTTTCAGCGCAAACTATGAAAGCCAGAAGAGCCTAGAAAAAAGTTCCCAAAGTGTTTCAAGATGCCAACTCAGATTACTATACCCAGCCAAAATGTCTATTATAGTCAAAGGGGAAAGAAAAATCTTCCATGATGTAAATAGGCTGAAGGAATTCATGTCCACAAAGCCAGCCCTTCAGAGAGTTCTGGAAACAATACAAAGAGCTGAAGAAAGGAATGACTATACCCAAAGGGTTGCAGAAAGAAATTCAATGAAGGTGTAACTGTGGAAAAGTACAGCTATATCAAGAATGTAAACAGAAATAAAAATGACAGGATTCAGGCCAGGCATGGTGGTGCACACCTTTAATACCAGCACTCAGGAGGCAGAAGAAGGCGGATCTCTGTGAGTTCAAGGCCAGC
>NW_008343976.1:0-1152 GCF_000622305.1 Nannospalax galili | reverse complement strand
TCCTAGCCCTATCCCTAACACTTAACCCTTCACCTAACCCCAGCCCTAGCCCTAACCATAACCCTAACCCCTAAACCCTAACAACAACTCTAACCTTAACCCTAAACCTAACCTTAACCCCTAACACTAAGCACAAGAACAAGCCCAAAACCAACCCAAACCCCTAATCCTAACCCTAACCCTAACCCTGAACCTAACCCTTACCCCTAACACTAAACCTAATCCGAACCCTAACCCAAACCCGAACCTGAATGCTACACATAGCCCTAGCCCTAGCCTTATCCATAGCCTTAGCCCTATCCTAACCCTAACCCTAACCCTAACCATAAATCTAATGGGAACCTGAACCCTGATATGAACCCATAACTGAACACGAAACCATACCCAAACCCTAATGCTAACACTAATCCTAACCCTAAACTTTAAACCTAACCCTAACCCTAACAATAACCCAAAAAACAACACTAACCCTAAAACCAACTCAAACCTTAAACCAGAACTGAAATCGAAACCGAACCCGAACCCTAATTCTAACCCTAAAACTAAATCTAGCACTAGCCCTAGCCCTAGCCCTAGCACAAGATCTAGCCATAACTGTAACCCTAACCCAAACCTGAACCCTAACCGTAACCCTAGCCTAAACCGAAACCCAAACCCGAACCCTAACACCAGAGCCAGAATCTGAACCCTAAACTGAAGCCAAACACTAATCCCATCCTGAACCTGAACACGAACCCGAATACTAACCAGAAACCCAAGCCCATCCCCAGCAGCAAACCCAGTACCAGCCCCAGCCGCAACTTAAACCCAAACCCGAACCCTAGCCCTAGCCCAAAACCTTCACTCTAACCCTAGCCCTAGACCTAGCCATAGCTCCAGCATAGCCCTAACCCTAAACCTAAACCTAACTCTAACTCTAACCTGAACTCCTAACCCAAACCCTAACACTAAAACTAACACTAACCTCTAACCCTAACTGTAACCCTAAACGGAACCCAAACCTGAACCCTAACCTGAACCATTACCTGAACTCGAACCCGAGCCCTAACCCTAACTTCTAATCTACACTAACCTGAACCCGAAACCAAAACTGAACGTGAACCGTAACACTAACCCTGTCCCATACCCTAACCCGAACCCGAACTTTAACCC
>NW_008343975.1:216592-231030 GCF_000622305.1 Nannospalax galili | reverse complement strand
CTGTGAAGCTTCTGAAGGACTTAGACTGAAGTCATTTGCACCCATGTCCCATACTCTCACAAGCCATGTGGTGAGGGGCTCTTTGATTGCTTGCTTGTAAGTTTCCCTAGTTCTTTCTGTTGTTTTTTTAAAATTTTATTTATTATAATTATTTTATGTGTATGCATGTATTGCCTGCATGTAGGTAAGTGCACCCGTGACGTGCAATGCCCGCGGAGGTCAGAAGAGGCTGTCGGATCCCCTGGGACTGGAGTTACGGACAGTTGTTAGCTGCCATGTGGGTGCTGAGATTTGAACCCAGGTCTTCTGTTCTTAACCTCTGAGCCATCTCTCCAGCCCCTTTTTCTTTTTTGAATCAAAGGTTGAATCTGAGGAGCAGCTTTAGCTATTTTATTTTTAGGTCATTTCTTTTTTCACTATTAACTGTCTTTTTTCCTGAGTCCTTGGATCTTACATAAGTTAAAATGTCCTGGTTTTTTTTTTTTTTGTTTTTTGTTTTTTTCTCTCTCAAGTTCAGAAACTGGATCTGTCAGGACCTCCCTGGCCTTTTCAGCTTCCCCTGCCTTGTGCAAATCTTTTATTATGCAAAGTGGCCACGCCCCCTCTGGGTTCTCCACTTGTGTTCAAGGCCTATGAAAGTTTTTCTAGTATTTCTATAACCTTTAAAAAATCTTCACACACCTGCAACTGGCCTATTTCCCCATATTTACAACACAGCTGTGGCCCACGCCTCTGCGTGGCCAGTACCTTATTAGCTACATATTTTAGAATCCATTGTGTAACCCATGTGACTATCACTAACTCCACTAAGCGTATGGGGTTTGGCTGCCCTCTCCCCTGGGTTCCCGCCAGTTTCTCCTGGATGGGTCATGTTGTCTCACAGGACCCCTTGTGGCACTCCTCTCTGTCCTTTTGGATTTGGGAATCTGAACCCAGCTTCCTTTCGATTTGCTCACCAGATGCTGCTGGAACCGTGCCATTTTCCCAGGCCCACATCCCCAAGTGGACTTCTGCAGTTCGTTTATCCTGCCGACTACACCAATTTGTCACACTAAATTTTTTTCTCTTTTCCCTTCTTGGGAGGCTCCTTCCCAAGGCCCCAGGCTCATGGACTAACATAAGACGTTTTAGTTTGGGGGTTTCCTTTATGGTAGGGAGTGCAGGGTGACTTACAAAGAAACCCCCTGGTGTGCCTCAAGGTGCCTGTTCCGATTGCTTCTGCACCCTGCCCATAGTCTCCGTTAGCTTTTGCCCACACCCTATGGGCCCTCAGTCTCACTCCAGGTCTGTAAATGCCCCATCTCACTTCCACACTCATGGGACACCCTGGCCATTTTCCATGGCAGCTGCACACCTCATCCTCTGTTCCAATCTCCTGCCATGTTAGGCTCCACCTTCCTTCCCAGGGTGCCCTGCGCTCACCCGTAGCTCTTCACAGGAATAAGTCGGGAGGAATAAGTCATTTCTGGGCTACACATGCCCAGCATGGGTACTTTTTAAATATTTTATTATTTTTATTTTATGTGTAGGTGTGTATTGCCTGCATACAGGTAAGTGCACCCGTGTTGTGCAACGCCTGTGAAGGACAGAAGAGACTGTTGGATCCCCTGAAACTAGAGTTAAGAACAGTTCATAGCCACCATATTGGTGCTGGGATTCAAACCCAGGTCTTCTGCAAGAACAGTCAGTGTTCTTAACCACTAAGCCCTATCTCTAGCCCCTTGGTTACTTTTTAAAAATACGTATTTTAGACATGTTGGCTGGGCTCTTCTGTGAAATGAATATTCAGGTCTTGGGCCCCTCCTGTGTGTGAGTTTTCTTACCTGTCACAGTCTTCAGTTTATTATAACTTTTAATTCTTGTTGTTGACATTTTTTGCATATTTGCTGTTTCCTTGAAGCTGTTGTTTCATGTTTTTATTTTTCCTTTATTGACCGAAGGGGTGGGGCTCTGGTTTTTACTTGATGAGTGGATCTCTCTCTGATTTCTTTGCGTGCCAAACTTGGACCGTAACAGAATCTACCTCATAATGTGACTGTGGAGATAAAATTATGAATTCTGTTTAAGGGCTCAGCCAGTGTCTGGCACATGGGACGTTGTCTAAAAATAGAACAGATGCCTCTGAACCCTGACCTTCTTGGTTGTTTTACTGTTCTTAGCCCCAAAGCAGTCGTCTGGTCTGTCTCTTGCTGCGACTCTGTCCCCTGGTGAGCTGACTGTCCTCCTCCCCATTTTGTCCCCCTGCAGAGATGCTGTCCCCTCCTCCGTAGGCCTGAGGGATCAGGAGCGATGGGGACAGCGGCCTTCTCATCGCTATTGCTGATGCTGCTCCTGGCAACTGGAGAGGCTGACATGAAGGGACATTTTGACCCTGGTGAGGAAACTGAGTCTTGGGTCCCTGAGGGATAGAGCTTGGGGATCAAAACATCAGGGGGACCCTGACCTGTCCCATGCCTGTGCCCCTCAGCCAAGTGCCGCTATGCCCTGGGCATGCAGGACCGTACTATTCCCGACAGTGACATCTCTGTGTCCAGCTCCTGGTCAGACTCTACCGCCGCCCGCCACAGCAGGTATCTGACACCAGGTGCTGCCCTGAGGGAGTCCCAAAGGGGACCTCAGTGTGTCCTTTCAGCCCCATTGACACTCATGCAGTGTGGTGGGGGCAGGTTTTAAGTAGACCCAAGGGCCAGGCTGGCAGTGTGGCTCAGTTACAGTGATTGCCTAGAACACAGGAAGCCCTTTGCTCAATCCCCAGCACATCATAAACTGGGTGTGGTGGTGCGCACCTATAATCCCAGGAGGTGGGGGCAGGAGGATCAGAAGTTCAGGGTCAGCCTTGGCTACATAGTGAGTTTGAGGCCAGCCTGAGCTACACAAGACCTTGTTTCAAAACAACAACAACAACAAACAAACCCCAACAAACAAAACAATAACAACAAATTCAGGTCAAGTGTTCTGAGTGCTTTCCTCCTCCCAGGCTGGAGAGCAGTGATGGAGATGGGGCATGGTGCCCTGCAGGGCCCGTGTTCCCCAAAGAGGAGGAGTACCTGCAGGTGGACCTCCGGAGGCTGCACCTGGTGGCTCTGGTGGGCACCCAAGGCCGCCATGCTGGGGGCCTGGGCAAAGAGTTCTCTCGAAGCTATCGTCTGCGTTATTCCCGAGACGGCCGCCGCTGGATGGACTGGAAGGACCGCTGGGGTCAGGAGGTGAGGCTGGTAGGGAGGCATCACAGGAACCCAAACAGCATCCTTCTCTTTCCAAGGTCTAGTTGGAGCATCTCCGGCAGGAGATGGCCTTGAGTGCCACCCAGTGTTCCAAACCTGGCCAGTCCTGGCCTCCTGGTGTCCTGCCAGAATCTCCAACTTACCATTGATGTCTCCAATGGATCTTGGTTCCCATGCCCACTCCAAGCCTGTTCCTTTCCCCACGTTCTCAGCTCAGGAAATGTTCCCCCTACTGTGTGGTAGTTCAGACCAAAGCTAAGATGATGCCTGTGGCTCTCTCTCACCTCTCCACAGCCATGGTCAATCTATGCCACCTTTGTGGCATTTCCTGAAACCCATCACTTTTCCCTACTCCCCTTTACAGCCCTAGGCCCATGTGCCCTGTCATCCAGCAGAGATGCAGTCTCCAACTATAGTGTCTGCTTCTGCCCTTTTCTGACATCAAATCTCTACTCTGGGCTCCAGAGTAAATCAGGGGCCTTAGCAGATGTAAATCAGATGGGTGTGTCCAGCTCTCAGCCTAGCACTGGCTTCCTTTCTACCAGAAAAACCTCTCAGTTCCTTGGCTAAGTGCAGAGCTCTTAGCCTGGCCTAATTCCAGCTCCAGGAAACCCTACACCCTCTTCTGGCTCCTGAGGGCACTGCATTCACGTGCACAAACCCACATACAGGGCTGGCGGCCACACTGATTTTCTTGCTGTTTCTGGAACAAAGCAGGGCCCATCCCCACAGTCAGGGCCTGTTCACTCGCTGTTCTCTGTGTCTGGCAAGCTCCTCCCCGAGACACCCACTCTCTGCTACTTCATCCGGTTCTCCCCGGAGATATCTCCTCTTGGAGATCCCTCTCTGGATACCCACCTCACTGCTCCACCCCACACACTGCCTCTTGTTCCCTCACAGCTGTTTCTCCAGTGGACTCTCAGTCCTGTGTGGACGGAGTGGCTTCACTGGAGTCATGCCTGGCCCAGAGTGGGCATTCGGCTAGCTGCTGAATGAACAGCAGGAATGGGATGAAGCAGTCAGGGGGTGCTGAGGCAGGATTCCAGGGGCTAGGGTGCTGGTAGGATATGGGTACAGTGGAGCGAGTGGCCTGGAGGCACATGTAACCCGACAATGGGAGCTGCGGTGGAACTGAAGGTGTTTGGGGCAGTGGGAAGCATCTGGGATCACTGCTGCAGAACCTCATTTTTAAAATGCTCAGCTGCACCCCATGGTGCTATGTGCCATCACCCTTAGTGGCCCCTGTGAGCTGGGCCAGGGAGCACCTGAAGGCTGGGAAGTTAGCCCTGATCTTGAATCCTGCCCACCCATCACCCCTTTTCCTGGCCCACAGGTGATTTCGGGTAATGAGGACCCAGGGGGAGTGGTGCTGAAGGACCTGGGGCCTCCCATGGTGGCTCGGCTGGTTCGTTTCTATCCCCGGGCTGACCGGGTCATGAGTGTCTGTCTGCGGGTGGAACTCTATGGCTGCCTCTGGAGGGGTGAGTGGGCCAGTCCCCTAAGAACCCCTTTCCAGGTTGGGGACCCAGGGGTGGAGGATGTGCCGAGGGACAGCAGGGATCCTTTCCTGTCGGGAAGCTGTCGCAGAACAAGGAGGAACCTGGCTAGTGTCGCCTCCTCCACACTAATAAGAAGGGCTGAAATCACTCGGGCCCCATGTCTCTAACTCCCCTCTTCCCATCCTTCCTAGATGGACTCCTGTCTTACACAGCCCCTGTGGGGCAGACCATGTACTTATCTGAGGCCGTGCACCTTAACGACTCTACCTATGATGGATATACTGCTGGCGGGTGAGAGGGGTGACCCCACAGGACATGGAGCTTGGGATGGGAGAAGCCAGGTGTGTGTGCTGTGGGGCAGGGAATTGCCTGGGCAGTGAGATGGAAGAACTAGAAACAGGTGGGGCCACAAGAGACAGGCCAGGAATAAAGGACAGGTAAGGTGACCACTAGCCCAATGGGCACTTTGTATGAATGAGAAAGAGGCACCCTAAGGCCAGCATGGTGGTGCATGCCAACAGTGGCCTGGAACTCATTGTGTAGCCAGGCGGGCCTTGAACCTGTGGCAGTCTTCTGTCTGAGCCTCCCAAGTGCTGTGATTACAGGTACGAGCCATCATGATGGGCAAATTAGTGCCCTTAAAAAGAGACCCCAAGTCAGGCACGGTGCAATCCCAGAACTTGGGAGGTGGAGGCAGTTGCGTTAGGGGCTCATCCTTGCTGCACAGCAGGTTCTAGGCCAGCCTGGGGGACTTGAGATGCTGTGGCTAAAAGCAAAACAAGGCACCCCCAGCTAAGAAGAGTGTTGGAAATGGTATGTCTACCTTGTGATTGGTCTAGGGGTGGTATAGGCAGGAGAAGAGACTGATGGGTTGGGGTGGACTGGGGATGGGACCAGGCTGTTCCCTGTGCAGGTTACTGTTGGGGTGTGTGTGTGTGAATACCTGGGTGGTTGGTACCCTCTTTCCTCAGCTTTTCTTCCTGTTCCCTCCAATCAGGCTGCAATATGGTGGGCTGGGCCAGCTGGCGGATGGCGTGGTGGGGCTGGATGACTTCAGGCAGAGCCAGGAGCTGCGGGTCTGGCCAGGCTATGACTATGTAGGTTGGAGCAACCACAGCTTCCCCAGTGGCTATGTGGAGATGGAGTTTGAGTTTGACCAGCTGAGGGCCTTCCAGGCCATGCAGGTGAGTGAGCCCTGCGCTCCCTGGGGACACCAGTGCCAGGGGTGCTGCTGGGGAGTGCTGGACTCTCTTGGCCTGACTCTGTTCCTCCTCTGTCCCCCAGGTCCACTGTAACAATATGCACACGCTAGGAGCCCGCCTGCCGGGCGGGGTGGAATGCCGATTTAAGAGGGGTCCTGCCATGGCCTGGGAGGGGGAGCCTGCGCGGCATGCCCTGGGAGGCAGCCTGGGAGACCCCAGAGCCAGGGCCATCTCGGTGCCCCTGGGTGGCCGTGTGGGCCGCTTCCTCCAGTGCCGCTTCCTCTTCGCGGGGCCCTGGTTACTCTTCAGCGAGATCTCCTTTATCTCTGGTAAGCCCCTGGAGTGTGCCCAGCCTCAGCCCTGGGCTTGCCAGCTGATCTGACCGCTAACCTTGCGGAGAACCAGAGTTATAGGTTCTTTTATGGATTGTTTTTTTGTCTTTTTGAGACAGGGTCTCCCTGTAGCCCCAGCTGTCCTGGAACTCACTATGTAGACCAGGCTGGCCTTGAACTCGCAGAGATCTGCCTGCCTCTGCCTCGCAGAGTGCTGGGACTACAGGCGTGCGCCACCACGCCCAGCCTATAGATTGTTTTTTTTAAAAAATGTTTTGATTAGCTGGGCTACAAACCGTCCTTAACTCTAGTTCCAGCGGACTCCGAAGCTCCTCTCTGACCTCTGTGGACTTGCCCTACACAGGTGCACTCACATACATGCAGGCAATACACTCAAACACATAAAATAAAAATAATAAAATATTTTTTTAAAAAGACCAAAAAAAATCTTTTAATTTAATCTATTAAAACATAATTTATTTACGTGCATGAGTGTTTTGCCTACATGTAAGTGCACCATGGGTGTGCAGTGTCTGTGAAGCTGAGAGGACAGCATCAGAGCCCCTGGAACTGGAGTTACAGATGATTGTGAGCCACCATGTGGGTGCTGGGAACTGAACCCGGGTCCTTTGGAAGAGCACCCAGTGCTTTTAACCTCTGTGCCATCTCTCCAGCCCCTACTTTTATTTTTTTGAGGTAGGGTCTCATCAGGTCATTCAGACTGGCCTCAAACTCACGATCCTCCTAAAGGCTAGATCTCCTTTGTTCCCAGATCCCTCTGTCTTTCCATAATGACCCCCTCACTGGTGACCCATCCTGAGCCAGAGTGACAGCACTGCTGGATAAGCCTGAAAGACTCTTGGATTAGTTCAGAAGTGGCCTCTTCTCTTAGCCATGCTGCCCAGGCCCCTCTCCCTGGCTCCTCCCATGAGCCTTCCACTTCCCCGCGCACAGGGACTCCCAGACTGCTGCACCAATGATTCACGTGCTCTAATAGTTGGTGTCTGGCTGGCCAGTCCTGGCTTGATCAACCCCCATCACCAACTCAGTCTCAAGGGCCTGTGTTCCATCAGGTCCTCTCCTGATTTCCATTTCTCTTTGCTCCCTTCCCTCAGATGTGGTCAATGACTCCTCTCTGTCTCCTGGGGGCACCCTCCCTCCAGCCCCCTGGTGGCCACCTGGACCACCTCCCACCAACTTCAGCAGTTTGGGTGAGCAGTCCCTGGGCACAGTTCTTCCCTAGCTTCCTTCTCCTGTGGGGTGGGACACCTGCTGTGGTGCTGACCTTTCTCCTCTGCTAGAGCTGGAGCCCCGGGGCCAGCAGCCTGTGGCCAAGGCGGAGGGGAGCCCGACTGCCATCCTCATTGGCTGCCTGGTGGCCATCATTTTACTGCTGCTGCTGATCATTGCGTTAATGCTCTGGAGGCTGCACTGGCGCAGGCTGCTCAGCAAGGTGGGCAGGGCGTTGGTGGGCGGGGCCTGCTCAGTCAAGGTCTGGCAGGGTCTGCATGGCTTAGGCTGATACCAGAAATAGACACCGCTTTAAAAAGTTTAGTTCCAGCACTGGGGAGGCAGAGGCAGGTAGATCTATGTGAGTTCAAAGCCAGCCTGGTCTACATAGTGACTATAGGGAGACCCTGTCTCATAACAGAAAAGTGAGGGTCACACTGTGTGAGTTGGTCCTGTCCGGGATGAGAGGAGGCAGCAGTCACCACAGCCAGGAAGGAGCAAGAGCCAGAGTCCTGAGACTTGAAGGGGGCGGGGCCTCCAGTACAGGTAGCAGACCAGACCCCAGGGAGGAGTCAGGAGAACCAATCTTGCCTCACTTTCTGCCTTCCTAATCAAACTCTGTCAAACTCTGGCTGAGCGCTTTTCTGACTAATCCCAACCAGCCTGTTGGGAACGAAACAGTGGGACGAAGGTGGCAAGTGACAGGTGCCTGCATTCCCTAACCCTCAACTTCCCATATCGGGGAGGGTGATGCCCATTAAGGTTGATAAATAGGCCTGATCAGACTTGGGTTGGGTCCTATGGAGCTGTAGTTGTACCACAGCTCTATGAGACAACAGACCAACTCTGACCCGAGAGCACCAAGACGCCTGTGTTAAGCATAGCTTAATGTCGCCCATTCCCATAACAAGGCCGAACGCCGGGTGCTGGAGGAGGAGCTGACGGTTCACCTTTCTGTCCCTGCGGACACCATCCTCATCAACAACCGCCCAGGGCCCCGAGAGCCGCCCCCTTACCAGGAGCCCCGGCCTCGGGGGAATCCACCCCACTCTGCGCCCTGTGTCCCCAACGGCTCTGGTAAGACCTGCTTTGTTCAGTCCCACCTCGTCCTCTGTTTTCTTTCCTGTCCCTCTCTTTTCTTGTTCCCTTTTCCTGAGAATACCGGTTTCAGTTCGTTTTCTTATTTCTGTGCCCCTTCATCACTCCATGTCCCCACCACATCCTCCCTTGAGGATTCCCTATTACCTAGAATGCCATGGGCTTATCCTGTCTGTGTCCCTCGTGTCTTACCTTCCCTGTCATGCCTCTCATTGTTTTCTAGACTGACTCGCCACGTTGTCCTTTCCATCCACCTGTCTTCCCACCCCCACCATCTGCCTATATTTACATATCCACTTACCCAGCCTACCATGCATCCATCTGCATATCCATCCATTCGTCCACCCGTCACTCTTCCATATGTATCCATCCCTTCATCCATTCATCTAACCGTCCTGCCATCCAACCACCCATCCGCCCCACCACCCATCTGTATTAGCTATGCATTTGTCTATCCATTATCCACAACTCTGACAGCAGGTTTATCACCATCCATCACCCATCCATCTATCCACCATCCATTTAGCTCAGCAGCACTCTCCAGGTCCGTGTTTTATCTGTCTCCGTCTCCTGTACTTTCATTCCTATAAGCTCCCGTCTTACCCTCTCCCAGGTTTCCGCGTCTGTCTAGCCTTGAGTCTCACCCCTTCCCCGTGTCTCCCCCCTCCTTCTCCCGACAGCGTTGCTGCTCTCCAATCCGGCCTACCGCCTCCTTCTGGCCACTTACGCCCGCCCCCCTCGAGGCCCGGGCCCCCCCACACCCGCCTGGGCCAAACCCACCAACACCCAGGGTAAGCCCCTCTGCCGCTGGGCTCCGCCAGGCACCCCGCACCTCTACTGGGGCAGGGAAAAGCCCTCGCCTTGCAGTCCGCTTCCCCGCTGTGGCCTCTGCTCTCCTGAGCTCCCCAGCCCAGCTCTGCTGCCAGGAGCCAGGCGGAAGGCTGCTGCCCCCTCCTCCTCTCCCACTGCTCTCCAGAGCTGGTGCCCGCTAAGACTGTAACGCCTCCTTTATTTTCCCCTCTCTCTAGAGCTGCGAGGAGGAGGGCCTCGCCCTGGGCTCTTGCCCTCTCCCCCCTGTGTCCTTTCTCCGCAGTCCCAGAGGTGAAGGCTCTCGCCCACCCCTCCTGTCTGCTCCTCCTCCCCTCCGTGTTGCCTTCTCACTGTGGCCCCTTCCCCAGGGCCTAGAGGGGACAGCTCTGCCTCCCTCCTGTCTGTAGCCATCTTGTTGTGGGGGCCGTGAGGACCTGTCGCCCTCTCCCTTCTCTGTGTGCCCTGTCTCTGCCTGTCTTCGAGCTTGGTGTATTGGGGTTGAGGGTGACTGTGGTAGGGAGGGCAGAGCTGACAGCAACAGAAGCAAGTGTTGAATGGGACAAGGGTTGGATTGTAGAGGGACTCGTGGCTGGGACCTCCTTCAGATAATGGAGGAACCCCTCTTCCAGCCTAGACTTCTCACCTGTGGTCTGACCCTAGAGGTGAGATTTTTATGGTATCTTCAGCTTAACTACTTGTGTTGCCTTGAACACCTCTTCTGGGGTGCGTAGTACTCACCTCAGGTGGTACCTGCTCTGGTTTGAGCTGGTGGCCAGGACATCAGGGGCAAGACAGGCTGGGGCCTCTGGAAGACTGGGGCCTCTGGAAGACTGGGGCCTCTGGGAGGCTGGGGCCTCTGGGAGGCTGGGGCATGGAGAACCATGCTGCTCAGGCTGCCCCTGATGCCCCGTCCTGTCTTCTCTCCCCACCCCTCTAGCCTGCAGTGGGGACTATATGGAGCCAGAGAAGCCGTGTGCCCCCCTTCTGCCTCCGCCTCCCCAGAACAGCGTCCCCCATTATGCCGAGGCTGATATTGTCACCCTGCAGGGCGTCACCGGGGGCAACACCTATGCTGTGCCGGCGCTGCCCCCAGGGGTGGTTGGGGATGGGCCCCCCAGAGTGGATTTCCCTCGGTCACGGCTTCGCTTCAAGGAGAAGCTCGGCGAGGGCCAGTTTGGGGAGGTAAGGAGGATGCCTGCCCTGTGTCCATCCTGCCTGAACCAGATTGGAGCCACGCCTGCATGTCCGTGTGACCCCGAGCCTTGCTGTGTGTGCTGTGCTTCCCCCTTCAACCCTGTGACCTTGTGACCTAGCAGATGAACTTCAACCCTCCAGGTGCATCTGTGTGAAGTGGAGGATCCTCAGGATCTCATCAGTTTTGACTTCCCCGTCAGTGTGCGCAAGGGACACCCCTTACTGGTGGCGGTCAAGATCCTACGGCCAGATGCCACCAAGAATGCCAGGTGAGGCATGGCGTCTGGAAGGGAGGGGCACGAAGACCAGGGGCAACAGAGCCTGGTGTGTGGGAAGGAGGCCCTCGGGAGAGGATGCAGGCTGCCCCATGGTGTCCCCCCCATGGCACTCCCCCCAACCTTCTTCTCTAGGAATGATTTCCTGAAGGAGGTAAAGATCATGTCTCGACTGAAGGACCCAAACATCATCCGGCTACTGGGTGTGTGTGTGCAGGATGACCCCCTCTGCATGATCACCGACTACATGGAGAATGGTGACCTGAACCAGTTCCTGAGTGCCCACCAGCTGGAGGACAAGGCGGCCGAGGGTGTCCCTGGGGACATGGAGGCTGCCCAGGGGCCCACTATCAGGTGCTCACATACCCTGGCAGGGCCTTCCCAAGAGCACCCTCACTCCAGCCTGAAGGAAAAGGAGGGGAGCACGGGGTGAGGGGCAGGCAGAGGTCGGGGGGGCAGGACCTGGGATGAGGCATCCATGTCCATGGTAATCCAGGAATCCAGCCAGAATGCGGAGGGGTGAGGTTTCCTCCTGTCTCAGTGTAACACAAGCTCCTTGGATGGGTGGAGTGGGGACTTGCTGCTGTTCCAAAATTCTCTGTACCAGGAGCAGGCGGGACGTTGGGGATGTAGGGGTGGACTTCTCTTCCTCTCCTGGACAGGAAAGTGTGAAGCAGAGAGGCGTCCAGGCTGCCCCCAGTGACCCTCAGTCTCTGGCTCTTTTACTCAGCTACCCTATGCTGTTGCATGTGGGGGCCCAGATCGCCTCGGGCATGCGGTATCTGGCCACACTTAACTTTGTGCATCGAGACCTGGCCACCCGGAACTGCTTGGTTGGGGAAAATTTCACCATCAAGATCGCTGACTTTGGCATGAGCCGGAACCTCTACGCCGGGGATTATTACCGGGTGCAGGGTCGGGCTGTGCTGCCCATCCGGTGGATGGCCTGGGAGTGCATCCTCATGGTGAGCAGCTGGAAGAGGCAGGGGACGGTGGGAGGTGAGGGGGGGCGCAGGACACCAGCTGCCACAGTGGCTGGCTCTGTGGCTCCGCAGCCACTGGTCTTCTTGGGCTGCAGTTTCCTCGTCTGGAAACTGAGGGTCTCTCTGGCTCAACGGACTGGAAAAAGAGGGATTGGTGGGTGCTGGGAAAGGGATCCAGGAGCCAAGAGTGGGTACCGGGGTGGAGTCAGGGTATTACAGAGGTAAGAGATGGGAGGAAGCTGGGGATAGAAGGAAGATAGAAGGTCAGGACCAGCAGGTAGGAGGCAGGCAGAGAGAAGGGATGGGGAGAGAAAGAGGGGGACAGGGCATTGGTGGGGGGAAGAGAGGAGCAGGGGAAAAGGGGGTGCTAAGCAGAGGGAAGCCTGGGGTCAGGAGTGGACATGGGGCTTCCCCACAGCTACCCTGTCTGAGATCTTTCTCACCTTCTCATGCGCCAGGGGAAGTTCACGACAGCGAGTGACGTGTGGGCCTTTGGGGTGACCCTGTGGGAGGTGCTGATGCTCTGCAGGGCCCAGCCCTTTGGGCAGCTCACCGACGAGCAGGTCATTGAGAACGCCGGGGAGTTCTTCCGGGACCAGGGCCGGCAGGTCAGAGCAGAGGGAGGGTGTGTGGACTGTGGTGGGAGCCATGGGGGGGAGCATGCAGTATGGGTACTCATGCTATTTGTTCCTACTTCTCATCCACACTGTACCTCAAAGGTGTACCTGTCCCAGCCACCCGCCTGCCCGCAGGCCCTGTACGAGCTAATGCTGAGGTGCTGGAGCCGGGAGCCCGAGCAGAGGCCGCCCTTTGCCCAGCTACATAGGTTCCTTGCAGAAGATGCGCTCAACACAGTGTGAACTCGAGACCCTGCAGCCTTCTCCCACTGGGAGCTATCCAGGGGAAGCTGGACATTACAACAAAAGAAGCCTTCAGCACCCCACCCCACCGTCTCCTGACTGGCCATCTAGAGGCAGCCTGACTGCAGGTGGGCTGGGCCTGCCCAGGGAGCTGTCGCCTCTGTCACTGGATACACAGTCCTTTCCCATTCCTCCCAAGCACCACCCACCCAGCTGGCCCTGTGGATGGGATCCTTTCTGACTTCTTCCAGCCATCCCCTGAGGAAGGGCAAACATAAGGCACACACTGAACACGGCCTACTGGATCACCTGGGCCCTACTGGACAACACTGGTTCCTGGGGAGGTGGCTGTGCCCCAGCCTCCTTCCTGTCACACACTGGACACCGTCGGCTGAGAATCTGGGGGTGAGGAGGACTAGGAGAGAAGACATGTTCCCTGTGCCCACCCCTACAGTGGTCTTCAGCCCTGACTCCCCCTGCTCCATCCCCTGACACACTGGACCTAGGGGTGGGTGATTCCTGCCCTGATCCTCAGCCGAACCCCCTTCCCACCTGCCGTGCTGTAGTTAGATGGTCTCGAAGCCTGTATGTTTCTGTGGAGTAAATACTGGGATTGGGGGACAGAGGGAGCAATGCCCCCAGGCTGGGGGTGGGCATCTCTATCGTAGCTGCCACATTGGTTTTTCTATAATCACTTGGGGTTTGTACATTTTTGGGGGGAGAGACACAGATTTTTACACTAATATATGGACCTAGTTAGAGGCGATTTTAATGCTCTGCACTAGGCAGGTAATAATAAAGGTTGAGTTTTTCCACAACTGTGAGCAGGTTTCCTGGGTCTGGGTGGAATCTGCCTCCTGCCCCTCACTCTCTCAGCCTATTCTCTTCCCTCTCCAGTCTGTGTCTCACACCCCGTGTGGTCCAGCAAGTCACCTGTTGCTACTTAATCCAGACCTCTGCCAGTCAGGCCAGAGGAGCTGTGTCCACTTGGACACTCCTCAGAAGACCTGGAAGGAGGGGCTTCAAGCCAAGGGTGCTGAGCATTTTTTTGGTTTGAGGCAGGGTCTCATGTAGTCCAGTCTGGCCTCAAACTCCTTACGCAGTTATGGCTGGCATTGAACGCCTGATCCTCTTACCTCTACATCCCAAGTGCTAAGACTACAGACTTCTACCATAAGGTTTCTGAGCAGTTTTGTTGTTTATATGTGTCATGAGCCCCACTGGGACGTCTGGAGAGGACTGCTGATTCTTCCTTAGAATTTTATTTTATTTTTTAATTTTTACAAAAACTTTATTGAGAATTTCATACATGCATATAAAGTGTTTTGATCAAATCCATGCCCACTCCCTCCCCTCCAACATTCCCCCCTCTGAAGAGGTAACCCTAAAATCTTTTAAAAATTAGATACAAGCTCCAAATGCTTTTGACATTTTTGGCCTTGGAACAAAGTATGTTGCTAAGATGCCCAAGGACATTTTGGCCCAAGGACTGGCTACATTTCTTTGGGGTCTTTTTACCCTTGCTGCCTAACCAGTTCCTACCTCCTATTCTTATGACACCATCCTCTGAAGGGGTTACCCAAATCGCCAATAGGGAGAAAATTTTCTTTTTAAAGATTAAAAAAAAATTGGGCCGGGCGTGGTGGCACATGCCTTTAATCCCAGCACTTGGGAGGCAGAGCCAGGCGGATCTTTGTGAGTTTGAGTCCAGCCTCTTCTACATAGTGAGTT
>NW_008343975.1:210734-216514 GCF_000622305.1 Nannospalax galili | reverse complement strand
GATGGCTCAGCGGTTAAGAACACTGACTGTTCTTGCAGAAGACCTGGGTTTGAATCTAGCACCCACCAGGGCAGCTAACAACTGTCCATAACTCCAGTTTCAGGGGATCTGACAGCCTCTTCTGTCCTCTGAAGGCATTGCAGGACATGGGTGCACTTATCTACATGCAGGCAATACACACATACACATAAAAAATAAAAGATTTTTAAAAATTGCATACATATGACTCCCTGTATGTATGTGTGTGCACCGTGTGTGTATGGTACTCACAGAGGCCAGAAGAAGGTGATGGATCCTCTGGAACTGGAGTTACAGACAGTTGTGAGCTACCATGTGGGTGCTGGGAACCAAACCTGGGTCCTTAATAAGAGCAGTCAGTGCTCTTAACTGCTGAGCTACCACCTTACCAGTGCCATTTTTGTGTTTTTGAGACAGGGTCTCATTATGCAGCCCTGATTGGCCTGGAACTCAATTATGTAGACCAGCTGCCCTCAAACTCACAGAGATCTACCTGCCCCTGACTCCCAAGGGCTAGGTTTAAAGGTGTGCACCACCATATCTGGCTGGACGTAGTTTCTCTTTACCAAATTCTAGGATCCTGAGGACTTAGAAGGCTTATGTGGAGATTCCAAGATTCAGTTTTGCAAGTGTGCCTGACTGGGTGTGGGGTGTCTGGGTAGAAGCCAAAACAACAGGCCTGGATTATCCCAGGCCTGGAAGGGTGAGCCACAGGCATTGTGAAAGCATTTAACGAGTTCACACTGGGTTGCAAGCAGAAAATAATCCAGTTGTGGGTTGGCAGATGGCAGTCCATTCTGGCAGTCCATTCTTCGTAGCTGTTCTTGGGAAGTAAGGACCCTGGAGGTTGGGCTAACAATATTCACAAAGCGAGCCAAGTGAATAATGAGGATGATAGTAAAGATAATTTAATCTGAGGTTGAATTAATAAACTCTTAGGGCCCAGGCCACAGATCTAATAGTCCCGTTAAAAGCTACGCAGGTCAGACTACTGGCTTGGATTAAGACAGGCATTGATGGGTTAGAGATCAGAGGTCAGAAGCTTGACTAATTTGCAAAGGAGAGTGGCAGGGAGCTGACAGTTCCTAGAGCTCTGTGCCCAGAGACTCTATAAGCTCCAGACCTATGCACCCCAGGGTGCTGTGAAGTTCGGTTTCATTACATCCCAACCTGCTACTGTCCCAAGTGTCCTGACCAGTCAGAGGCAGCTGCATCTGCTTGGCATCACCATCATCCTTGATGTCCTGCTTGTTCACCGTCCTCTGGGGAGTCCAGTCCAGCCAGCACAAAGCTAGGTAGATCTGCCTCTCAGGTCTCCCTGGAACTCTGTCTTTCTCATGGTCTCCGCAGCTCTGGCCCATATGGCCACATGGCCACCATCTTGCCTGCACCTCTGCAGTCTCCTAGCCCCACAGCCCCACCCCCCACACCCTGCTCTTGCCACTCTCTGGTATGTTTTCCATCCTGCAACCACAGTGATTTTTGTTTGTTTTGAGACAGGGTCTTAATGGTCTTAAGTAGCCCAGACTTGCCTTAAACTTGCTATGTGGCAGAGAATGACCTTGAACAGATCCTCCAGCTTTACCTCCCCAAGGGCTGGAATTACAGGTCCACCTGGCCCTATCTATGTGTACTTGTATATGTATGTGGGTGGGTGAACATGTACTGTGATGTGCATATGATTGTCGGAGGACAACCTTCTCTCCTTCAATGATGTAGGTCCTGGGGATGGAACTCAGGTCATCGGGCGTGGCAGCAAGCACTTTTACCCACTGAGCCATCTCACCAGTCCCTTAAAAATTATTTTACTACATTGTATTTATTTGTATGTTTGTGAGCATATTTATATTATTATTATTATTACTGCTACTACAGTGCTAGGGGTTGAACACAGAGCTTTGTACATGCTAAGCAAGCACTCTACCACTGAGCTACAACCCCAGCCCCTCACTGATCTTCTTTGGTGTTTGTTTTTGAGATGGGAATCTCACTATGTAGATCAGTTTGTGTACCAGCAATCCTCCTGCCTCAGCCTCCTGAATGCTGGTATTAGGTATGTACCACCCTGCCTGTTCCTGACTGATCTTTAAAGAGCAAAGTCTCACCCTAGGTTGGCTCCTACACACCTCTCCAGCATCCTCTCCTGCATGCATGTCTGGCTGTTCGGTTTCTCCCAAGGGCCACAGGTCCTCCTGGCACTTGGGCTTTGTAGCTGGCTGCGACCCCCCTGGAACAGCAACCCCTTGTGGTCTTGCCATATCAGCTGCTGCTCGGCCTCCAGCAGTCTCCCCAGGTCAGATCCCAGAGATGTTCTCACAGCCCGCGAGCCTCTTCTTTGTAGCAATTACTATATGTGCTATTCCACATGGATTTGTGTATGTGTCGTTTTTTTTTTATTTTATGTGTCTGCGTGTATTGCCTGCATGTAAGTAAGTGCACCCCTGTCGTGCAATGCCCAAGGAGGTCAGAAGAGGCTGTTGGATCCCCTGGGACTGGAGTTATAGATAGTCGTTAGCCACCATGTGGGTGTTGGGAACCAAACCTGGGTCCTCTGCAAGAGCAGCCAGTGCTCTTAACCACTGAGCCATCTCTCTAGTTCCGTATGTATGTTGTTTTTTTTTGTCTTTTTGAGACAGGGTCTCCCTCTAGCCCCATGTGGTGATGCATGCCTTTAATCCCAGCACTCAGGAGGCAGAGGCTGGCAGATCTCTGTGAGATGAGGTCAGCCTGGTCTACATAGGGAGTTCCAGGCCAGCTGGGGCTACAAGGAGACCCTGCCTCAAAAAAGACATATATATTTCCTCACAAGATTATACACTGCAAAAATGGCAAACTTCAAGAACACAGGATTGGATTAGTTGAAAAAAGAACTATATTAAATATCTAAAGGACAGGGCTAGAGAGATGACCCAGCAGATAAGAGTACTGGCTGTTCTTGCAGAGGACCAGGGTTCAATCCCCAGCACCCACATGGTGGCTAACAACCATCTGTAACTCCAGTTCCAGGGGCTCCAAAGCCCTCTTCTGACTTCCATGGGCATTGCATGACATGGGCACACACACATGCAGGCAATACATACACATAAAACAAAATTAATAAACAAAATATTTAAATATCTAAAGGACTAGCATAAGAGATTATATGGCATTAGAGAACTAGTAAAATAATAATAAGTGGACATTATGGCAGGGTGTGGTGATGTGTGCAGGAGGTGGAAGCAGGAAGCTCAGGTGTTCAAGGTCACCCTCAGTTACATAGTTAAGGCCAAGCTGGGCTACATAAGACCCTGTCTCAAAAATAAAATAAAATAATGAAATGAAATGAAAAATTCAAAGAAACACAAAGTGAAATTTATAGAAATAATCGGTAATATTTTACTGAGCACCTATCATATAACAAGTATTATTAGAATTATTTATGTAATTTGATATGTGAAGTAGTTAAATTTATTGCTATTTCACAGAGACAACAACTTCTGTTCGGTTATGCGTCTTCCCCAAGGTGGCATAGCAGTGGGTAAAGACTGCAGTTAAAGTGGGCCTGTCTCTTAGACACGCTGTGCTTAGGAAGTTATCACAAGGACTCTGAAACTTCACTTCCTGGGCTCCGTCTTAGGTCTGGCCTTCTTGTCAGCCTCAGTGGCGGCTCCAGCTCAGAGTCTGCCTCACCCACTGCAGCCCTCCAAGCAAAGTTCCCGGATAAAGCTGCCTCCGTAGAGCTGGCCTGTGCCTGCACCATCTTCTAGGTAGCCGCCAGCCACTTGCGGCTCTTCAGCAGTTGAAATAGGGCTAATGTGACTGGATTTCAATTTTTTAATTTTACCTAATTTAAAAGGCCACAGGTGCTTCATTGGCCACCATACGGGACAGCACAACCACCTGCCCAGCTCCCCATGACCTGCTCCCTGAAAAAAACACATGGTATCTGTCAGCTCTATTTTCTTTCTTTTTTTTCCGGAGCTGAGGACTGAACCCAGGGCCTTTTGCTTGCTAGGCAAGCACTCTACCACTGAGCCAAATCCCTAACCTATTTTCTTTTTTCACTTTTTCCTCTTTGTGTGTGTGTGGGGTGTGCGGGGGAGGGGGTGCTCATGTGGGGGAGCATGGGAGCGTGTGTGTGTGTGTGTGTGTGTGTGTGTGTGTGTGCGTGTGCACGTGTATATGGAGGCCCAAGGTTGATGTCAGGAATCATCCCCTATCACTCTTCTGTCTTACTCATTGAGGCAGGGTGTCTCAGTCAAACCCAGAAATTCCCATATGATTAGTCTCCCTAGCCAGCTTGCTCTGGGAACCCTCTGCTTCCATCTCCCAAGGCTGGAATTACAGGCAGCCTGCTAAGCCCATCTGATATTTGATATGGGTTCTGGAGGTCCAAACCCTGGCCCTCACACTTGTATGGGAAGCACTTTAGTACTGAACCCCCTATCTCACCAACCCCCTTTCAATTTCTTATATGTGTCAAAGTTTCTTCCCAAGTGCCCACTTTGTAATTTGCATTTCTCCCCCTGCTGGTCAGTTCTGTACAGTTAAAGGCCAGTATGCATCCAGGGGCCTCCTGGTCAGGGGTGCCCAGTTTTCTACATTGTTATGGTGACTCATGTTTTATCTAAGCAGCCTCCCACACAGACCTGTGAACTGCTCCCTTTGTTTTCAGAAAGCATCTTTGGTAATGTCTCTGCACCCATGGGTGACACTTTCAGGATGGTACAATGCTAAAGGTGGAGTTGCTGGTTCAAAGGACAATCACATTAAAGTTGTTTGTATAAACCAGGTGTGTTGGTACACTCCTGCAATCCCAGCACTTGAGACGCAGAAGCAGGAGAATCAGGAGTTCAAGGCCTGCCTCAGTTACATGAAACACACACACACACACACACACACACACACACATACACTCACACAAAATTGTTGGATTGGGTTGGAAAAATGGCTCAGCAGTTAAGGGCACCTGCTGTTCTTGCAGGGGACCAGGTTCAGTTCCTAGCACCCACACGGTGGCTCACAATCACCTGTAATTACAGTTCCAGAGGATCTGATGCCCTCTTCTGGCCTCTGCAGGCATGTATATGGTACACATACATACATGTAGGCAAACACTCATACACATAAACTAAAAATAAATCTTGGGACTGGAGAGATGGCTCAGCAGCTAAAAGCATTTGCTGCTCTTGTAGAAGACCTGGGTTTAGTTCCCAACACTGACATGGTGGCTAACAACCATCAGTTCCAGGGGATCCAACACCCTCTTCTGGCCTCCTTGGGCACTGCATACACATGATGGACTTCCATACATGCAGGCAAAACATTCATACACATAAAGTAAAAATAATAAAATATATAAAAAGCCCCCCCAAACCCCCCAAAACAACAAAACAAAACAAAACCCTGCTGGGTGGTGGGAACCGGGATGCAGGCCTTTAATCCCAGCACTCAGACGGCAGAGGCAGGCAGATCTCTCTTTGAGGTCAGTCTGGTCTGCACTGAGTTCTAGGTCAGCCAGGGCTGCATAGTGAGACCTTGTCTCAAAAAAAACCAAACAAACAGAAGAGTTAAAAAGATACAGCATTAGCATTCCATTTTATCCTCAGTTGGGTTATATCTCAAGACTCTCCCATAGATGGCTGAAGATGGCACCAGATGCCCTGGAACTGGAGTTCAAGATGGCTGTTAGTCACCACGTGGGTGTTGGGAGCTGAACCCTGGTCCTCTGCAAGATCAGCCAATGCTCTTAACTGTTGAGCTGTGTCTTCTGCCCCAAAGTT
>NW_008343975.1:201015-210687 GCF_000622305.1 Nannospalax galili | reverse complement strand
ATTATTTGTCTTTTTGAAGCAGGGTCTCCCTGTAGCCCCAGCTGGCCTGTGACTCACTATGTAGACCAGGCTGGCTTTGAACTCACAGAGATCTTCCTGCCTCTGCCTCCTGAGTGCTGAGATTAAAGGCATGGACCACCATACTCGGCAAAAATTTTATGTATTTTTATTTTATGTGTATGAGTGTTTCTCTAGCACCTCTATAAGTGCACCGCATACATGCAGTGCCTGAGGGGGCAGGAAGAGGGCGTTGAATCCTCTAGAGCTGGAGTTTGGATGGTTGTTAGCTGTCACGTGGATACTAGAACCCAAACCCCAGTCCTCTGCAAGAGCAGCTTGTGCTCTTAACTGCTGAGCCATCTCTCCAGTCCCTTTGGGCACATTTCTTAATCTCCCTTGGCCTGGTAGTCTGTCAAGAAAAACAGAACATGTCCTAACAAGAATATGGAGAACTGTATTGTTGACCTTGGCTCAAGATCTTTCTTTCCCTTTCTCTGCAGTAAATTCATAAATCAAAGCAGAGCAGACGATTGCTTTCTTTAAAAATAAGAAACAAAATTGTAGTGGAGACTTCCGACCAAATACAAGGGCGCTGGACGCAATGAAACTGCATTATTTACTTGCCACAGTGAGGGCATATTGGATCGTGTTAATTCGTGAAAATGCTCTGCTTTGTGCATTACACCAATTTCATGGGTAAGGAACCCAGTTTTGAGGTTTCTAAGTCTGATTCATCATCGCGCACCCGGTCCAGGAAGCCCTCGGGCTCCTTCACGCAGAATCCGCTGTTAGTAGCATGTGAGAAAGGAGCGGAACGAAATGATCCTATTTGGGGTGTTCCCAAGGGTTCCTGATTAAAAACCAGCTTCTCTCGCCGGGCCTCTCGCGGTGCCTTTCGGGAGTTGTAGTCAAGCATTCCTTACGCTGCGCTGGTGTCGGCAAGGAGAGGACTCCAATCCCAATAAACCACGCGGCGGCCACGTGCAGCGCCTAATCCTGTCCTCCTCACACGCTACACTGCTCTCATTTTTCTCATTCTCCACTCTGGGTCCTGTCTGTTTGAAGTTTTATTTCCCCACCTTTCTCACCCATCTTTTCCTTTATCTCCAGAAGCCAATGCAAGACATTGGTTCCTATTAAGCGACAGCTCGGGACCCGGGGTGCACGAGGGGGATCCGAGTGGTGAGGGGGCCCGGGAGGGGAGAGAGGCGTGGAAGGAAAGCCGGGAAGTGAGGAGCGCGGATGGAGCTGGTCTAGTGAGAGGGGAGGCAGCTTGGGGGGAGAGACACGTGGATTTAGATTGGGAAGCAGGAAGGCAGTTTATGGCCATGCCTCCAGAGCTCAAACAAGTGTCTTTGTCTGCTTAGCTGAAGATTAGACATCATGCAATGCAAAATCATTTTGGAAGTATGGTACAATGAGTAATTCTGTCACTCGTCAGCACTGGCGAGGTTCTGGATCTTCAGGATCATACTCAAAAATAAGAACTATTCCATCATTTGGAAATTAAGAGAAGACTTGAGTTTAAGGCAGGTGTGGTGGCTCATGCCTGTGATCCTGGCTTTTGGGAGGTAAAGTCAGAAAGCCAGGCGTCCAAAGCCATCCTTGGCTACATAGCTAGTTTGAGGCCAGCCTGGACTGCATGATCAAAAAACAAAAACCCAAACCAAACAAAAAAGTGGGATGAAGAGGCAGGAACAGATGGGGCCATTCCTGGGGTTTGGGAGATGAGGAGAGAGGAAACCACAGAAGTGATGGGGTTGTATGGGGCTGACAGGTGTGGAATGGGGTGACAAGCTGCATTGTGCGTGAGTACTTTTGACTTTTGCATCTCTCAGGTGATGGAGTGCACTTCTTCGAGGGCTGGACTGAACCGAGCACACCTACAGTGCAGGAATCTACAGGAGTTCTTAGGGGGCCTGAGTCCTGGGGTGCTGGACCGATTGTATGCTCACCCTGCCACTTGTCTGGCTGTCTTCAGGTGAGGAGCCTTCATAGCAAGGACTGTGGTGATGGGAAAATGTAACGGGATCTGCAGACTGGAGTTAGTTATCATGCAGAGAAACTTAGCCCAGTGTAGGTACCAGGGTGTTAGACATTACTCCAGAGTATGTCAGACCAAACAGAAGCTTGTGGGGCATTAGGACTGTGGGATGGGGTGAGATGTTCGAGACGTGGAGATGCAGGTGTGAGGCAGCTTCTGGTGTTAATATTTGGCCTCTGACCCCTATAGGGAGCTCCCATCTTTGGCTAAGAACTGGGTGATGCGGGTGCTCTTTCTGGAGCAGCCCCTGCCACAGGCTGCTGTGGCCCTGTGGGTGAAGAAGGAATTCAGCACGTGAGTCTCTCCTGCTTGCGCAGCCCGATGCCAGCTTCTCAGAGTCTGGGTTTCCCAAACTGCCCTTCCTTGGAACACTTCCAGTAAATGTATGTGTGCAGATTTTGAGGTGTTAATCGAACCTAGGGTCTTCCAAAAGTCTATGCTAAGCATGTGCCCTACACCGAGGTACATCCCTAACCTCCAGAAAGATTCAGTGGGTATGTTACAAAACTTGTAATTAAGTTTGAGACAATCCACTTAGAATATTTTATATTTTGGAGAGTTATGGTTTCTAACCAACTAACTAGTTCTATGCTAACTTAGAAAACCAAAGTAAGGCTGGGTGTGATGGTGCACGCCTTTAATCCCAGCACTTGGGAGGCAGAGGCAGGCAGATCTCTGTGAGTTCAAGGCCAGCCTGGTCTACATAGGGAGTTCCAGGCCAGCTGGGGCTACAGGGAGACCCTGTCTCAAAAAGACCAAAACAAAACAAAAATAAAAACAAAAGGACAATTAAATAAAGTTCTCTCTCTCTCTCACACACACACACACGAAAAAAAACAAAGCAAAATCAAACCCCTGAATTTATAGGAAAAGAAAAATCAAATGAAAAACAGGACTGGGGATGCAGCTGAGTTGGTAGAGTGCTTGACCCCCAGTGCCCTATAAAACTAGGCATAGTGGCATATGCCTTTAATCCCTGCACTTGGAAGGTGGAGACAGGAAGATCAGATGTTCAACAGCTACCCAGTGAGTTTGAGGCCTTCCTGGGCTACATGAGATCCTGTCTCAAACAAAACAAAAAAAAAAAGCAAGCAAAATCCAAATAAACAAAAAAGAAATTGACTTAGAAAACAAAAAGAAACAGCAAAAATAAGGCTGTACTCCGCATTGCTGAAAAGACACTTGAAGTAAGAAAACACAGTTTCACTCTGGGACAGTGTCCAAGGATCACCAGTCCAGAAAAGGCACAAATGGAGGCTTTCTACTCCCATAACAGACACCCCTCAACTCTGCTTCCATCTAGGGCTCAGGAGGAAAGCACAGGGCTGCTGAGCACCCTCCGTATCTGGCATACACAGCTGCTCCCTGGCGGACTCCAGGGCCTCATCCTCAACCCCATCTTCCGCCAGAACCTCCGAATTGCCCTTCTGGGTGGGTATGTCGTTTCCCTCTCTTCCTAAGCTAGGCCAGGGGAACTGCTGATTACACCGATGGGTGAGGGGGGCTCCTGAGAGGCCTCCCCAGAACCATGGGGAACCTTTGGGAACTCCTTCAAGAATATCTTGGAGCAGATGTGGCTGTAGGTTGTAGATGGCCCATGGGCTGAGTGTGGGAAAGGCTCAGGGCAGAGTGGAACAGAGACAGGGGCCTTATTGTTGACCCATCCTGGCCACAGGGGCAAGGCCTGGTCTGATGACACAAGTCAGCTGGGACCAGACAAGCACGCTCGGGACGTCCCCTCACTTGACAAGTATGCCGAGGAGCGCTGGGAGGTGAGGACTGCGCTCTGCGTGTCTCTGCCATGCCCACTTCCCACAACTCTCCAAGCCTCAGTCTTCTTTTCCATCCCTAGGTGGTCTTGCACTTCATGGTGGGCTCCCCCAGTGCAGCCGTCAGCCAGGACCTGGCTCAGCTCCTCAGCCAAGCTGGACTCATGAAGAGGTGAGAAGGCCAAGGCAGCAGCTTCCTGCTTGGTCATGTCCTTTGATCTCAAATAAACTGGGCATCGAGGGTGAGGAGGAATCGCACGGAGTCCTGCAAGAGGAGCATGGGCCGTGTGGCCTCTCATGCCTCTCCCCCACTGCCCCCGTAGCGTGGCCTCTCCCCCACTGCCCCCGTAGCGTGGCCTCTCCCCCACTGCCCTCGTAGCATGGCCTCTCCCCCACTGCCCCCGTAGCGTGGTCTCTCCCCCACTGTCCAGTAATGTGGCCTCTCCTCCACTGCCCCCGTAGCGTGGCCTCGCCTCCAATGCCCCCGTCCCCCGTAGCGTGGCCTCTCCTCCACTGTCCAGTAGCGTGGCCTCTCCACTGCCCCGTAGTGTGGCCTCTCCTCCAATGCCCCCATAGCGTGTCTTCTTCTCCACTGTCCCTGTAGCGTGGCCTCTCCTCCACTGCCTCTGTAGCATGGTCTCACTGCCTCTCCGCCATCATCCTTCTAGCACTGAGCCTGGAGAGCCGCCCTGCATTACCTCTGCTGGCTTCCAGTTCCTGCTGCTGGACACACCTGCCCAGCTCTGGTACTTCATGCTGCAGTACCTGCAGACAGCCCAGGTGAGGAGCCAGGGCTCCTGCCACACTTCCCTCTGCTCAGGTCCCACCAAGAAACAGCCGCCCCAGACTGCGCTCCCTAACTATCCTTCCCTGTCTCTCCTTTTCCTCTCCCACTCTCGTTCACTCTGCCTGCTCTCTCTCCAGAGCCGGGGCATGGACCTAGTGGAGATTCTCTCCTTCCTCTTCCAGCTCAGCTTCTCTACTCTGGGCAAGGTACGTAGGGGGCTGGAGGACTGGGAGATGGGAAGAGGCTGTGTGGAATAGTCAGAGAGCGACCACAGAACTACCAGAGAAGGAACAGGAGGGGAGTAAGGAGCTGCATAGGAACAGTGGGATGCATCGTGCACCCCAGTGGCTGTCTTTTCCTTAGGACTACTCCGTGGAGGGGATGAGTGACTCTTTGTTGAACTTCCTGCAGCATTTGCGTGAGTTCGGGCTTGTTTTCCAGAGGAAGGTATGAGCACCCAGATACCTGGCTTCTAGGGAAGTGGGGTCTTGGGGCAGCAGCAGAAAGCCCTTGCCAGGATTGAGTGCTTGGGTGCCTTGTGGGAGGGAGCTGAAGACTGAAGGTTTGTGCCCTGGTAGGGATCTGATGTCCTAGACAGGAAGGTGTTGGGGTGGTGACACCTGGGGGGGGGGGCCTCCATCTTTCCCTGTGTCCTTCCCAGAGGAAATCTCGGAGGTACTACCCCACTCGCCTGGCCATCAATCTCTCATCTGGCGTCTCTGGGGCTGGAGGCACTGTGCACCAACCCGGCTTCATTGTTGTGGAAACCAATTACCGACTGTATGCCTATACGGGTGAGGTTGGACTGGGGGAGAACACCGGACACGCTTACTCCATGGCTTACTCCGTGGCTTACGGAACCCTCTGGCATTTCTCCTCATACTTGAGGGGCAGGCTGGAGGGAGGCAGGTGTGCACAACCTCTTCGTTCCTCTTCATCCCTGGGTCAGAGTCGGAGCTGCAGATCGCTCTCATCGCCCTCTTCTCTGAGATGCTCTATCGCTTCCCCAACATGGTGGTGGCACAGGTGACCCGGGAGAGTGTGCAGCAGGCCATCGCCAGTGGCATCACCGCCCAGCAGGTAACCCCGCTTGGAGGTGGAGGTCGGGAGATGGGCTGTGCTTGATCTGGGGGGCACAAGGTGGTCCCATCCTGGGCTAGCCTCAGGTCTGTCACAGTGGTGAGTTGCCTGAGCACCAGGTGTGTGAGGAGAAATCAAGGGTTTAGCATAGAGTGGGCGGAGCCTGGGGGAGACCTGTAAGGAGGGGTCTGGCTCTGGCTAGCACACTACCACTTGTAGCTGCTTTACTTCTGGGGTCCTGCTCTGCTACTATGGTGAATGGCAGTCCTCACCTCGGAGAGGTGTTAGAAGACATGAAGGCACTTAGCTCAGAGCCTGCTGAGCAGTAAGTGCTCAAAATATAGTAGCTGCTGCGATTTTAAAGGAAGAAAAACAAGACCATGGAAAGAACAGACGTGCCAGAGAGGGAATGGCTGGCATGAAGTTGGAGGTGCAGCGGGAAGAGCCAGCTGAACAGGGAGGCGTCCCTTGCAACAGGGATGTGGCTAGGAGACTAGAGATGCCGTTTTAGTGACACTGGGTGGCGGCTCAGATGGCTTTCTGTATTGTTTTCCTAGATAATCCATTTCTTAAGGACAAGGGCCCACCCAGTGATGCTCAAACAGGTATGGACGGGTACCAGGATGCTGGGGGCTAGCAGCCTCAGCACCTAGCAAGATGATGGACAGAGAAAGGGGGGCATCCAAACCCACAGTGACTGGGGCACTGGCTCTACCCTTGCTCCTGCAGACCCCGGTGCTGCCACCCACCATCACGGACCAGATTCGGCTGTGGGAGCTAGAAAGGGACAGACTTCGGTTCACCGAGGGTGAGTGGCTTCTGGGGGCCGAGTGTTGGTCACTGGGTAGAGGAAAGGCAGGAGTTTGGCTGTGATGAACGAAGAGGGATTTGTGCATTTTCATTTTTTATTTCTTGCATAGAGAGGGAGAGAAAACCTGATACCTTGTTTCGATATGTTGGCAGCAGGAAATAAATCGCCCCAAATCCGTGCAATCTGGATTAGGCCGGGGAGGGAAGCAGGAAGGACTCAGTGCTTTCCCGGGTGGGCTTGCAGGGGTCTCGTCTGCTGCCCTGCTGGGTCCGGCTGCGGCTGGTACGGAAATGAGCTCCGGCAGGCCCGGCCCGGCCCGCACGGTGCCGCAGCGCTGACCGCTGTCCCCTCCAGGCGTCCTGTACAACCAGTTCCTGTCGCAAGTGGACTTCGAGCTGCTGCTGGCCCACGCGCGCGAGCTGGGCGTGCTGGTGTTCGAGAACGCGGCCAAGCGGCTGATGGTGGTGACGCCGGCCGGGCACAGCGACGTCAAGCGCTTCTGGAAGCGGCAAAAGCACAGCTCCTGACCCCGCCGGCCTCGGGGCTTCTGTCTGCGCGGGGGCGGCTCTTGTTTAATAAAATTGGAAATGAACTCGCAGCCCTGGGCGCCTCAGCGCGGCTTCCCGTCGCAGGTGGAGGGCGTGTCCACCGCGCATGCGCCACTCTCTCCTGCGCGTGCGCAGGGCCCGCCGCGTTCCGGTCCCAGAGGCACTTTCCGGTGGTTGGTAGCCGGGCCGGGAGGGCGCGGGCGGGAGCCGGCTGCATGCCCTCCGATCCCGCCTTCACGTGTCCCCCGTGGGCGCCGAGTGCAGAGACGCCCGACGGTCGGTCGGCTGTGCACTGCCGGCGCCGGAGGACCGAGTGAGACCCCGGCGGGCGGGAGGCCGGGCCGGGCGAGCAGATCCCGCCTCCAGATGCTCGCGATGCCCCCGGTGCCTCCCGCCCCCTTCCGGCCGCCTCTTTGGTGGCTGAGTCGGGGTCTCCGCCGGCCCCGGCTCCTGTGCACGCAGTCGGCGCTCTATGGCGCCCCCGCCCCGCGCAGGAACCGGGAAGCCAAACAGAAGCGCCTGCGGGAGAAGCGGGCGGCCCTGGAGGCCGGGCTGACCGAGCAGACCGAGGTTAGGGGTGTCTGAGGGGGACCCGGTGCTGGGCCTCGCCTGTGCCACTCTGGGACTTGCAAGCCCCCCTCTGCCCCGTCCACAGTCACCCGCAGAGCCCCCCAAGGCCTGGCGTCCCAAGGAGGTAGTGGAGTACGGCATCCCCACCGCATCCTGGGAGAAGAAAGGTAACCGCGCCCTCCCGTGGTCGTGGCCCGCGGTCTGCCACGGGCAGTTCCGCAGTGGACCCTCCTCTGCCTCCACAGACGTCTCTGCGCCCTTGCCTCCTGCTTACAGCCCCCGCTATGTGGAGGCGGCCTGGTACCCGTGGTGGGTGCGAGAGGGCTTCTTCAAGCCGGAGTACCAGGTCAGTGGCCGGCGGGCTTCTGAGTGGCCCCTAGGGCAGGGCGGCCCTTGGACCTGGCCCTCGGCCTGCGCAGGCCAGCCTCACGGTCAAGCGTTCAGCACGGAGCTCGGTTTCTCTTTCAGCAAAGTTACCCTGCAACGCTGGGCACCTCTCCATGCTGGACTGTTCCCTGAAGTCTTTCTGCCCGGGGGCAGCAGAGGGTGCTGTTTCCCCGGGTGATATCCAGCCCGCTCTTGCCCTCTGGCTCCCCATTTTTTCCAGGAGCGGCTGCCCCAGGCTACAGGGGAGACCTTTTCCATGTGCATCCCGCCCCCCAACGTCACTGGCTCTCTGCACATCGGCCACGCACTCACAGTGGCCGTACAGGACGCCCTCGTGCGCTGGTGAGGGGACCTGGGGTGCTGCAGTTCCTGCGGTGGAAGGTGCTGGAGTGGATGAGGCTGAGCAAGCTCCAGAGCTCCCCTTGGTGCTTCTGTTGCAGGCACCGGATGCGCGGAGATCGGGTGCTGTGGGTCCCTGGCTCCGATCACGCAGGAATTGCTACACAGGTGGATCTTTTGTCGCGTTTTCCTTTTCTTGCTTAAAAGTGGTCTCTTCTAGAATGGCCCAACTTGCTGTTCCTCTGCTCTTCAGGCTGTGGTGGAGAAACAGCTGTGGCGGGAGCGGGGCGTGAGGAGACATGAGCTGGGCCGGGAAGACTTCCTGAGGGAGGTGTGGCGGTGGAAGGAGGCGTGAGTATGGAGCCGGACCTCAGGGCCCCGCAGCCGCAGATGGCAGGCCACGTCCTTGCCGGCCACCACTGCCCTCCTAACCACAGTGCTCAGTGTTTCCCCCCACAGCCCTAGCTGCCCCAGGGCAAAAACTCTGAGACTCTTAATAATGGTGGGGTGTCCAAGCTTGGTGTGTGTGCCGGATGCTGGAATGTACATGTTTGTGTGTGAACACTTAATACAGAAGTGTATGTGTGTGTATGTCAGTGTATTTATTTTGTATGCATGTATTGGTGTGTTCATTTTTCCCTGTTCAGCCCCTGCCCCCCAAAACCCAGTTCTTGTGAAAATCACCTCCCTTTGTTCAGGGCTGCGGTCACAGGCTTTTGTCTCCACAGCTTTCTTGGGGTTGCCCACAAAGTGACTGCCCCTGCCATCCTGCCAGGTGTGTGCACCCCAAGGCCACACGTGGGCCTCATGTAGCCCAGGACAGCTATGAATGTATCCAACACAAGATCCTAAACCTTATTCAAAACACTTCAAGGATTTTTTTATTTATCTGTGACTTGGTGGTGTGATTCTCAACTGACGACAGTGTTGTATCACAGTGTTACACGTATGTTCTCGCAACCCATGACCACAGATGGACACCCCTGGGTGTAGCCCAGGACAGTTGTTCCTCCCATGAGACTCAGAGAAACTGAAAGATCAGACACCCCGCATAGACCTTTGTGCTTACTGTAATGCCACGGAAAGCCCTACTCTGTGTGCACAGGTCCTCCGGCAGCCTCCAGAGGCTGGGTCAATGTATTTCCTCCAGTCAAATTCACCGCTGGGAGGTGCACGTGGCATCCAGTCCCCTCCTCCCATGGTCCTTGTGACAACCTGAGGAAAAAATTCTCCAAACCTGGGTTTGAAGAACTTTAACGAGTTTATTGGACTTGATAACTGAGCTTGGAGTGAGGATTTACTTACAGACAAGTGGGCGCCCCGCCCCCATTCATGGC
>NW_008343975.1:175295-200211 GCF_000622305.1 Nannospalax galili | reverse complement strand
GTTCAAGATGACCCAGCGTGGCCTTGCAGGGGTACTGTAGGGGAGCAGGGTTTGCATACAGTGGCTTCTGACCTCAGGATTTAGATCAAGATGACCCAGCGTGGCCTTGCAGGGGTACTGTAGGGGAGCAGGGTTTGCGTACAGTGCTTGGCACAGTGCAGTGCCCTGGCTTCTGACCTCAGGATTTAGACGGATGGCAGGGAAGCAGGATGCATGGTGTGTGGCTGTGGGAGTCTTAGGTGTGAGCTCTACAGAGAGGCTGTGACTGACCTGGTCTCAACCTTCCAGGTGGAGAGCCGGCCACTACAAGGCCGCACGGAGCTCCGGCTGCCCGGCTGCCTGACCTCTGTGTCTTTCGGCCTCCTTGTTTCTGTGGCCTTCCCTGTGGATGGAGAGCCTGGTGAGTGCAGTTCCGAAGAGCCGCCCCTCAGCACTGCTCCCCGTTCTCTTATGTTCTTGCTGGTTATTGGGACGCCTGGAAGGTTTGCCCACTGTTGTGAGTTCTCACCTGGGAATTCTGGGAGGAGGAAGGAAAGCACGTGCAGGCTCTTCTTTCAGAAGAGTAAAATTCTGCAGGAGTCTGCCACTCAGGAAAGAGACAGAGGATTAGGTCTAAGCCAGATTTGATGGTGCAGGCTTGTAATCTCAGCATTTGGGGGGCAGAGCTGGAGGGGTTACAAGTTCAAGGACTGCCTGGTCTGTGTAGCAAGTTCCAAACCAGCCAGGACTTCATGATAAGACCCTGACTCAGTAAAGCAAAGTGAAAAAGGATGAGCCCTAATGTGTGATTTGTAAGTGTTCTGAGAAGGGGAGAGACAGGACAGGAATAGCCCAAGGAAGTGTTTTCAGTGATCCAAGGACGCATAGCACTGGTGACCAGGACCGAGAATCTGTGAGGAATCGTACGCTCTCTCAGGCCTCTGGTCCTGAGCTCTTAGGAAATCTGGGCTCCTGACTTGCCTTGTTGCTCTAGGGGCCTGCTTGACTGCTAGCTGCCCTTCCTGCCCCAGCAATTCCTGCTTCAGCTGTCTGGGAGGGAGGGTGGGCTGATGGCCGGCCTCAGTGCTTGGGTATTTGTCTTCAGATGCTGAGGTTGTGGTGGGAACCACGAGGCCAGAGACACTGCCTGGAGACGTGGCTGTGGCCGTTCACCCTGACGACTCCCGATACACAGTGAGTGTCAGTGTGGCCTCCTGCTCCCATGGTGCACCCTCCCTTCATTGTGAGCGCGCTCTGCCGAGACCCCTCCTCTCAGCCTTGCAGGGGCTCTGACTGCCCCTTCTCTTGTTACACGTGTGCTCGGGGTTGACCAACTGTGGCCTCTGGACCAAGTGCAGCTGCTGCCTGTCTGTCAGCCACACTTATTGGCTCATGTGTTTTCTGTGGCTGCCCCCCACTCCTAATTCTCCACAGTGGCAGTGGAGGAATTCCTCAGACTGTACTGCTTGGCTCACTCAAAAGCCTGGAGTATTCACACCTGACCCCTGAAGGAAAAGGATTCTGGCCTTGCCTGGCCCTTTACCTTCTGGATGTCACCCTCTTGCTCTGGGTTCTCACACCCCAGCCTCTCTCCCCACACTCCCTGTCCCTGACTGCTCCCCCTCCCTTCAGCATTTACATGGGCGACAGCTTCGTCACCCCTTGACGGGGCAGCTTCTTCCCCTCATCACAGACACCGCTGTTCAGCCACAGATGGGCACAGGTATGTGGAGGTCAAGGGTTCAGGGAGCAAGAGACAGAGTGGGGGCTGTAGGGAAGGGGAGGGAGCCTGGGGGGGAGGAAAGGAGTGAGCCAGGAGAGCCTCTAGTGGGAGTGACAGACCTGTGGGGTAAGAGGCGTGGGAGACGATGCACCTGGAAAGCCAAGGCCAAGGTCAGCACCAGCACTCACAACAGCTCTGCTTCCCCAGGGGCAGTGAAGGTGACTCCAGGCCACAGTCCTGTTGATGCTGAGATGGGGGTCCGGCATGGCTTGAGCCCCCTGAGTGTCATTGCGGAGGACGGGACCATGACCTCCCTCTGTGGAGACTGGCTGCAGGTGGGGCCGGTTTGGGCATTTCCTGTCCTGACGGGCACCCTCTGCCTGGTCCCCCTGTTCTTTCTGGACAGACCTCGAACCTTTCCTTTTGCTTTCCCCCAGGGTCTTCACCGGTTTGTGGCCCGGGAAAAGATTGTGTGTGCACTAAGGGAGCGGGGCCTGTTTCGGGGCCTCCAGGAGCACCCCATGGTGCTGCCCATCTGCAGGTAACCCCATTTTAATCCTTCACTAAGGGCCACCCCCAAAAAGAGCAGCAGCCAGGGTGGGCTCTGTACTCCAAGTTAGGAGTGCAGGTTTCATGGCAGAGTTTGAGTTCATTTGTACGGGGTCCTGATAACACAGCCCAGGTTGGCCCGGAAATCCTCCTGACTCAGCCTCCCATATGCTGCCGTGCTGGGCTTCAACCATGCTGGGCTTTGCAGCTGTTCTTGTGTACATGGTGGTCTGGGAACAGCACAAGCCTGAGGAGCCTTACCATGCTCCCCTCTGTACTCCTCTCCCTCTTCCTCCCCCTCCTCCTCCTGCTTCTCCTGCTCTTCATCCTGCTTCCTTGCAGCCGTTCTGGGGATGTAGTCGAGTACCTGCTGAAGAGCCAGTGGTTTGTCCGCTGCCAGGAAATGGGGGACCGAGCCGCCAAGGTAAGGCTGTAGTGTGGAAGGATGAGGCCTGGGGTTGGGGCATGTGTGAGAACTGGGGTGATGAAATGGGGATCAGAGAACCTGCTGCCCAGAAGGTGCTCCAGCTGTGGTGACTGAGGATGCTGTGGGCTGGGAGCCAGTGGTCAGAGAGGGCTGGCGTGTACCCTTGTTAAAGCCCAGAATCTTTCTGGGTAGCTTTCTACATCCTTTTGAGGGGGTTGTGGCCAGATAGCTCAGTGGATAAAGGTATCTGCCACCAAGCCTGACTACCTTAGTTCAATCCCCAGAACCCATGTGGGGGAGGAAGAGAACCAACTCCACGAGTCGTCTTCTGACCTCTACACATGCCATGGGTGTGTGTGTGTGTGTGTGTGTGTGTACACCCACTGTGGTGTACATGTAGCATGTGTGTGTGTGTGTGTGTGTGTGTGTGTGTGTGTGTGGTGTGTGTGTACACCCACTGTGGTGTACATGTAGCGGTCAGAGGACAGCTTTGTGGAGTCAGTTCTCTCCTGTCTCTTTATGGGTTCTGGGGATAGAACTCAGGTCGTCACTATTGTGAGGCAAGTGCTTGACCCTAGAGTCACCTCAGCATCAGAAGTAGCACTGACTGAAGGCCCCTGTCTTCCAGGCTGTGGAGTCGGGGGCCCTGGAGCTCTGGCCCTCCTTCCACCAGAAGAGCTGGCAGCGTTGGTTTGCCCACATCGGGTATGGAAGGACAAGGTGGCTCTGGAGGTAGGGAGGAGGATCCATGGGTCACATAGCATCACTGGCATCCTCTTCTCTTGGCAGGGATTGGTGTGTCTCCCGACAGCTGTGGTGGGGACATCAGATTCCAGCCTACCTGGTTGTTGGGGAGTGTGTGGAGGTTGGTGGAAAGAGCCTTATCCAGGAGTCGGGATTGCCATTGCTGGTGCTCTCGAGCATTCTTTGCCATCTGTTGTGGAAGCTACTGTAACAGTGCCCCGCACCCTCAGCGGGACCTGTCACTCACTCTGAGGCCTCAGGAGAGAATGTGGGTATGGCGTTCACACCTACCTCCTGCCCCTTCCTCACTCTCCATTTTAATTTTCAGGGTGACGAGGAGTGCTGGGTGGTTGGGCAGTCAGAGGCCGAGGCCAGAGAACGAGCAGCAGAGCAGACTGGGAGGCCAGGGGCTGAGCTGACCCTGGAGAGGGGTGAGTGCCCAGCTGGGGAAGGCAGGCAGGGCAGAGGCTTGCTGGGTCTTTGAGGGGAGCAAGGGGCTTAGACAAGCTGGATTGGACCAGGTGAGTCCTGGTCTTGGGGTGGGGTTGGCTGGCAGAGTGGGTAGCACTGGTTCTAGCTGTCCCCGTTCCCCATTCTGGTTCCCAGACCCCGATGTCCTGGACACCTGGTTCTCTTCGGCTCTTTTTCCCTTCTCTGCCCTGGGCTGGCCCCAACAGGTGAGGTGGGCACAACACTGGTGGACAGGTAGCCCGCAGTGTCAAGACTGGCCGAGGCAGGACTTGGACCTCTCTCACTGCTCATCTGTCTTCGTAGACTGCAGACCTTGCTCGATTCTACCCCCTGTCACTTATGGAAACAGGCAGCGACCTCCTGATGTTCTGGGTGGGCCGCATGGTCATGCTGGGGACCCAGCTCACAGGGCAGCTCCCCTTCAGCAAGGTAATGGTGCTCCAGTGCCCCCCTTTTGGTGGATCCCCTCTTCCCCAAACCTGTCCTCCCTCTTGACTCCTGATACATGTTTTCTGACTCATTTTCAACCCTAGTCCCTAAAGTACAGAGGCCATGGGCCCCCTGTGCTGACCCTTCCGTGTCCCCCAAGGCCGTGGGCCCCCTGTGCTGACCCCTCCGTGTCCCCCAAGGCCTTGTGCCCCCTGTGCTGACTGCTCTGTGTCCCTAGGTGCTGCTTCATTCCATGGTTCGGGACAGGCAGGGCCGGAAGATGAGCAAGTCCCTGGGGAATGTGTTGGACCCACGGGACATCATCAATGGGGTGGAGCTGCAGGTAAGAACAGAGGATCTGGCTAAGGGATGAGGGGATCCGAGGAGAGGAGAGGGGTGAGGAATAGCAGACATGACCCCTGTAAGGATCGGCAGTGACCTAGGCCAGTGATCCCTAGGTGCTGCTTCATTCCATGGTTCGGGACAGGCAGGGCCGGAAGATGAGCAAGTCCCTGGGGAATGTGTTGGACCCACGGGACATCATCAATGGGGTGGAGCTGCAGGTAAGAACAGAGGATCTGGCTAAGGGATGAGAGGATCCGAGGAGAGGAGAGGGGTGAGGAATAGCAGCCATGACCCCTGTAAGGATCAGCAGTGACCTAGGCCAGTGGTGTCCTCATTCATGCCCAGGTGCTGCAGGCCAAGCTGAGAGATGGGAACTTGGACCCAGGAGAGCTGGCCATTGCAGCTGCAGCCCAGGTGAGGCCCATGTCCCCAGTCCAAGCCTCTACTCGGCCGCCAGTTTCCTCTGCAGCTTCGAGGCACCTGCCACACTCTCTCTTTGGTTGCAGAAAAAGGACTTTCCTCACGGGATCCCCGAGTGTGGGACGGATGCCCTGAGATTCTCACTGTGCTCCCATGGAATCCTGGGTGAGCCTGGGAGGATGGGCTGGCAGAGGGCAGTGGGCAGCGGTGTGGATAGCCTGGCTAAACGAGGACTGAGTACCCCTGTTCTTTCCCTCCAGGGGGTGACCTGCACCTGTGTGTCTCTGAGGTCCTGAGCTTTCGCCATTTCTGCAACAAGATCTGGAACGCTCTGCGCTTTATCCTCAGTGCACTGGGGGACAGCTTCGTACCCCTGCCCACGGAGGAGGTGAGAGGAAGGCAGCCAGGCCTGGAATGGGCCTGCATGGGCTGCTTGCACGTCTGAGGGCTGAAGGGGCTTCTGGAAAGGGGGTGGCAAGGTGGATCCCCTCTTCCCCAAACCTGTCCTCCCTCTTGACTCCTGATACATGTTTTCTGACTCATTTTCAACCCTAGTCCCTAAAGTACAGAGGCCATGGGCCCCCTGTGCTGACCCTTCCGTGTCCCCCAAGGCCGTGGGCCCCCTGTGCTGACCCCTCCGTGTCCCCCAAGGCCTTGTGCCCCCTGTGCTGACTGCTCTGTGTCCCTAGGTGCTGCTTCATTCCATGGTTCGGGACAGGCAGGGCCGGAAGATGAGCAAGTCCCTGGGGAATGTGTTGGACCCACGGGACATCATCAATGGGGTGGAGCTGCAGGTAAGAACAGAGGATCTGGCTAAGGGATGAGGGGATCCGAGGAGAGGAGAGGGGTGAGGAATAGCAGACATGACCCCTGTAAGGATCGGCAGTGACCTAGGCCAGTGATGTCCTCATTCATGCCCAGGTGCTGCAGGCCAAGCTGAGAGATGGGAACTTGGACCCAGGAGAGCTGGCCATTGCAGCTGCAGCCCAGGTGAGGCCCATGTCCCCAGTCCAAGCCTCTACTCGGCCGCCAGTTTCCTCTGCAGCTTGGAGGCACCTGCCACACTCTCTCTTTGGTTGCAGAAAAAGGACTTTCCTCACGGGATCCCCGAGTGTGGGACGGATGCCCTGAGATTCTCACTGTGCTCCCATGGAATCCTGGGTGAGCCTGGGAGGATGGGCTGGCAGAGGGCAGTGGGCAGCGGTGTGGATAGCCTGGCTAAACGAGGACTGAGTACCCCTGTTCTTTCCCTCCAGGGGGTGACCTGCACCTGTGTGTCTCTGAGGTCCTGAGCTTTCGCCATTTCTGCAACAAGATCTGGAACGCTCTGCGCTTTATCCTCAGTGCACTGGGGGACAGCTTCGTACCCCTGCCCACGGAGGAGGTGAGAGGAAGGCAGCCAGGCCTGGAATGGGCCTGCATGGGCTGCTTGCACGTCTGAGGGCTGAAGGGGCTTCTGGAAAGGGGGTGGCAAGAAGGTGGGGTGCAGCCGTCTGGGTCCTGATGGCCCCTGCTTGCAGCTGTCTCCCTCCTCCCCCATGGACGCCTGGATCCTGAGCCGCCTGGCCCTTACAGCCCAGGAATGTGAGCGAGGCTTCCTCACCCGGGAGCTCTCTCATGTCACGCACGCCCTGTACCATTTCTGGCTGCACAGCCTCTGTGACGTCTACCTGGTGAGTGCAAGGGCGGGGCTCCTGGAATGGGGAAAGACCAGAGCTCTGTGGGCCGTTCTCGGTTGTCCACTGTGCACGGAAAGGAGAGTGTGTTGCCCCTTCGCTGGCCTGGGCTCTCTGTGGCCTCTGTCCTGGTGAGAGGAGGCCAGGAGACCTCTGCTGCGGTCGGATGAGTCAGGACTGAAGGCAGAGGGTTTCTTCAGCCTCCACAGCACCTGTGTTTAGAATGTGGGGGCCTGGGAGGAGAGTGTGCTGTGATGGCTTCAGACCCGGGTCCTCACGCAGCGTCCTGTGTCAGCCTCGCCAAGAGGGCTCGCTCACCACAGACCCAGCCACGCCCATGTCCTTCATGTCCTGCCGGCGACTTTGGGAATTGGGTGCTTCTTTGGGAATTGGGTGCTTCTTCCTGGGTGTGCTGATGCCCCTGGCTATGGAGCTTTCTTCTAGATGCTTCTCAGCCTTGTTAAGAACCATTGTTCCACCTGACTTGGTGGCCCATGCCTTTAATCCTGGTACTCCATCACTCAGAGGCAGAGCCAGGTGGATCTCTGTGAGTTCCAGGTCAGCCTGGTCTACATAGTGATTTCCAGGCCAGCTGGGGCTACAGGGAGACCCTGTCTCAAAAGACAAAAACAAAAAAACTAAAAACTGTCCCATGGCTGAGTGCTTGGCTCTGCGGTAGAGATTTGCCTGGCTCGCTCACATGCTTGAGGCTCTGGGTTCCATCCCCAGCACTGCAAGAGCAACCTCTGTCTTCCAATGAGCAAAAAAAAACCCAACCAATCGACAAAAACTGGACTTTTTCTAAGCTGCCTGCCTTCCTGAGAATCTTCCTTTCCTACCTCTGGGAATTGTTGCTCTGGACCGCTGTTCATATGTTCCAGCGTGCCCTGGGAGGGACAGCATGGTACCAGTCAAGCCCAGTGCCTTAGCACATTCCCCCATCCGAGGAACTGCTCCTGTTTGCCCACAGTTCCCACCAGATCAGCACTGACCATGGAGGCAGGATGTGGTGTGTCGGCCATCCTCTCACCTGTCGGCTCCCTCCTTAGGAAGCGGTGAAGCCGGAGCTGTCCCGTGCTCCCTGCCCGCCAGGGCCCCCTCAAGTCCTGTTCTCCTGTGCAGATGTTGGTCTGCGCCTCCTTGCCCCGCTGATGCCCTTCCTGGCAGAGGAACTGTGGCAAAGGCTGCCCCCCAGGCTGGACGGTTCCCCTGCCCCCAGCATCTGTGTGGCCCCCTACCCCAGTGCCTGCAGCCTGGTGAGTTGGGCAGGGCTCTGGGGTCCCTCTGTCAGATTTTCCCATGGGGCCTTTGGGGGAGTCGATGGGTTGTCCTGCAGGGCTGCTGTGACCAGGGGCTGGGGATGGGCAGTGTCAGCAGGAACCCCTCCTGCTCAGTCGGTGTCCTGTGTGACCTCCTTGGCGTCTTCACCCTTTGACTTTAGTTTCCTTTAGAACAGGGTCTTGCTGTGTTTCCCGGGCAGGGCTCAAACCCATGATCCTGCACACCCCAGGTGCTGGGATCATGAGCGTCACCTCTATACCTGGTCCCCTTCCCCCATTTTTAAACCAAGGACAGCAGTAGTGTTATAGTTGTGATAAGGTTCAGACGAGCCAGTAACATAGCATCCCCAAAATCTCAGGGCAATGTTAGTATCCTCAGAAGGGTAAATGCTACAGACACACCTAGGGGAATTTGAGTCCTAGGGATTGAGTGAGTCTCTACCACTGAGCTGTATTGTATTCCCAATACCCCTTTCACTGTTTTTAAAAGATTTTTAAGATTTTCAGTTGTATGTATATATTCTGGGGGGCTGGGTGTGTGCATATATAAATGTACTGCTGTAGAAGATGAAAGCTGGGTTCCCTGGAGCTGGGGTTACATGTGGTTGTGAGTCAGTTGACGTGGGTGCTGGGAACTGAACTTTGGGTCCCTTAAAAAATGGTGCCTGCTCAGCCATCTCTCCAGACCTTCTTTATTTTTAAAGATTTATGTGTGTGAGCATGCGTGTGTGGTAGTCAGAGAACAACTTTTGGGGAGTTGGTTCTCTACTGAACTTTGGGTCCCTTAAAAAATGGTGCCTGCTCAGCCATCTCTCCAGACCTTACTTCTTTATTTTTAAAGATTTATTTATGTGTGTGAGCGTGCGTGTGTGGTAGTCAGAGAACTTTTGGGGAGTTGGTTCTCTACTTTGTTTCTGAGCTTGCACCATGTCTGGGTTTTAGGGATCAAATTCAGGCCTCCAGGCTTGCATGGCAAGCATCAGTGTGCTGGGCCGTTTCCCCAGCCCCACTACTTACCTTGAGACGATCTCGCTAAATTACCAGGACTAGCCTTGAACTTGGTTGCTGTCTTTCTGTCTCATGCTCAAAAATTAAAGTTAATTATTTAAGTTTTTTTGATACTTACTTGGTTTTATGCATTTTGGGTAGTGTTTAAAGTTGTAATTGTGGTAGTTGGTGTCTTAAGTCAGAGTACAGGGTGTCAGTCCCTGGTTACATAAAACCTTCTTAGATGGCACCCCACCTACCCCTGGAGGTGGAGCATTCTCTGTATTGTTGAGGATGGTGGGTGAGTAGAGGACAGAGCCAGGAGAATTGATGCTGAGTTTCTCAGGAGCCCCTTGCTGACTCTGGGTCCCTTTCCCAGGAGCCCTGGCGCCAGCCTGAGCTGGAGCGCTGCTTCTCCCGAGTCCAGGAGGCTGTGCAGGTGCTGCGGGCACTCCGAGCCACTTACCAGCTCACCAAAGCCCGGCCCCAAGGTGAGGCTGGTGGTGGGGGTCTGGGTGTCTTCAGGAAGGGGCTGCTAGGGAAGAGCCAGCCTGGGTGGGGATGGGAGTCAGGTGGGAGCTGATGCCTGGTTCTGACCCCACCCCACTCCACTCCCCAGTGTTGCTTCAGAGCACAAACCCAGGAGAGCAGAGACTCTTCCAACCCTTCCTGGAGCCTCTGGGCACCCTGAGCCACTGTGGGGCCGTAGGGTTGCTGCCCCCAGATGCGGCCGCTCCCTCTGGCTGGGCCCAGGCACCACTTGGTGACACCATTCAAATCTACATGGAGCTACAGGTGACCAGAGGGGACTGGAGGGACTTCAAGGAATGAAAGATAGCAGGCCTTAGGGTGGGGACTGGGCAGGCTGCTGGTGTTAGTCTTCTCTCCGCCCTTCCCCAGGGCCTGGTGGATCCCCAGAGCCAGCTACCTCGGCTAGCTGCCCGGAGGCAGAAGTTACAAAAGCAGTTTGACAGCCTCCTGGCCCGGCCCTCATCAGAGGGGGTGGTGGCGAGGCAGCAGAAGGTGAGCTGAGGGAGCCTAGGTCCCTGAGGGTCTGGGCAGAGAGGCCAGCTCACACTACATCCTCACCCTCTCCTTGTCCAGCTTGCCTCCCTCCGCCTGGAATTGTCAAAGCTGGACCAGGCAGCCTGCCACCTTCAGCAGCTGTTGGATGGGGCTCCCGGCGTCAGGGAGCTCTGAGCCCAACTCATCCCTCCCGTGTTCTCCCTGGCTTGCCTTTGAGGACAGACCCAACCCGCCTGCTGCTGGTGCAGTGGACCGTAGAGGCAGCGTGACCTGCCTTGTGATTGAGGAGCTAAAGATAAGTTGACAAGATCCCAGACGCTTTGTGGTCCTTTGTCCTTCCTCCCTACTTGACTTTCCCTCCTCTCCATCATTTGATTGCTCTGGGAAGAGGGGGGATGCCTCTTGGCTCCTGGCTCTGGGTGACAGGAGTGTGGGTGCCGGGCTGGGTCTGCCTGGTTGAGGAAGGAGGTGCTTTCTGGGGTGGGGCACAGGCACTGTGACCTGGTTCCAGTAGTTTCCCACACTAAGCAACAGGCTCTGGCCACTGGGCCTTCCTGCTCTCCTCATGGTGCAGAAGTTCTTTTGTTCCCTGGTAGTGGGGCTGGAGGTACTGTGAGGGGTCCTGGGGTTCACGCGCCTCCCACTGCACCCAACTGAGTTTTGCAGTCCCACACCGTTTGCCCAGCACATCTGAGTAGCTGTTGAACCTTCATGGGCTGGGTCCTCCATTTTTGCCATACAAGAACCCATTCACATGGTTGCTAGAAAGTGCTTGGAGAATGGATGTTGCCTAAGGCGTCACAGGGATTTAGCTCAGTGGAGTCAGCATGATAACTAGGGAGCAGCACTTTGCTGCTGCCGTGACCAGCCTTCACACGGGACGGTGGCCTCTACACATGCATGCGCCTGTTGCTGGGCAGTGGTGTAGGGCTCTGCAGTTGTGGGGCCTGGTCCCTTTTGATCTTGTTTTCCTGCCACAATCTTGTTTTCCTGCCACATACTTGAAGGGAAGGGGGAAGGAAGCAGGTGCGTTTCCTGAGTCTTTGGTCCTGGTTCCACAGGTGGATTCCCAGTGACTGGGCAGAGGTTTCTGCCCTGTGGTCTGATCCTAGCAGGGACTGTTAGAAATAAGCAGATGCCCATACGTAAATGATACAGTATGTTGGAGGGAGCAGAGGGCATTTGGAAAGGGAATCAGTGTTAGGTTGGAACGTTAAATAGTTCAAAGTGATGTTTGAGCAAAGGCTTCTGGGAGGTGCCGGGAGCCGATCCAGTGAAGGACTAGAGAAAAACTGAGGTGAAGGTGTTCTTGGGGCACCCCAAGTACCAAGGAGGACAGTGTGTAAGGCAGAGCAAGCCCAGGGGAGGCCATGGAAGGTGGAGGCAGAGCTGAGGGAAGCAGCAGGGAGCAGGGCTGTGCCATGGCAAACACTGGGTTCCTTTGCCTCACTGGCAGCTTCCCAAGGGTCTGGTAGCCAGCTACAGCTGATGGCTACCACATTGGTCTGCACAGTTATAAACATTTCTGTTGATACAGATTATGTTAGAAAGCACTGAAAAACCTATGGGCTTTTGAAGGGCCGGACCTCCCCTTTCCCCCAAGTGGAGGCTCATTTCCTCCCAAGGATCTTACTTCCTACTTGCATCCTGTTGGGTAGTATCTGATTGCAGGACCAACCTAGCTGCAAGGGAGGCTGGCAGGTGACTAGTCAGCCCTGTTTCCTGCTAAAATATACTTGATTCCTAAAGGAGGAGAATGGTGATTTGGGGGCAGGTTAGCTGTCCTGCCCCAGTTGTGGTGAACTCCAAGTCACTGTCCAGTGTACCCTTCTAGGGAGAGAGTCTGGAAGCCACACCCTAGTGACCCAGGCCTTGAGCCTGAGAGGTCACTGTGGAGTAGCCCTCTGTCCACTGCATGTGGACATGCAGCCCCCAAGCTCATCTGGAGTGTGCACACTTGACCATGGCTGTCCTCCCCACTGGTGCAGTCACGGCTCCTTTGGGGGCCTGTAGCTGCCTCTCCCCAGGGCTAAATGTTCAGGAAGTTAGGAGAGCGGCGAGATCTCTGCTGCCTCATCTTCAGACTTCCTCTGCTGGAGCATGTTGTCACCTCCAGGAGTCCACTCTCCTCTGATGGGGGTGATGGTGGCTAGGTGGGGATGGGGAGCAAGAATAGAGACGGAAGGATAGAAAGCGAGTCTCAACACTGCAAGGGAGGTCTAGGCTGCCAGCTTGTGTTGTAGCTGGTGAGGTGATCTGAGAAGAGAGGAAGAAGAGGAAGACCCTGGATCTCCAAGGGGATTTGGATTTCTGCTCTGACAGCCATCCCTCCCATCTGTGCCCACCTACTGCATGACGGCCCAGTGGTACATACTAGTGTATCCACACAACACTTAATAGACGTCTCCAGTGAGGGCACTGCATCATCCCGTCCCCATTGTGGTGAATAAATGGAGACTTGGAGAGGATGGAAGTCCACACTAGGACTCCTGCTCCCCTGTGGTCACAGGTCCACATGGCACGTGCTCCTCTAACACCTGTCCCCTCTCCAGCACTGGGACCTGCTGACCACTTAGCTGAACCCCTCACCTCCCTCTGAGCTCCCTGGTTCACCCACTTCCCACCCTGAGCAGGCCACAGGACCCCTGGACCAGGGGACCACGTCCTTGGGTGTTCTGTTCATAGTCCTGGAGGTTCCTGGGTTGAGCCCCAAAGCCTAGGCCACAGGGACTGTAATTAAAACCTGCTTAAACCGAGACAGCTGTGTGGTGGTGACTCTTTAGCTGCTGTTGGAGCTCAGGAGAGCAGCTTCCCTCTCTAAGCCTGGATTTCCTCATCTGTGAAATGGGCCAATAACACCTGTTACCAAGCATTCAGTATTGCAGGCAATAAGTGGAAAAGCCCGGGCAGAGAGGGATGAAGGGAGCCTCCAGTCCCAGGAGCTCTAAAGAGCTCAGCTGTGTGTGTGTGTGTGGGGGGGGGGTGGTGTCTAGTGTGCCTGTATGTTTTCAGTTACTCCCTCTGGGCCTCTGTGGTGTTAAGGGGGAGTCCATCAGAACCCAAATCAGCATCAAGGGCAAAGACCTGGGTATCCAGCTCCCTTTTCCTGTCCACCCGCCTGTTACTCCCTCTGGGCCTCTGTGGTGTTAAGGGGGAGTCCATCAGAACCCAGATCAGCATCAAGGACAAAGACCTGGGTATCCAGCTCCCTTTTCCTGTCCACCCGCCCGTGCTGGTGGAACCGCTGTCATTGAATTCAGCTTGTTTATTGGCATGCAGCAGGGCAGGCCCAAGTACTCTCCCTCCCCTGCTCCCCAGGGCTGCATGCATGTCGGTAAGGCGGGCTTCAGTTGCTCAGGCTCTGCAGGTGAGGTGGTGTCGGGGTCCTGTCTGATAGAGGGTAACGTTGGTCCCGGAAGGGAGTTGGAGGAGGAGGCAGAGCTGGGGAACGGAAGGAAGATGAGGTGTGTAAGATGGTGCCCCTCTCCCTGCTTGACTCAGCCAGCCCCCAGCAGAGACCCAGAGGGACTCACAGAAGCACACAGACCCCTCCTCTCCCAGAGAACTACCTTTTGGAGCAATTCAGGAAAGCTGGAGTCCTGTGAGGCCTTAGCTCGAAAAGCCTCCTTCAGCTTCACCTGCAAAGTCACTCTTGGCCCTGCGAATCCAAAAATGTGGCTCAGGACCCAGCAGTCGGTCAGGGCCAAGTTCCCTCAGGGATAGGGGAGGGGGCTCCTGACCGACACTGCCCCAGGATCCCCTTCCTCCAGGTCTCTCAGATCAGGGACTCCTCGGACTCGGCACCTCGTCTCTCTCAGTGACCAAGATCCTCCCCTGCTCCCACCTCTGTCCCCGCCTCCAGCCCTCACCTGTTGCTAACTCAGGACCCAGCAGTCGGTCAGGGCCAAGTTCCCTCAGGGATAGGGGAGGGAGCTCCTGACCGACACTGCCCCAGGATCCCCTTCCTCCAGGTCTCTCAGATCGGGGACTCGGGCTCGGACTCGGCACCTCGGTCTCTCTCAGTGACCAAGGTCCTCCCCTGCTCCCACCTCTGGTCGAGGACCAGCTGTCCCCGCCTCCAGCCCTCACCTGTTGCTAACGAGCTGCTGAGGGGGGCCAGGAGGAGGAAGAGCAGCAAGGACCCCATCATGGCTCCCCCACTGCTCCAGGGCAGTAGAGGTACGGGAGAGCCTCCACCTAGTTTCCAGCACCTGTGCTGGGGGGATTGCGGGAGGAACTGACAAGTGGGTTTTCCAGTTCTCCCCTGTCTTGGAGAGGGCGGCCCTCCCTCAGCACGTGCCCCACTTTTCCCCAGATGTGAGGGGCAGGCGCTTGAAGAAAGAAAGGTGAGGACAGGGAGGGGCCCCCACGGGCGTCTGGGCCCCACCCAAGCCTGAGTCCCTCAGTGGTTCTTGAGGAATTAATTATTAACTGTTCTTAGCTGTCAGCATCCTGCCACGGAAGGGCTCTGGAATGTGCTCAGAGGGGAGGGGTGGGTTAGGCCTATCTCGGTCCTCAGCCCAGGAGCCCCCCACCCCCATGGCTTTCCAGGTGGGAAACCCAGGCAGTGGGAGCTTCCAGCTCAGAATGGTTTGCTATGAACAGCGGTGTTTCTAGTGTATATGAGTTCTCTGTGTAGCATTGGTTGGTCTGGAACTCACAGAGATCCACCTGCTTCTGTCTAGGATTAGAAGTGCGCACCGCCATGCCTGGCCCAGTTCTCTGCTCTCACAGGAATATGATGCCTTAATTACGGAAAACAAAGACTTAATACATTCTTACTGTCATCCTTTAGTGTATGAGCATCAAGTTAGCATGTCTGTCAGCGTGTCTTTCAACTCTGTTAGGATGTTGGACTTTAAACTTACTGTTTAAGTTGAAGACTTGATTTTCATAAAAATTACCAAATGAGGGCCTGGAGAGATGGCTCAGCGGTTAAGAACACTGTTCTTGCAGAAGATCCGGGTTCGAATTCCAGCACCCACATGGCAGCTGACAACTGTCTGTAACTCCAGTTGCAGGGGATCCAACAGCCTCTTCTGTCCTCCGTGGGCATTGCACGACATGGGTGCACTTACCTACATGCAGGCATAACACTCATACACATAAAATAAAAAGAAGTATTTAAAAAATTACCAAATGAATATTGACTTGGGATTAGGACAGAATTTCCAACAGTTTTTGAAATGACCCTGAGCACCCTTTTGCCATTCGTGTGAAATTTCTGAAAAATACGGTGCTCTGACTTGCAGTGTTAAATACTCAGCCAAGATTTAGCCCTTTAAAAGATCATTTTTCAAGCTGGGTGTGGTGGTGCATGCCTTTAATCCCAGCACTCAGGAGGGAGAGGCAGGTGGATCGTTGTGAGTTCAAGGCCAGCCTGGTCTACATAGTGAGTTCAGGTCAGCTGGGACTACAGGAAGACCCTGTCTCAAAAAGACAGGAAAAAAAAAAAAAAAAAAAAGAACATTTTCATTTGTGTGTGTGCCGTGTGGTGTGCGCAGGTGCCAGAGGAGGGCATCAGATCCACTAGAGCTGGAGTTACAGGTGTTTGTGAGCTGCCTGTTATGGGAACTAAACTGGGATCCTCTGCAAGACCAACAAGCTCAGGGCTGGAGAGACGCTCAGTGGGTAAGAGCACTTGCTGCTCTTGCAGAGAACCTGAGTATGGTTCCCGCACGTATAAACATTATATATATAAATTTTAAAAGGCCTGGTGAGATGGTTCAGTGAGTAAAAGCACTTGCTATCAAACCCAATGACCTGTGTTCAAGTCTCAGGACCCATGTATATACTGTTTCACAACACACACACACACACACACACACACACACACAAACACACACCCACCCATGCACACACATACAAATTCAATAAATTTTAATTTAAAGAGCAGCAAGAACTCTTAACAACCGAACCATCTCTCTAGCCCAAAATTTGCACTTGCTATCAAACCCAATGACCTGTGTTCAAGTCTCAGGACCCATGTATATACTGTTTCACAACACACACACACACACACACACACACACACACAAACACACACCCACCCATGCACACACATACAAATTCAATAAATTTTAATTTAAAGAGCAGCAAGAACTCTTAACAACCGAACCATCTCTCTAGGCCAAAATTTAATTCTTTATTTAAAAATAAGCAAGCCGTTCATCTCGTTAGTATGCAAATTATGTTAAAATAAGAATCATCTCGTTAGTATGCAAATTATGTCAAAATAAGAATTATCTCATTAGTATGCAAGTTTACTCTCCTCTTTAATAAATGGTAAAATTATATGTATACCAAGAACTTTTATTTTTTAATTATTTTTATTTTATATGTATGAGTGTATTGCCTGCATATATTTAAGTGCACCATGGCTTACAATGCCCGCAAAGGCCAGAAGGGGGCATCGGATCCCCTGGAACAGGAGTTACAGACCGTTGTTAGTCACCATGTGAGTGCTGGGAATCAAACCTGGATCCTCTGAAAGAGCGGCCAGTGCTCTTAACCCCTGAGCCATCTCTCCAGTCTCCAAAGAACTGTTTAAAATAAATTTTTGTGGTTTATTACTGTAAATGCTTGATTTGTATAACTATTTTATGCAATTATATACTCAGCGTCATGTAAAAAATTCTCAGGCATGAAGAGGCCAAAAGTGGATAGTTTAGAAAGCCTTGGCTAGGTGAGCGGTGGCTCAGGAGCCCAGCCTCCCTCACTGCCTGAGGACATCAGGCATACAGTCTCCAGTTGTGAGAGCCTTCCCCCAAGCCCTGCTTCTCTGAGGGAGTCCTATGTCCTGACCCCCAGTATCTACTCCTGGGAGTAAGTGGAGGAGTCTTCAGATTCTTATTCATTCTGGCCCTCACCTAGTGTTTTCTGGGGTCAGCTGGGACATACTAGGCCCTGGTGCAGCTTGGGGACCTCTCCCTGGGAGGCCTGAGCACACAAGCTCTCCTGGGACTTGTTAGAGTCCCAGAAACTTTGATGAGATGGCAGCTGCCGGGCTGTTCCTGGGCTGCAGCCCTGGAGAGATGCAGCGAGACCAGGCAAGAGTGCTCAGTGAGGACCTGCCTGTGGGACCCAGAGAATGAGCTAAGTCTTCTAACCTCACCATGGGGTTCTATTTCTTTGTTCAACAGTTTAGCTGAGCTCCTATCTTACCCCCACCCCTGAACTCTGACACACCTAGAAGTCTCCTCACTGCATGTTTGGGTCTCCACACCCTCTGGGAGTTTCTCTCCCTCCAGTCTCTTTCTTTAACATTTATTTTATTTTAATTTTACATGTATGAGTATTTTGCCTGTTTGTATGTAAGTGTACCATGTGCATTCAATACCCATAGAGGTCAGAGGAGGGCATCAGGTCCCCTGGAACTGGAGTTACAGATGGTTGCTAGCTACCAAGTGGGTGCTGGGAATTGAACCTGGGTCCTCTGCAAGAGCAGCCAGTGCCTGTCACCTCTGAGCCATTTCTCCAGCCCCTCTCTCTAGTCTCTTAGGCCACTGAATTTTCCTGACGTTGGCTCCTCCCTCTGTTCCTGGCTGCACTTCAGAATGGCATGTGGGCATGTGTTCAGGTGCTATTTCTGTTCCTCCCCCACTCTAGAGAGCTCTTGAGCTCACTGGAGCCGGGGTGGGGCTTCCTGTGCTGTGAGTGGGAGCTGTGCTTTCCCCAGCTGCCCCTCCGGTGGCTGTGCAGGGTCCCTCTTGCTGGTTTCTAGTTTACCAACTTTTCCTCTGGTCAGTGACTTTTGTGTCTTCTGCACTATTTCTTTTTTGCGCATTTTGAGGTCGTGAAAACATCCTGCTGAGCTTTCTTCCAGGGACTTTGTCATTTCAGTTTCCAAACGTACAGGATCCTTCGAAAGTGAATTTCTGTGTTTAGGATGTAGTATCCATTATGGATATTCAAGAACCCCAGAGCCATTTATTTAAAAACTCCTGGGGGTCAGAGAACACCTTTGTTACAAGTCAAGTGTCCATGTTTTTGTGGATTTCTTTCCAGACTTCCTACTCATTTAACCTAAACTAGATAATCCCTCACAGGCATCGCCAGAGACTAACCTAATCTGGATCATTTCATGCCTGGAGACTAACCTAATCTAGATGATCCCTCACAGGGGCCCAGAGGCTAACTTAATCTAGATAATCCTTCACAGGCATCACCAGAGGCTAACCTGATCTAGATGATCCCTCACAGGCATCACCAGAGACTAACCTGATCTAGATGATCCCTCACAGGGGCCCAGAGGCTAACTTAACCTAGATCATTTTATGCCTGGAGACTAACCTGATCTAAATGATCCCTCACAGGCATGTCCAGAGGCTTGTCTCTCAGGTATGTCTAGAACTTGTCAAGCTGACAGTCACTAGTAACCATCACATATAGTCAGCACATAGTCAGTACCGTGTTTGTTCTTATGATGAGAAAAGCTGTTTTCCAGCAGCATGACAGCAAATCACACCATCGTCACCGCTTACGGTGATGTTGGAGAGGCAGGATGATCCCTACAATACCAGGTGGTGGGAAATTTCCATCTCCATGGGGGGGCTGTCATCCTTGCTGTCTGTCACTCACTGTCATCAGTCATCATCATGTAGCATGTGACTATGTTGTGTCACTTTCCAGTATATGTTGGTCAACCCATTCCTTTTTGATTATTTTTTACATTTAACTATCTATGCATCTATCATCTATCTATACATCATCTATCTATCATCTATCTATATGTCTATCATCTATCAATTATCTATCCATTTCTCTATCAATCATTTATCTATCATCTATCAATCATCTATCATCTATCAATCATCTATCCATGTATCCTATCTATATGTCTGTCATCTATCAATCATCTATTCATTTCTCTATCAGTTATTTATCATCTATTATCTATCAATCATCTATATGTCTATCTATCAATCATCTATTCATTTCTCTATCAATCATCTATCATCTATCAATCATCTATCTATTCATCTATCTATCATCTATCTATCTACCAATCTATTCATCTATCATCTATCTATATCTATTCATCTATCTATCTATCTATCTATCTATCTATCGATCTATCATCTATCTATCATCTATCTATCTATTATCTATCATGTGTCTACGCATATGTGCATGTGCCCTGGTGTTGTGTGGAGGTCAGAGGAAAGCTTTCAGGAGTTGGTTCTCTCCTCCCACTGTGTGAGTGAGTCCTGGGGATCAAACTCAGGTCATCAAGCTCAATGGCACCTTTATCCTCTAAGCCATTGCTCCTGCCCATGCTTGTTCCTTCCTGCAGACCCTGACTGACATCTTGAAGAGGAATATAGGGGTAAGTCACCAGCATCTGCCTCCTCTCCCTCTCTCTCTCTCTCTCTCTCTCTCTCTCTCTCTCTCTCCCCTCCCCCCATTTTTACAACAGGACTCAGGGCCCTTCTAGCCTCTAGTTGGGCATTATAATAGCAGATATCTGTTACCTGAAAGCTATTCTTTTCTTCCTTGTGGCCAGGAAACATCCCTTCAGAGACCTGCACCCTGTCCTTCCCGTCTTCCTCACCCTCTTTCCCGCATTCATAGTAGACAGAGCTCCCCCACCCCAGTAATTCTGAGGGCAGGAATTGAGTGTGGGGCAGATGTGACAGCAGGGTCTGAGTCCCCCTGGGGAAGAGAATCAGGGTGGGACCATGGGGAGGACGCAGCTCAGAAGAAGAGAGGTGCACTTGGGAACCCTCACAATGCAGAGGCATTGCAGGTGGAGAGAGACAGACAATAGAGCCTGGGACGTAGACGAATCAGAAAGGGGCGATGTGGGTGTCAGTGAGGAGCTTAGGGACTGGCAGACCCACCCACAGGTTAGGGGAAGTGACTGGGGTGTCGATTCAGATGCTTTAAGGCCTTGCGTTGTGATCCTGTTTTGAAGATGATGGAGAGCTCCATAGAATTGTGGCTTCCAGGTCTCCCAGGTGCCATGCTCATGGCAAGAAAGATGGAGAGTCCCAGGGCACTGGGGATCCCAGGGTTTGTGGCCATGCCTGCCTTGGTCAGCATCCCCCTCTTGGCTCCTCAGGAGCAAAGCCCCAGAAGGGCTCTCTGTGCACTTGGCTGTGGTGTTGATCCCTCTCCCTCTGGTGGAGTCAAGAAAGTGAGGGGCTGGGAGATGGCTCAGTTGATAAAGTGCTTGCTTTGCAAACACAAGGACCTGAGTTCAATACCTAGCACCTACATCCAAAGCCAGATGTGGTGGTGTGTGCTTGTAATCCCAGTGTTGGGGCGGCAGAGACAGGTGCGTCCTTGGGCCTCACTGGCCAGTTGGTTTAGTTGCATCATCAAGCTCTGGGACTCTGAGAGATCCTGTCTCAAAGAGCAAGATGGACAGCTCCTGAAGAAGAGGAGCCAAGGTCGTCCACTGGCTTCCACATCCACGCACACACGTATACACGTGCAGGGGAATGAGGCCGTGGCCCAACTGTGTGGGACCCCCCCGCAAGACCAGTGGGGTGGGGATCTGACAGGGGACTCTAAGGAAAACGGGCTCCATGGAGGAGGGTGACAGCCTGTGTGTTTGGGGAGTGGGAAGGGGTAAAGAAGTGACTGGAAAGAAACACTGGCCTGGCGGGGGAGAGTTGGGGGCCACTGAAAGAGAGGCCAGGTTGTGCCAGAGGCTGGCCAGCCCCTGCAGGAAGTTCAGTTTCAGGCAATGTTGAACCAGAGTTCTGCCATTGAAACACGGTCTCTCACTGAACCCAGAGGTTGTCAGTTCTGTAGACTGGCTGGCCAGCAATCCCCCAGGAGCCTCCTGTCTCCACAGCCCCTTCTTCCCCTTCACAGCCTTTCCTCAAGTACCAGACAAGGTCCTTAGCCAAGGAAACTGTCCTGATCAAGGAGCCTCTCCCCTTTACCGGTCACTGACTCCCAGGACATCCCACCTCCAACCCCTTCCCCTTAAAACAGGTGGGGATGCCCTGCGTGCTTTATGATACGCTGTGGCCCATTCTGGCACCAGGGTGATAGTCACAGTCCCTCCTTCATTGCTCTCCCAGACACTGGGTGTTTGGCCAGGTACCTGGGCTCTTTGGTCAAAAAGGCACAGGCCAAGTCTAGTTTCTGCTGCTTACCAGATGTGAGTTTGGTAAGTCACTGCTTGGTTCCAGGCTCATTTATCTTCATCCAGATGACACTGAGGACCTCATCAGTTCTAACACATAGGCAAGGTGTTTAATATACACTTGAGTACATAGAGATGCTCAGCCAGTAGGAGTCCAGGGGTTATATGACTGACCTCTCAGCCTCTAGCTCAAACAAAGTCACCGTTAGTAACAGTAAGAGATCATCTTGGGACAGGCATGGTGGCACATGCCTGTAATCCCCGCACTGGGGACACAGAGGAAGGAGGACAGCCAACAACTGGAGGCCAGCCTGGTCTTCACAGTGAGCTCTAGGCCAGGCAGGAGTACATCGCAAGACACTGTTTCAACAAAACAAAACAAATCACTTGACACGCTGGGCATGGTAGTGCATGGCTGTAATCCCAGCACTTGGGAGGCAGAAGCAGGAGGATTAGGATTTCAAGATCATCCTCAGCTACATATCGAGTTCAAGGCCATCTTGGAATAGAAACCTTGTCTAAATAAATACATGCAAAAAAGCAAAACCCAAACCCAAACAAAAAGTTGAAAGAAATTAAGAGAGCATTGCTTCCTATCTACCTCAGGTCCCTCCTCTGGATGCCTGGGTCCTCTGGGTGTGGTTGTGACTAAAAGGGGAAGAGGGTGTTCAATCACAAGTAGTGATTAAAGCTTATTCTGAAACGAAAGTTCTTACCTTGGCACTATTGACATACCGGGCTGGTCATTTCTTCATTGTGGAGGGTGTTAAGTTCTTACCTTGGCACTATTGACATGCCGGGCTGGTCATTTCTTCATTGTGGAGGGTGTTAAGCAGGAGATGGCTGGGCAGCAACTCTGCCGCCTCCTGCCAGATGCCGGAAGCAGCCCTCTCCAAACTTACACGAGACTATCTCCTGAAATGGCCATGGCTCCCCTGGGGATGGACATTCCCCTCTATGGAGAACCACCCACCTTGAGTGCAGGGTCTCTAGAGGAAGGGTGGGGTGGGGGACTAGTGCAAATGGGTTATCTGTCACTTGAGTCCAGTGGAGCCATGGGCAAAGCTCTGCCCGCTTCAGTTTCCTGGTCCTGTAGGATGCCCATGAGGCAGGCTGCCCGGTTCTGAGCCATCAGTCTTTGGCCCAACTCCATGAAGCCTCATTCATTTCCCATTAATCGAGCATCTGAGCAGTCAGCCTCCCCTCCTTTTCTCTCCTGGTCCAGCCCTGCCAAAGGGCATAGGCACCAGTCACGCCAGACCAGGAGGGGAAGCAGCCTGTTCAGCCCCCAAATCCTTATGTGCCCCAGATGTCTGGGTCTCTGGCCTCCCATTTTGCAGATCTCTGGGCCTCTCCATTCCCTCTGTGGCCCCACTTCCCACAAGAAGGCATCAACAGCCCCGCTTCTAATCCACCCAGGAGATGACCATTTCTTAGGGCCTTGTGCGTGCTAGGCAAGCACTTGCCACTGATCCACACCCCCAGTCCTGGCAAAGGAATACAGACAGACTAGTTCATGTGTGCTGAATGCCACCCCAGGTTCTGGGGATGCAGTAGCGATGGAGACAAGGGTATTACCGCCAGGATGCTCAGATTGCAAGAGGCATACAAGTAAGCCCATTTCAGAGAGAACTGGGGACTCCTCTCTCCCAGGAGAGCTGGGTGCCCTGGTGCACATCTGTAATCCCAGCACTTGGAATGTGGAAATAGGAGGATCATGAGTACAAGGTCAATCTCAGCTACTCAGAAAGTTCAAGGTCAACCTGGACTGCATGAGCCCCTGAATCAAAAAATAAAAGCCCCAGGAAGTCTGTCCTCCCCTGCTCCAGCTCCAGGCACCGACACTGGGGATACAAGTCATGGTCTTTGATGCGTGCGTTAGGGAACGAGAAGAAAAGGAGGGGCAGAACTTCCAGAAATAGGAGGTTTGCATTTCTGAGCAGGAGAAAATGCAGCTTTGAGGCAGAGACAGCTGCTGGGCTGGGGCAGCGGGGGACATGTGCTCCGCCGGATACTGATGTCCTGAGTTGCCTGCATCCTTGATGAGCTGTGTGATGTCGGTCCCCAGCTTCATGCCCGTCTTGTCTGTCACTGTCTCAGCTGTCCCCACAGCCTATCATTTCAGACCTCCGGAAGCAGCTGCCCCTGCACGAGGAACCGTGTGAGGGCTGCACCCCCTTCTCTGCTCTTTCACCTGGTCTTGGGGACAGCTCCACCCATGCTAGAAAGTGTGACCATGTGTGAGTCAGGGGTGTGGAGCTGGCTGACGCCAGAGGCACAGGAAGGTGAGTGTGAAGCTGGACACCTCCTCCCAGAGCCCCGACCTGTCCAGAGCCCTGTCAGTCCTTCTAGAACCTGGACATTGGCTCGGAGCCTGCAGTTCACCCCATGCAAGCCCTTCCTTCTGCTGGGGTGGGGTCAGGATGCTGACTGGCCACCCCACCCAGATCCTTCCCCTATCTCCAGATCCCATCCCTTTGGTGGAACATAGATAGCCAGCTCCATGACACAACTGTGGTCTCCCATTATCAGGGCACCCCTGAGGGGTGGGGCAACTCCATTTACTTAAGGCTTAGTCCGGAGGAGCCCTAGCCCCCATGACGTCAAACCTGACTCCTTATAAGATGAAGGGTCCCAGGTCCATGGTCCCCAAGCAGCCACCCATCTCTGACATGGCTCAGCTGACCAGTGGCCCCCGCTCTGCTTGCTTCCTGTGCTGCCTCCTCTTCCTTCCCACTTCTTGGGAGGCAGGTAAGACACCCACAGGGGTGAAGGGGTCACCATTACATGGGGGACGGAAGTCACAGGGGGATTGTTTCTTGGCATTGATGGGGCTAGATGACATGAGTGAATGAGGGTGGGTGCCCCAGACCATGGCATGGGGTTGTCTAGTGTGTTCACTGTACAAGTTTGCTGGCCGAGGGGGATGCCGGAGAGGAATTACTTTGCTCTCCTCCTTTTGCGACACCATCTGTCGGACTGCACCTGCCCACAGTGGGGCTTCTTCATGCTTGCGTAAAGGCACTGTGAGGGCTGTTAGGTCTGAGCACACAGGGACGGGAGCCGGCAGGCCTAGAGCTCTTGCTACAGGAAGGAGGGGTATGCAGATGCTCGTGGTACCGTATCGTGTCATTTCAGCATCCGCCCGGTGGTCAGTTATATCTCATCTTCTAGAAGAAGAGTGATGCTCAGGAAGTAAGGGAGCTTTCCCAGTGTCACACAGCAGGCACCTTGCATCCGGTGCTGCCTGCTGTGTGGGGTGAGAGTGTGGGCTGCAGGAGTGTTCCGTGCAGACCTGGCTTCTCATCCTGACTCTGATCCATCTAGCTCACCTGCCACTGCTGGTAACACAGGAAGGGTGCCACCAGCAAGTGGGCTGCAACCTACCCCGTGCCAGGCGTCTCTCTGGGGACCTTCATTCAGATTTGTTAATTTACAAATCTCATGGCAGCTCAACAAGGTGCTGTCTCCATCTGACAAGTCAAAAATATCCCAAGGCTTGGGTAAGAACACAGAAAAGTTTGCTGGGCAAACAGACACTAGGGGAGACAGTGCCAAGTCAGGTCATTTACTTAATAGTTAGCACCAGGGAGTGGAGATGCCAAACACGAGGGCAGCTTGGAGGGGGCCTGGGCCATCTGGAGGAGAGTCTTCACCAGGTAGATATGCAAGAAAAACGCAGAGTTCTGCATCTCTGACAGAGACGTGAGACACCCCCCCCCAACCCCCCCCAAACACGGGACGGGGGGGGGGGGGCGA
>NW_008343975.1:166120-174915 GCF_000622305.1 Nannospalax galili | reverse complement strand
GGGAAGGCCTGCTGGAGCTTGGCTGCTCGGGATGCAGGGAGGGGATGGGAAGCTCGGGAGTACACCAGCATTCCAAGCAAGAAGGGTCAAGAGGGTGAAGAAACAGTTTGGATGGGACTGGGATATGAGGCAGAGCTGGGCACATGGTTGTGTCCAGCAGAGAGTCAAGTCAAGGCACGGAGAGAAGAGAGTCACTCAAGGCGAGTGAAGCCCCCTGGCCCAGTATTTGTCCACAGAACCAGTCTGTCTTCAGACTTGGCTAGGGCCTGGAACTCCAGAGCTGGCCTGGAGTAGTCCTAGAAGTACCTGGCAGAACCCAGAGGGACATGCAGGCAGAGGCACGTGGGACCAGGGACTGGGGTCTTGGACACAATATGTGCTGTTTAATTGCAAAAGGCTTGACTGCTGCAGGCTGGAGGACAGAGGCAGGCTCTGCATGCCAGGGGAAGACAGAGCGAAGGAGCATGAAACCAGACCGCTGGGGGTCAGCGCACACTTTGGAAGTGCTATGTTCCCTGCTTCCTGTGACCCTCACGGAGGTGGTGCCGTCAACATCGCTGTCATTTATAGTTGAGTACACGGGCCGCCAAAGCACAAAGGTGCTGGAGAATACAAGCAAGTTCTAGGTTAACCAGAGCTGTCTTTAAAAAAATTCTGACTTCACTCTTTACTTGCTGGGTGTCTGTGAGGCGATCACTTAACCACTCTGAACCTTGTTTCTTCGTGTATAAAGTTGGGAGGCCAGTAAAGAGTTCCCAACCCCAAGGGGTTCCTGTGGGAGATAAAGGAGACATGTCTGTCTTATAGGAAGAGCTTAAGAAAAGTTGACTGGTTGCTACTGTTGTGGGAAGCCACTTTCTATCTGGAGAGTCCAGTTTCACAGATGGAAAAATAGGGGAGGTTGACGACTTTGAAGGAGCTGGTAGGGGCTAAGAGATCATTCCAGAAAGAGAATGTCTGTGAAACAACCAACCAGGTGCCTGGCCTGTCTTTCCAGCCCCTTGTATCATGTTTAAAAGCACAGGGAGCAGTGGAGTTTCGAACTTTGCCAATTAATTAACCTCTTTTAATCTCCTTTTCTTCATCTGTAAAAACGGAAGGCCTTAATGCGCACATTGTGAGTTTGTGGAGATGATTAAATAAACACACATCAGAAACATTCTTCAGAGTTCCACAGGCATCAGTGTGCCTCCCTCCCCGAGAGACTGCACTGACCCACACACTGTGCTGTAATCTTAACCAGTACGAGTCTGGGGCTGGCAGCCTAGGGTGTGTTCAGATTCTGGCTCCAGCTGGGTGTGGTGGTGCACATCTTTAATCCCAGCTCTTGGGAGGCAGAGGCAGGTAGATCTTTGTGAGTTTGAGGGCAGCCTGGTATACAAGCAAGTTCTAGGTTAACCAGAGCTGTCTTTAAAAAAATTCTGACTTCACCCTTTACTTGCTGGGTAACCAGAGCTGTCTTTAAAAAAATTCTGACTTCACTCTTTACTTGCTGGGTGTCTGTGAGGCGATCACTTAACCACTCTGAACCTTGTTTCTTCGTGTATAAAGTTGGGAGGCCAGTAAAGAGTTCCCAACCCCAAGGGGTTCCTGTGGGAGATAAAGGAGACATGTCTGTCTTATAGGAAGAGCTTAAGAAAAGTTGACTGGTTGCTACTGTTGTGGGAAGCCACTTTCTATCTGGAGAGTCCAGTTTCACAGATGGAAAAATAGGGGAGGTTGACGACTTTGAAGGAGCTGGTAGGGGCTAAGAGATCATTCCAGAAAGAGAATGTCTGTGAAACAACCAACCAGGTGCCTGGCCTACAGTGTAGTGAGCTTTCCAGAACTGTAACATAATACCAGAGACAACTGACGAGTGAAGACAAGGGTTTTATTTGGGGTCATAGTTTTGGATGACTGAGCCCATGGCTAAGTGGCCCTGTTGTTCTGAGCCTGTCGCAGCCCATCCTGATGGGAATGGATAGCAGAGTAAAGCAACTCAGCACATGACCAGGGATGAGAGAAAGGGGCTGGGGTCCAAATAGCCTCTTCAAGGGCATAGTAACCCGAATATCCTCTAGTAACCTGATTTCCTCTCACTGGGCCCCAGCTCCTATAAGTTCCACCACCTCAGGACTGCGGAAATGGCTCAGCAGTTAAGAGCACTGACTGCTTTTGCAGAGGACCAGGGTTCGATTCCCAGAACCCACGTGACGGCTAACAATCGTCTGTAACTCCAGTTCCAGGGAATCTGACACCTTCTCCTAACCTCCGCAGGCACTGCACAACATGGGCACACTTACACACATGCAGGCAATACACTCATACACATAAAATAAAAATAATAAATTTTAAAAAGTTCCACCCCTTCCCCCAAAACTACCAAGCTGGGGGCTAAGCCTTTAACTCCTGGGCTTTGGGGGACAGCCTGGATCTAAACAGTGACATCTGCAGACATACTCCTCCCGTATTTCTTTCAAGGACTGGGTTACCAGCCCCCCGCCTCGTCAGTACAGAGGTGGGTGGCTCATGGTTCCCTGTGACTGGGAACAGGTCCAGGTTCTGGTTGCCACCTTGAGCTAACAGTCTTAAGTAATCTCAGTTACGTCTCCTGTTTGCTCCCTGGTGACCTCCTGGCTCTCCTGCTGGTCAGAACTGGAGACAGGTCCTGTCCCTGTCCAGTTGTTTTTCTGTCTGCCCGCTGATTAGGGGTGTTCTCCTTCACACTCTGTCCCCGAACATAGTCCCTCCCAGAATCCAGCTGCCTTCTCACTACCATCAGAGCCGTAAAGCACCACCCTTCTCTAGCCCCAGACGTGTGCTGGAAAGGGGGGCCATGGGGGAAGGACCACAAGGGCTGAATCATTGCATCCCTCGCCCTCTATCTGGACCAAACTTCACCACCAAAACGGAAGCTTCCTGTTTTCTTCCCCTAACCGTCTCCTTGTTTCTCACACACGGCGTTTGGGACGGAGCCGGCACGGTATAGGAACACGGAGATTCTGATGTTTCCTTTTCCCCTTGGCTCTTCCATGCAAAGGTGGTTGTAATCTTCAAGTCTATAAACCCTAAGGGAACACCCACCACACAAAATGACAGTCAATCCCAGCTCTCCAAACCTTATAATGGGGGAGGGGGGCTGGAGAGATGGCTCAACAATTAAGAGCATTGGCTGCTCTTGCAGAGGACCTGGGTTCGATTCCCAGCACCCACACAGCGGCTAGCAGCAATCCATAACTCCAGGGGTCCGACACCCTCTTCTGACCTCTGCTGGCATTGGGTGCCCTTACATACACGCAGGCAATACACTCATACACATAAAATAAATTTTAAAAAACCCTAATAATTGGATATGTGTGGTAGGAAGTAGACAGTGGCAGGCACAGAAGTAAGAGACAGGGAACAGGGATGGTGCTGGGGATCCGCTTGGAGGAACCAGGAAAGGGGCCAGAGGCTCTGAGAAGACAGTCGAATAGATGCAGGGAAGGAGAGAGACTGCATTTTGGCTGAAGGCACAGCCCGAGCAAAGGTTGGGGGCTGGAGGTGGGAACGGGATCAGATGTCACAGTACTCTAATGAGACTACTTGGGTGGGCGTATCCGGGCTCTGAGGGACGCCCAGCAAGGGACGGGAGAAGTTAGAGAGGCTTCTATTTGTCCCTCTCCCTCCACAGGCGTTACCACAGTTCATGAACTTCAGAAGACCAGTGAATCTTCCACATCGGCTCATTTACCATCCCTCGCTCCGGGCCTTATTCATAGGACTCCCTCTGGCCATGCTGATCTGAACTCAGGACAACAACTTCCAGACCTCCCTAAGTCTGTGGCAACCCCAAAACCCAAAAGACACTGCAACACCACACACCGTGCCAAACCAGTACACAGTGTAGACAATTCCAAAGCCACTGTTCATAATGAAATGACTCCCGCTACTGAATGGAACACCAGCAGTCAAAGAAATGACCCAATGATCCGGAATGGACGTGCAGCCGATGATGCTAACGCCACTGATAGAAGCCATCCCACTTCAGCACCCAGGGGCAAAACAACTTGTAAGTCCACAACAGGAAAAACCAGAGTAACCCGGAATTCAGCTACAGCTGACAGACCTATGGAGAGTACCGTAACCATGTTAGGGACCTCCTCACCTAAGGCCACAGTTCCTTCCCATGACTCAGAGATCAACAGAAAAAACACCTCTTCCTCAGTGAAACCCACAGACGCCCCAAGGACAACCTATCAACCTTCGAGGACCCCAGCAACATCAAAAGGAACTGAAGATTACAGGACTCCATTTTCCTCAGAGGAGCCCCTCCATCAAACTACAAAACAAGTCAAAGAGACCCCATCAGCCGGCGAGTATGAAGGGACTGTATCTACCCATGAGGGGACCACAAGAGCCCACCCGATGTCTACAGAGTCGGAGGGAGAGACCACATTGGCCAACGAAAAGATGACACAGGTCTCAGAAAAGTCTACAGAGCACCCAGAAGAGACCACAGCACACACGGAGAATGCCACCAGAGTCTCACAAACTCCCACAGTATTCCAGAGGAAAACCACACTAGGCACCAAAACCACAAAATCCACAGAAAAGCCAGAGAAAACAGGAGCAGACTTGAAGACCATGAGCCCTCCAGTCAAGGTCACGGGAGGCAAGCGGACAACCTGTCATTTAAACAAAACCAAGACTACACGCAGAGGGCCCACTGGCTCTTTGACATCTAGAATGGATCTGAGGTCCAACACATCAGGAGCCCCAGGTGACACGAGCCACACCCAGCAGAACACCCACAGCCCACATGGAGGCCTCCTTGCTTCGGGGGTGATAGGGGAGAGCAATTCCTTCCCTGCATGGGCCATAGTTATTGTGGTCCTGGTGGCTGTGATCCTGCTGCTGATCTTCATTGGCCTGATATTTTTGGTAAGGGCAATGAACGAGAGAGAGCGAGAGCGAGAGTGAGAGAGAGTTGAGGAGAGGTTGGGGTCAGTTAGAGGGAGTAACAAGCTTAGGAGAAGAGCCATCATGGAGGCGGAGAAGAAAAACAACGGGTAAGAAGTGAACAGCTGGAGCAGGGAGAGGGTTGTGGCTGACACAGAAGGGTGTGAAAGAAAATTTGGCAGTCGCTGATTGTCTTAGGTGGAAGGTATGAGGACACAGAGGGTGGGGTGGACGGTCGGGGGTGGGGGCACCACAGGGCAAAGTTCAGGAACAGAGGTGCTGATTGTCTTAGGTGGAAGGTATGAGGACACAGAGGGTGGGGTGGACGGTGGGAGGGGGCACCACAGGGCAAAGTTCAGGATCAGAGGACGAGGAAAGCCAGCAGCCCTGGGAGACGTCTCACTCCTTGCTCTGCCCATCTCAGGTGTCCTGTGCATCTCGATCTCGGCGTGCAATCGCCCACAACGACAACGACCCAGAGGACAACGACCCAGAGGACCGCGGGGGCCGCAATTCCTACCCCGTCTACCTGATGGAGCAGCAGAATAAGAACCTGAACCAGACGCCTTATCCTCGATGATCTTCGACCTCCGCCCGCTGCTCTTCCAGGCTCTTCCCCCTTCCTGGGAGCCGAACTAGACTTAAAATTCTGATTCCCAGACTCAGGCCAGTGAAAACCGACAGACAGCAGCCGTAACCCTCCGTCAGAGGTGTGTGTTCTTAACTGACCCGTGGGGCATGAGGCGGTAAGGACAAACGATGCATGTTTTGAGGAAAGAGAAGAAAGAATGGATGAGGCAAGTGTTCTCTGTAGAAAGAGATGTGAGTAAGGTGTGTGAAGGACACGGCGGGACCGCACAGGTCACTGAGTCCGGAGAGGAGTGGGGCTGAGCGGGAGCTGCAGGAGCCTCCGAAGGCAACGTCGCAGAGTGGATTGTGAGCCTGGGGTCCTGCAGGCCCGGAGGAAGGAGGCAGAGTGCCCAGGTTTTAAGACTGAGTCATATTGTTCCACCCACCGTCACTTAAGGGTTTGCATCGTGCATCTCACTTCTGAACTCCGAGGGTACTTGATCTTTTTTTAATTAAAAAAAAAGGACCTAAGGATAAAAGACGATTGAAGTATTTTCCATCCTCTTCATTGTCTGGAGAAAGGAAAACCCCCCAAATGTCACAAACATCCCCCACTGATGGCTCCTCCCTCTTCCTCCTGAGTGCTCAGGTTTTTCCTGATGTCTGTGGTAGGTGGGTACACACACAGGGGCTTTTGTTTGCCCACCCAGCCTGTCCCCACCCTTCCTGCTAGTTCCCCACTTAGCATCTGTGTTCCTGTCTCTTCCATCAAAAGCTGGTGCTTGCAGGCGCCACCCAGCTGGCTTTTCCCCAACCCCTGCGGTGCCCACTGCCATGTTCCGATTTCCCTCCATTTCGATAATGTGGGTGTGCTTTGTGGATTTTCTTTGCAACTTATCACAACTCTTTTACCTGATTTGGGTTGGGGGAAACAGTGCATCGATGACAGTTTCCTTCTGTCAGTCGTTTGTAATAAAGTGTAATACATTTATAAAGTATGACTCAGTGGACTCTAGGAAGGGAACACTGGTTGGCGTCCCTGGCTGACAGCCTTGCCTAATGGATGACCTTGTATAGGAAGGGTTGGAGGGTGGGACAGGAGGGGCTGGAGGGTGGGACAGGAGGGGCTGGAGGGCAGGATAGGTCTTCAGAGGCCAGAAAAGAGAAACAGAATTTCTGTTTTTCCAAAGTGGCTTTTCTGGGTTTAGATAAAAGCTCAGCTAAGCTGGATTTATTTTCATAGTGACAGAATAAGGGGAAAGGGAATATGTTGCTATTAATAAGGAAGTGGGGTTTTTTATTCTATTTTTTATTATGTGTACATGTGTTTGAGTGTCACTATGCACGTGGGAGCACTGCCCATGGAGGCCAGAAGAGAGCTTCAGATCCCCATCCCCCAAAGCTGGAGTTACAAGTGGTCCTAAGCTGCCAGATGTGGGTGCAAACTTGGTTCCTCTGCAAGAGCTGTATGTGTCCTCAACTACTCAGCCATCTCCCCAGCCCCATAAACAAGTATTGTTAAGCACCTATTATATAGTCTGTTGAAGATAAAAAGAAGTATAAGACACAGTTTCCCCCGACCCCCAGACACAAATACAGGATCATTAAAATGAAATAATTCAGCAGGAATTACAATGTGGAATAGAGTAGCACCTCAAATAATTTAGACCTGTATTTATGAGCAGCCCGTTTTGTTAGGACACCAGTCCTGTGCCAAAGTCCTGTATCAGTCACACAGAATATTACCCATCACCTGCACAGCCTAGATGTGCACTCCTGTGCTACACACCTTCCAACTGGAGTCCAACCAGAACCAGGCAGTGGGGCCATTGATCACTTCTGGCTACTTTTCACTTCCCATTTTCGGGAATCCCAGCAGGGTTTGAATTTTCTGGGCTGTCTCAGGCTGGAGTTCCCTCCAGATGTTCCACCATACACAGGCTCTGCTGGGGGCAGGATGGAAGTTGGGTTTCCGAAAGAAGGTATCCCAGGTGTCAGAAGGACCCCAGACTTGGGTCTCTGATGAAAGCTTGCGGCAGACAGGGACTCCTGGGGTTCTGGGAGAGGGCTGTGGAGCCTGGGAGAAAAGGATGCTTGGTTTAAGGTTGTCAGGGCAGTTGTGGCTCAGCATAGCTCCCAGAACCGAGTGGCCCTGGGAGGAATGCCAGACCCCTTAGCCCAGCCCCTGACCTTGAATTCCTCCAGTCCAGACTGTAATTAAAGCAAAAGCAAAAACAAAAACAAATTGGAAACCTCTTTCCCCCAGAGTCTAATCATCCAATCCAGTGTGGATCCCCTGAGACCTTTTGTCTTCTTCCTACCCGGAAACCCACATGGAAATCCCTTAATGAGCTCCAGGCCGAACCCACATGAGGGATAATTACTTAATGAGCAGGTCTGGAGGGAATACACTCCCTCTTTACATGCCTGTGTCCTGGGGTCTCCTGGGAGGTCACTGCTGGAGCCCCCAGGGTAAGCTGGTGTGCAGTCCAGGCTCCAGTGCTAGGTCTCTGGCCCCTTCCTCCTCTTTAGCTGTCTGGTGGATCCTGGATTTCTTCTGCTGAGCAGAGCTGTCCAGTGGATCTGGGTTCCTTTCTCCCTGGTCTTCTGCAGCCTCCACAGCCTCTGAGGTCACCACAGTCCTGGCAGTGTCTACGGTGTCCGTCTCAACCACTACTTCCAGAAGCACCGAAAACTCTGCCTGCAGGCCTGGAGAGATGCTCAGCGGTTAAGAGCACGGGCTGCTCTTGCAGAGGACCTGGGTTCGGTTCCCAGCACCCACATGGCAGCTAACAACTGTCTGTGACTCTGGTTCCAGGGGCTCCAACGCCCTCTTATGGCTTCCACGGGCATTGCATGACATGCTGCACTTACACGCATGCAGGCAAAATACACATAAAACTCCCCCAGGGTCTTGGGCCTTCCATCACTTCTGCCCTCATCTTGGGGCCCATCAAAGCCACTGGCATTTCTACTGGGCATTGCATGACATGCTGCACTTACACGCATGCAGGCAAAATACACATAAAGCTCCCCCAGGGTCTTGGGCCTTCCATCACCTCTGCCCTCATCTTGGGGCCCATCAAAGCCACTGGCATTTCTACTCCAACCGCCATCAACACAACGGGACCAGGGACTAACACAATGTCTTCTCTGAACACACATCTCAACCCCAGTGACCACCCTACCTTCTCATCTGTCATGGCAGCACACCAGGTGGCCGTCATTTCCTCTTCCGGAACCCTCCTTACTTCCAAGGTGACCTCATCTGCTTTGTTTAGTGTTTACCATTTCCAGGCCAA
>NW_008343975.1:155461-164207 GCF_000622305.1 Nannospalax galili | reverse complement strand
TGGAACTTGCTATGTAGACCAAGCTGGGCTTACTCTAACAGAGATCACCCTGCCTCTGCCTCCCGAGTGCTAGGATTAAAGGTATGGGCCTCCACACCTGGCCCTATTTTAAAATTTTTTTATTGCACGTATTTATTTATTGCAGAGTTGGGGGAGGTGCATGCGTGCCATGACACGCATGTTCAGAGTTCAGATGACAACTTGTGAGAGTCAATTCTCTCCTTCTACTGTGTGGCTCCAGGGGTAGAACTCAGGTCCTCAGGCTTGGTGGCAGGTGTCTTTACCCACTGAACTATCTTGCTGGCCCTAGAGTTTAAACAAGGTCAAAATGGAGAAGGGTGGTGTCTCAGGGGTCAATAGCAGCCTAGACTGTGGCATAGACCCAGCTTCCTTGGAATTGACAGGTGACAATATTGTGTTTGGAAACTCCCGACCTGTGCTGGAGTTAGACACAGAGGCCGCTGTCACGTCACTTGGATTCTCCAGACAGCATTAGTTTATTTCTGTCCTGTTGCTGCAACTTAGACCAGCAGCATGGAGGCGGCTGAGGCTTTCTAGACATGCAGACCTCATTGTCTCGGTCACTGAAAGTAAGTCACTCCAAGAAGGGGCCTCGGTGACGTGTGATGGCTGCAGCCGTCTGTGGGAAAGTGCTCCTTGTGGGAGATTCCACAGCGGGCCTTCAGCGCTGTCACCCAGCCTGATGGATGGAAGACAGATGGCTGCTTTCTCAGTCTGATGTTCGCTCTCTCACATAGCATAAAATAAAGACCAGGGGAAAGAAGAAAAATGGGAAATCTAAATGAGAGAGCTTGTGAGAAAGAGGAAAGGTGGGTGTGAGAGTTGGGGGTGCAGACACTGGGGCATGAAGCATCTGGGAACTTCAGCGCTGGAAAAATAATATTTGGGGGCCGGAGAGATGGCTCAGTGGTTAGGAGAGCCCGCTGCTCTTCCAGAGGACCCAGTTTGGTTCACAACCCACATAACTCCAGCTTCAGGGGATCCAACGCCTCCTTCTGGTCTCCTCAGGCAATGCAACACATATGCACATACGCCCCCACCCCAAACATATAATTAAAAATAAAAACTTTTTAAAAGAGTAGCCAGAAAGTGAGGGGATGCTCCTTTAGGCGTTTTCTTTCAGGACGGCAAGAACCATAATGCACTTCTGTGGGAAGATTCATACCCCACCTTGTATGATTTTCCCCACACAGAAAAGAGAATCACTCTCCTAGGCACCGTCCATCATAACCCAAACAGGCTCAAAATTTCAAAACACAAAATGCTGCATAAATATAATAAAGAAAAACCCTTTGTGAGAACATGAGTCGCTGGAAAGACTCACTATGTGGGAGAAGCTTTGTTTGCATTTGAGACAGAGTCTCACTATGTAGCCCAGGCTCACCTAGAACTCCCAATCCTCCTGCCTCGGCCTCCTGAGTGTTGGGTGCAGGTGTGTGCCATCCATATCCTGCCTGCTAAGGGAGGGTTTGGTTGCTGTGCCAGGTGTCATATTTCTCAGTCTTTTCCTGTGCCAGCAACAGACAAGGTTGGGGTGGGGGCCCCCATTCTATTATCTGTCCTGGTCTTGATCTTGTGACACTCTTTCCTTCTATTTCTTTCTTTTTTTCTTTTTATTTATTTTTAATGTGTATATGCATGTATTGCCTACATGTAGGTAAGTGCGCCCGAGTCGTGCAGTGCTCACGAAGGTCAGAAGAGACTGCTGGATCCCCTGAAACTGGAGTTACAGATGGTTGTTAGCTGCCATGTGGGTGCTGGGAACTGAACCCGGGTACTGTGCAAGAGCAGCCAGTGTTCTTAACCACTGAGCCATCTCTCCAGACCCTTAGATTTTTATTTCCCCTTGATAAATACAGGCATTACACATACACACATACACACATGTACACAAAGTAAATGGGCCCCTGAGATGGCTCAGTGGGTAAAGGCACTTGCCACCAAATCTGACGATCTGAGTTGGATCCCCAGGATCCACATTGTGGAAGAAGAGAACTGTCTCCCACATCTTGTCCTCTGAATTCCACCCATGTGCTGTGGCACAAGGTCACACCGACATATACACAATTAATTTTTTTTTTAAATAGAGGCATTTATTAGTTTCAGACCACAGCCTGGGGGCCTTGGTCTGAACTGAATTCAAGTCTGGGCTCTGGAATATTCTACAGCCTTTGAAATGCGCCAGCTTAAGTCTGGACCTGCACATGCTTTGGACATGGAGTGGGTCATGAACTGAAGCACAGCCGTGGACGCCTTGCAGTGCACTGCGTCGCCCACCGTGGACGTGCAGGAGGCATCACAATTGCTGTGGGCCGGATCACTGAGGGCGCTGCTAAGGGAAACAAGAGTGTGGGCGGAGACTGGATGACAGAGAAGCTGTGAGGGAGTAAACCGGGGGAAGGGCCCAGTAGGGGTGAGGACAGCGGCCACTAAATGGGTCCAGATAGGCATCCACAAGGCCTCCGGGGAATGACCGTGGAGATACCATGATGGAGGGCCAGAAAAGCACCATGGGAAAGACCACAGATCAGGCAGGCAATGGGGGCCAGAGACAGGATGACTCTGGAAGAAACCTGCGGCCCCCTCAGATTTGGTTGTCAGCACAAATTGAAATATTCCCCGAGGGCTGCTGAGATGGCCCAACGGGAGAAGTTGCCTCCTGTCAAGTGACAACAGAGGTTTGATCCTTAAGACCCACATGGTGGAAGGAGAGAACCAACTCCCCACAGCTGTCCTCTGACCTCCTCCCATGCACCATAAGGTGCGGTTGCTCATATACACACATACACACATGTACACAAAATAAATTTTATAAAGTAATTTGAAATTTTAAAATACATATCTTCCCTGAGCTTGACCATGGCTCAGAACCTGGTAGGGGAGGTACGCACAGCAACCAGGTCAACGTCTCTCTGATCTCTCACGTGACAGGCATTAATACACCTTTGAAAAACTCAGCAGAGTAGGTGTTCTGGTTTGTTCATTGCTGTGACAAAACACTCTGACCACTACCAACTTGGGGAGGAAAGGGTTTACTCAGCTTACATCTCCCAGGTTGTAGTTCATCAAGGAACCCAAGGTAGGAACTCAGGACAGGAACCTAGAGGCAGGAGCTGGAGCACAGGCCATGGAGGAACGCTGCTTACTGACTTGTTCCCCTGGCCCCTGCCCAGCCTGCTTTCTTATGCAACACAGGCCCACCTGCCCAGGGGTGGCACCACCCACGGTGGGCTGGGCCCTCCCACATCACTCATCAAGAAGATGCCCTTCAGACATGGCCACAGGCCAGTCCAATAGAGGAAATTCCCCAGTTGAGGCTCCCTCAACCCAGGTGTGTCAAGTTGACACTAAAGCTATCCAGCACAATTGACCCCTTGTCAACTTGGCACACAAACACATCATTATTCAACCATAACCTTTCTAATCCTTGTCCCCAAGGTATGATGCCAACATCAATATCACAACATAAGACAGTACAGCCTTAAAAATCCCCACAGTCCTTAAAAAATCCAAACACTTAAAAGTCCATAGTCTCTTTTTAAAGTCTCATAACTGTGGGTGGGCTTCTATAAAACAAGTACTGTCTTATTTCAAAGGGAAGAATCGGGCACACCTAAGCAAAACCAAAGTCTAGTAAAGTAGCTCGAGGCTGGACATCTGGGATTCACTCATGATCTTCTGGGCTCCAAAGGGTTCTGGCAACTCCACTTCTCTGACTCTGCCGTCCACAGCACACACAGCTCGTCTTGCAGACCCAGGCCAGCTCCATTCCACACATACTGCGGTGCAAAGCCTCAGATTCTCTCCATGACCCCTTCAATCCTGGGGTCTTCACTGCAACTGAAGCTGCACTTTCACCTATGGCCTTTCCTGACCTCTCACAGTGCCAAGCCTCAGCCTCTCCCTGTGACCCCTTCACGCTTTCAACACCAGAACCATGTGGGAGACTCTTACACATTACCAAGTCCTGCTTCCAGCTAGAGACAGAGGTTCGGGTCCCCTCTGTGTGCTGATCCTGAGGAAATACCTTCCAGAAGACTTCACCTCAGTGATGCCAGTCTCTTTTGTTACTTACAGCTGATTTTTCAGCCCCAGCTAACCAGCATCAATTGTCCCAGCAAAGCAAAGGTTTTGCTTCAGGTTCTGGTCTCTTCTTAATCACAGCTGATTCTTCAGCCCCAGCCGACCAGAACCCACAGATTCTCAATCCAAAATATCACAGGAACATTTCCAGAAGACTTCACCTCAGTGATGCCAGTCTCTTTTGTTACTTACAGCTGATTTTTCAGCCCCAGCTAACCAGCATCAATTGTCCCAGCAAAGCAAAGGTTTTGCTTCAGGTTCTGGTCTCTTCTTAATCACAGCTGATTCTTCAGCCCCAGCCGACCAGAACCCACAGATTCTCAATCCAAAATATCACATGAACAGCCCTGATAGTCTCTGCTTCCCTTTGAAGCTTCATAAGCCAGGCCTCCATCCTCTACAATTCTTTCAGCATAACTGTTCCAAGCTCCATAGCAACAAACTGAGCACGCAATGGCTCTTCCAGCCTAAAGTTCCAATCACTTCCACAGTCTTCCCCCAAACACCAAGGTCAGGTCTGTCACAGCAATACCCCACTTCTGGTATCAATTTCTGTCCTAGTTTGTTCCTTCATTGTTGTGACAAAATACTCTGACCAATACCAACTTGGGGAGGAAAGGGTTTATTCAGCTTACACCTACCAGGTCGCAGTTCATCAGGGAGGCCAAGATAGGAACTCAGGGCAGGAACCTGGAAGCAGGAGCTAGAGCACAGGCCATGGAGGAATGCTGCTTACTGACTTGCTCCCCTGGCCCCTGCTCAGCCTGCTTTCTTATGCAACACAGGCCCACCTGCCCAGGGGTGGCACCACCCACAGTGAGCTGGGCCCTCCCACATCACTCATCAAGAAGATGCCCCTCAGACATGGCCACAGGCCAGTCCAAAGGAGGCAATTCCCCAACTGTAGCTCCCTCAGCCCAGGTGTGTCAAGTTGCCACTAAAGCTATCCAGCACAGTAGGGTAGGGGACATATACTTTGACAAACGAACCATAACCACGATATTCAACATGACTTCCCACTAGGATCATACATTAGAGGTCACTCGAATGACCTGTCCTGTGATCTCTGAGGGATCGCTGGGTGTGGTGGTACAGGCCTTTAATTCTAGCACCCTTCAGGGGCAGAGGCAGGAGGATCTCTGTGAGTTCAAGGCCAGTCTGGTTTCCATAGTGAGTTCCTGGCCAGCATGTGTGGATGTGTACCACATGGATGTAGTGCCCATGGAGGTCAGAAGAGTGTATCAGATCCCCTGGAACTGCAGTTTGGGTAGGTATTAGCCACCATGTGGGGGCTGAGAACTGAACCCAGTACTCTGCAAAAGCAGCAAGTACTAAATCCCTACAATTTGACGTGACCAGGGCGCACTGCAGCCGTCTGGAGCGCACCCTTGGAGAGGCGGCTGGTGGCGATGATGGACAGGTCAGGGGAACAGCTCGGAGGCGGCCGGTCCAGCACTGAGCCTTTTTGCGTCAGGGTTTCATCCAGGATCGAGCTGGGAGGATGGCACGGGAGACCCCTGAGCTGACCCTGGACCAGGCGCCACAGGACGCGTCCACCCAGAAGCTGAGCGAGTGTCTCAGCATATCGGAGATGAGCGGGACAGCAACATGGAGCTGCAGAGGACGGGTGCTGATGTGGACGCTGCTGCCCAGAGAGGTCTTCTTCCGAGTGGCAGCTGCCATGTTTGCTCATGGCAACTTCAACCGGGGCGGGTTGTCGTCCTTTTCTACTTTGCCAGGAAACTGGTGCTCAAGGCCCTGTGCACCAAAGTGCCGAGCGCATCAGAACCACCACGGGCTGGACGCTGGGCTTCCTCCGAGAGCGGCTGCTTGTCTGGATCCAAGACCAGGGTGGCTGGGATGGCCTCCTCTCCTACTTTGGGACCCCTACTTGGCAGACGGTGACCATCTTGGGGCTGGAGTCCTCACCACCTCACTCACCATCTGGAAGAATGTGGGCTGAGGACGCCCTCTGCCCTGAACTGTGTCTTTTCTTCAAAAATTATGCCATGTGTCTGGGATGAATGGGGACCTGGGACAGTCATTTTTCTTACTTTGTAATTATTGGGAGGGGTGGGAACGGTGGCCTGGGGGCAGGGACAATAAACCTCAGGTCCACTGTGAATAAAAAAAAATCCCTACAATTTTTAAAAAGATTTATTTGCTTTTATTTTATATGTATGAGCGTTTGTTTGCATGTATGTATGTGTACAATGGGCATCCCTGGTGCCCTCAGAGACCAGAAGTATTAGATCCCTGGAACTGGAGTTTTGAATGGTAGTGAGCCATCCTGAAGGTGCTGGGAACTGAACCCAGGTCCTCTGCAAGAGTAGCCAACACTCCTTTTTAAATTTTTATTTATTTTTTAAAATTTTATGTGTATGCATGTATTGCCTGCATGTAGGTAAGTGCACCCGTGTGATGCAATGCCCTCGGAGGTCAGAAGAGGCTGTCGGATCCCCTGGGACTGGAGATACGGACAGTTGTTAGCTGCCATGTGGGTTCTGGGATTCAAACCCGGATCTTCTGCAAGAACAACCATTGTTCTGAGCCTCTGAGCCATCTCTTCAGCCCCACTAGTAGTGAACACTCTTAACCACTGGGCCTACTCTTAACCTGCTTCAGCCCCTGATTAAGAGTGCTTGCTTTTTTTTAAACAGAGGACCCAAGTTTGGTTCCCAGCACCCAGTTGAGTGGCTCACAGCTGACTGCAACTCTAACTCCAGACAATCCGATGGCCTCTTCTGTCCCCCACAGGCACTGCACACACATGCACAAACCCACACAGACCTACACACAAACATATAAGTAAGAATAAAAATAAGATCTTTTTTGATGTTTTGATTGTTAGCCTTAGCCTTTAACCACTGTGCCAACTCTCCAGCCCGAAATCTTTTTTAAAAAATGAAGAAGAAAGTGAGCTGGAGAGATGGCTCAGCGGTTAAGAGCACTGGCTGATCTTCCAGAGGACCAGAGTTCAACTTACAGCACCCACATGGCCACTCACAGTGTCTATAACTCCAGTTCCAGGGGATCTGTGGCTCTCTTCTGGCCTCTGCAGGCACTGTGTGCCTGTGGTGTGGCACACTTACATACATGCAGGAAAATCATCCACACACATGAAATTTTTAAAAATTAATAAAATTTTTAAAAAGAAGAAAAAAGGCCAAACGCAGTGGTCTTTAATGCCTTTAATCCCAGCACTCAGGAGGCGGAGGCAGGTGGATCTCTGTGAGTTCAAGGCCAGCCTGGTCTACATAGTGAGTTCCAGGCCAGCTGGGGCTACAGGGAGACGCTGTCTTTAAAAGAAAAAAAAAATTTCAATCTTGTAACTCAACTTAAAGCATCCTCAAATGGCCATGTGCATGCTTGGTAAGATGCACATATTCCCAGGAGAACGTCGTTCCTTTAGCCCAGGCTGCAGACGACTTCGTAGTAGGGATCTGCACATTGTCACAAATCTCAAATGAAAACAGACATCAGTGAAAGCCAGCAAGGAAATGAAGTAGGTTTGGGTCCACAGAGACTCTCGGTATTGGAATTATTAAAAACAGAATGCAAACTAAGCGGTTTACACGTGTGTAGTGGCCTTATGGCTGCCTGCCAACACCTATCTCATCCTTTAGCTACAGGATGGTCGTTTGGGGTTTTTTTTTTGAAGGGGTGCTGGGGGCGGGCATTGAGGGCCTCATGTAGCCTAGGCTGGCCCTGAATGTATTATATAGCTGTGGCTAGCCTCATTCTCCTGCCTCCACCTCCTGAGTTCTGGGATTCCAGGCATGCACCAGCACGACTAGCATGCTCAAGTTTTTGTTTTTTTGTTTTTTTTTAATTAAAAAAAACTTTATGGGCTGGAGAGATGGCTCAGCAGTTAAGAACACTGGTTGTTCTTGCAGAAGACCCAGGTTCGAATCCCAGCACCCACATGGCAGCTAACAACTGTCCGTAACTCCAGTCCCAAGGGATCTGACAGCCTCTTCTGTCCTCCGCGGGCATTGCATGACAAGGGTGCACTTCTCTACATGCAGGCAATACATACATATACATAAAATGATAAATAAAATATTTTTTAAAAATTTGTGCCTTTAATCCCAGCACTTGGGAGGCAGAGGCAGGCAGATCTCTGTGAGTTCAAGGCCAGCCTGGTCTACATAGTGAGTTCCAGGACAGCTGGGGCTACAGGGAGACCCTGTCTCAAAAAGACCAAAAAAAAAATTCTGAATAAATTAATGTGTGTGCATGTGCATGCACACACATACACAGGTGCAGAAGCCAAAAGTTGACATCAGGTGTCTTCTGCAATCATTCTCCACCTTATTTTATTTTTAAAAAATATTTTAAAAGACCTATCAAGTCTAATCTGTGTTTTCCAAATGCTCTTGGCTGTGAGTCTATCCCTTGGAGTCTGATCCGATTACCAGTTGTCATACCAGTAAGGGAAATGACTCTCCCTCTCCCAGCAGCGGCCAATAGATCCTCAGTTAGGGGTGAGGTTTCCTTCTTTCTTTCTTTCTTTCTTTCTTTCTTTCTTTCTTTCTTTCTTAATGGGACTTCTTGCTACTACACCATTCACCCCTCTGAAGAGGTAACCCTAAAATCCTTCTAAGGATTAGATACAAGCTCCCAAATACTTTTGACATTG
>NW_008343975.1:154116-155099 GCF_000622305.1 Nannospalax galili | reverse complement strand
GGTGATGGATTCAGGATTTGCTTTCAGGTATTTTGATAGCTGTTGGAGTGGTTAGAATCAGTGTCAGTCCCCTCTCAAAGGCTTCTAGATAGGGGGAGAAAACAAATTTATCAGTCATTTTACAACAATAATGGATTATCTCCCTTAGCTACAGGTGGGCACAGCAGTATTGCAGACCAAGATTTGAAGTCTTACATCTGAACAGCACTTTCTGCTTAGAAACAAAATAATCAATGAGAAATAATTGTCTAAATAACCTTTTATATGGACTTAAACCTAATGTCTTGGAAGTGTAATCCCTTGAACTCTTAAAGAAATATACCGATGACTTTAATCTTTGGTTATACTTTCCTTTAGGTGTTTAAGACCATACAGTTGGCCCAAATAAATCAATTTACTTTTACTCTTCAGGTTGTTGGAGGATCTGTTCCTCAGGGGTCACATGGGCTTGGGAGGCGCTCCTGGCTCCTTTCTTTTACCCGTTCTAGCTATGTGAGGATAAGTCAAAGGTCCTACTCAAGCATGGCTGGCTTCACTTGGAGGCATGGAGGAAATGTTCCCCCTGAGTTGACCCTCCTCTTTGTAGGCTAGACACTGGTTCAAGTCCATCTGGTGGGGTCTCCAGGGCCTCCCTGAACAGGAGGACAGGTGACTCACCACAGTTACAGGACATTTTGAGAGATGCTCCATACTCCCCTGGAACTTGGTCAACCTTGGAGGGAAAGGGGCAAAAACTGTTCTTTAAGTCCCTCTGACCACATTAACATAAGCCTCAAAGTATGGCTGTTAAACATCCAAGAAGGTTAGTTCCACCAGTCTGGTGCTTTTAATTACCATGCGCTATGTAGATAAAGCTTGGACCAGATAAACCAATTTTTCTATTTTGGAAAACATCTCCATTCCCATATCCTTTTAACATCTTTTACATTCTCATTTTCTTTTTTAATAATTATGAGACATAATAACATTAACAAATTTTCCTA
>NW_008343975.1:145689-154085 GCF_000622305.1 Nannospalax galili | reverse complement strand
TAAGTCATGCTTATTCCCTTTTAAGGTTCTAGTATCAAGCCAATGTTTGATTAAAGTTTTACTGGGGAGCCAATGAATTTACTGAGCTTACTTACTGAGATAACTGAGGGGTTGCTGAAGTATATAAGTGACCTGAGGGTATGCACACTGGAAAGCCTTTACCCAGCATGGATCAAGCCTTCTCTTCCTAGCCTTCCTCAGATTAGATACTTTAGTCCTCCCGGAATCCAGGTGACCATGTGTGATTAGGGCCAAATTACACACAACTGGCTGGGAAGAGTGGCTGGATACTCGGTGAGGGTCCACTGATCCTGCTTGCTCCTCCTTTAATGAAGGCGTGCTCAAGTTTTAAGCACATACCTGTAGATTCTGTTTCTCAGTTTCCAATGCATTTTCAGGTAGCTGTGTAATGTGTGCGGCTGATGTTATATAAGCCGTTAACAGTCTGTCACGAAGATAAAAGGATAAAGTATAATTAAAGATTGAGGATGTAGCTCAGTGGTAGAGGGAGAGTACTGGCTGGGCATGCAGGAGGCTCAGCATTCAACCCAAGCACCACAAAAAAAAAGAAAGAAAAAAGTTTGGGTTTGATGGCACACACCTGCTACCCTAGCACCAAGGCGGCTGAGGCAGGAGGATCTCAAGTTTGAGCACAGCCTGTGCTGCATAGCAAAATCCTGTCTTGGAAAGCAAACAAACAAACTCAAAAAAGACAAATTGAAAGTTATTTATGACATTAGGGCATGACTTGGGAGATGAGTCATCAGAATTAAAGTGTTCCAAGTTCCTTGTGTTGCTTCGATGATGTGTAAAGATATTAATTACATTTAGATTCTGATCAGTACACATGGTATAATTTGGGGGGAAAACAGCTAAAACAGAATCTGGATTTGCATCCAGGATTCCTCCTGGGTCTAGAGCGTGTGGAAGCTCTCTCTCAGACAGCCATCAGAGTCTCAGCCACAGGCTAGGATTGCTGGAGGCCCAGGAGCTCACCCGTCTCTGGCTGCAGTCACTTGCCTTGGCCTCGGGATCAGCCCATCCTGGTCACTACAGAGGCTCACTTTCCCAGCACACCCTGTCCCGTCCTGTTGCTTGGACCCATCCATTCTGAGCTCCTTCATGTCTTCAGCTACCTGTCAGCTTCCTCGTAACAGGGCTTCCACAGGAGGAATGTGGTTCACCCGCACACCAGCTACCAGAGGTGGGGCCTCCCGCACTGCTTCTCCTCCCTCACAGGGGATGAGAGCAGGCCAAGTAGACCAACCAGCGGCATGCCATTATCCCAGTCACATGATGCCCTCCCCCTGTGCCACTTCTGTTCACTGTCACACTCCTGTAGCTGGCCATGTGTGCTCCCTGCTGGCCATATCCAGTCATCCAGACCAAGCTGGATGGCTGCTCCTTGAGGACTCGGTCTATCTCCTCCTTCCATTAGACTCCAAGTCTCCCAAGGCAGGGCCTGCATCTCGCCCTAGTGTACTCACTACTGAGGGGTGCTTCGTGGCACTGATGAAGAGGTTCGTTGGAAGGATCCTGGGTGGGCAGCCCGGACAGAGGGACATGTCCACGGTTGAGGGCCAAACAGAGGGGCCTGGGGGAAAGTGACTGGGCTTTTGTGAGACACGATGTGTTCTTGCTCTGGATAGAGCAGGGTGGTTATCAGAAAGCATGGAATCGCCTCCAAACACTCTTTCTTCGATTCTCTCCATGTGACATGTTCCTCTTGCGTGTCCATCCATCATGACTTCATCCACCACCTGCTGATGTAGACTGCAGGCCTTCACCAGAGCCGAGCAGATGTTGCTGGAGTTTCGCCCTCCAAAACTGTAGCTAAATCAATCTCTTTTCTTTTTGCATAAAGTATCCAACCTCAGGTACTTTGCTATATTAACACAAAACTGACTAAGAACTTTATTAGGCCTGAATCTCTTTCCCTCTGTTGATTCAAAACATAGTTGAGTTACAGCTGTGACTTTCTACCCACAACCAGCAGCCCAAATCCTCATTTACTACTTTCTTTTGAGTGTCATTTTCATTTGTTGGAGTTAGGGCACCCTGCTTCTCAGTTGAGATTCTCAGGGCTTTTTCCATACTAAAAAGTCAGCCCACAGAACTCCTCGACCAGGAAACAAAATTGCTAGTGATGACAGGTTTCTGACCCCATCCTTGCCTCCAGGGTGGGTCCCCTTCTCTCTGACAATCTTGATTTCCTTTCTCCTTTCTGCTTCCTGTTTCAACCCAACCCAGTGACTGCCTAGTAGGAGCACGTCATTCTCTGTCGTCCCTTCCCTCTGTCCCCCCAGATGGTTCCTTCCCAGGCTCAGTATCGGTTCCTTACCTGACTGAAGTTGGCAGACTGCCTAACCTCTCCCCAGTCCGCAGGACACTATAAAGGCCCCCACAGTACATCGAGGATGAGAAAGAGGTGACAACCTAGTACAGAGGGAGCCCAACTACCCAAGCAACCAGCCACCAGCCCCAGGAGGGAGCCCAACTGCCCAGCAACCAGCCACCAGCCCCAGGAGGGAGCCCAACTGCCCAGCATGGCCCCCACAGTACATCGAGGATGAGAAAGAGGTGACAACCTAGTACAGAGGAAGCCCAACTACCCAAGCAACCAGCCACCAGTCCCAGGAGGGAGCCCAACTGCCCAGCATCCAGCCACCAGCCCCAGGCTCCAGGTTCTCTCTGAGAACACCTACTGTACCAGGAGCCCCAGACTCCAGGGAGCTCATCCTTCTCTGAGCCCTCTAGGACTCAGCTGCATCTGGGGCCCAACCATCTTGCCTTCCAGCTACAGGGAGGCAGATGAAGACGCAGAGGCAATGCGTTCTCCTGTACTGGCTGATGTTGTATCTCCTGCTGGATGGTGAGTGGTTTTATCCACAAGTTGGATGGTCCAAAAGCCCTTGAATGGTACTGGGAGAGGTGATCACTGCTGCAGTGAGCTCTCACTCTCTTCTATGGAGGACAGAGGAGGCTCATTAGCTCATCTCTTTGGGGTGCCAATGTACTTATCATCCAGGTGGCAGCTGACACTGTGGACCTGGGTCTCATGTTGCCTACACCTGAGTTATGGTTCCACTTGGTGTGTGTGTGTGTGTGTGTGTGTGTGTGTGTGCATGTGCGTGTGTGTGTGCATGTGCATGTGTGTGTGCGTGTGTGTGTGTCTTCGTGCCTCTGTTTATCCATCTGTGAAAGAGTAACAACTTGTGTGATATGGGCTGGAGGTTTAAATAGTAAAAGCAGGAAGAGTTGACTGTCCTTAAAATGTCAGTCTTCCATAGTCTGTAAAATCAATTTCTCTCCATCTGTAGCCCTGATTCCACACCAGCCAAAGTCACTTTCAGAGCAAGAAGAACAGGATCTACAAACCAAGCTGGGGCTGATGGGATAGGCCTGCAATCCCAGCTACTAGGGAAGCTGAGGCAGGATGACAGCAAATTCAAGGCTCATGTGGGCTATAGAGCAAGTTCAGTGCCAGCCTAGTCAATGTGGTGAGACCCTGTCTCAAAATAACAAAACGAAATAAAATAAATGCTGGTGTGTAACTCACCGGAAATATGCTTGCCTACCATATGAGAGGCCTTGGGTTCGATACTCAGCACAGCAAAAGAAAAAAATCAAACCAGTAGAGCTGGGTGTGGTGGCTCTCACCTGTGACCTCAGTGGACAGCCCAGGCTACACAGCAAGAACTTGTCCCAAAAAGGAAAAAAGTCATCAGCAGGTAATTTGTGATCAATTGCCAAACTAGTTATAAAGATAGCAATGACAGTAAGTTAGAGGAAGCCTCTCTCTGTTGACACAGTCTCTGGGGGCTAAGCTTTATGGACATGGTCTCAGGGGATAAGGAAGAAACTTCTGGAATCTACAAAGAACAGGAGGTGACAGGTCCAGGGGATCACTGGTCCTCACTGGACTTCCATGAAGAAATTTCAAAAACATGATTTACAAGCCGAATTACCTCTGACCCCCAGACAGTGGGTTTAGGCATGGTGGCTCATGCCTGTAGTCTCGGCACTCAGTAGGCCGAGCAGAAGGATCATGAATGAGTTCAAAGCCAACCTGAGCTACAGCCTGAGACCTTGACTCAAAATCTAAACCCCAAACAAAAAACCCAAAGGGACTTTGACTCCAGGTGCAAAGCTCTGACCCTAATTAAACACTTCCTGGGCACCTCCCATAGGAACAAATGGGAAGAGGAATTTCTTAGAGAATTCATAATTTTGAACCAAAATTAAGCCAAATACAATTTCTTTTATTTAAAGTAATTTTATTGCTTCAGTACACAAGACAAATTTATGTCCTAGAGCAGAGGCTGTGGATGACTCATATTTCCAATTGGGTGGGAGGATCTGCTTAGTCTTGTAATAACAAGCCGGTCGGTGAATTCTGCTATCAGAATCAGGCAGAATTGAACATCCTTACCCTCTCTGTTCCCCTCAAGATGCTTTCAAACAGCAACTGTTTTCTTAACCAAATGGTAGAGACCCTCAGGGAGATCAGGAGCCAGTCCTTTGGATTTAAGGATTCTCAAAATTTTATTGCCAGTCACAAAACAGACTTTGCAACACCATGTGAGTCCCTCAGGATCACACCGATCTGGCATGGAGTCAGGCCCTTCTCGGCCAGCTTGTTAATCTGCTCCTTCACGACGGCAGACGTCGGTTTCAAACGGGTGGGATGCTGCAGCGGTGGGGCAGAGCCGACTGCAACAGGCCCTTCCCGGGAGCATACATGCGAACCCATGATAGTGGTGCAAAAAAGTGCCACATACAATTTTTATGTGCATGTATACATGTCTGTGTGTCTGCCCACATATGTATAATTGCCCACGGAGGCCAGAAGAGGACATCAGACCCTGTGGAGCTGGAGTTGAAAGTGGTTGTGGGTTGCCTGACACGGTGCTGGAAATCAAATTCCAGTCTTCTGAAAGACCAGCCAGTGTTCCTAACCACTGATCCATCCCTCCAGGCCCCAGACTAATTCCCATTCATTTACTTTGTCTTCCAAAATTTTCCAGATCAAACCCACTCCCCTGTTCACACACCTGTTTGGGTAATCTTACCTTTCTTTTTTTTTTTGATCTTTTTGAGACAGGGTCTCCCTGTAGCCCCAGCTGGCCTGGAACTCACTATGTAGACTAGGCTGGCCTTGAACTCACAGATCTCCCTACCTCTACCTCCTGAGTGCTGGAACTAAAGGCATGTGCCACCACGGCAGGTGGGTAATCCTACTTTTAATTTAGTTTTCCTGACTTTAATTTAGTTTCTACCTTGATACATATTTGTGCCACATTGAGGTTTAGGGGACCTTACCTAAATATAGTTAAATTCTAATCTCATGTGAGTTCAAATAAGACTAAAGAAAAAACAGACATAGATAGGGTGGGCCACAAATGAGATGAGAAGATGGAGGTAGGGAGGCCAGTCCTCACCCTTCAGGGTGACAAGCTGTCCTGTGGAGCTCGAGAATGAGCAATGACAGTCTTATGTTCAGTTTTAGATTAGTGAATTTATTAAGTATACAGTAAGTCAAACTGGTCTCCCTGTAGCCCCATGATAGATAGATAGATAGATGATAGATAGATAGATGATAAATGATAGCTGATAGATGGATACATACATGATAGATGGATAGATGATAGATAGATGATAGGTAGATAGATGATAGATATAGATAGATAGATGATAGATAGATAGATAGATAGACAGACAGACAGCTAGACATCATCAAACTGGGTGCTCAATTAGATAGATAGATAGATAGATAGATAGATAGACAGACAGACAGACAGACAGCTAGACATCATCAAACTGGGTGCTCAGAATGCCCAGCAGAACTGACTGGTGAAGCTGAAGCATCTGGCTGCAGTTCCTGATTGAGCTTTCTCTCCAAGGCTGAGCTTCCGGCTCCGTTTTCCCTCACAGTCGCTTTCATATCACAGGGTCACCAACAGCGGCATCTATTCGGCATGCTCTGCCTTCTAGCTCTTCTCAAGGGCACGGTGTTTTTAGTCTTGAGCTGTTTTGCCCTCCTTGACACAGAGTTGGTGGGGGGCAGCCCCAACTAGACAAGGGACCTCATAGGCCACTTTGAGACAAACCTGCTGGGTCTGGAAATGGGGGGTGGGCAACCCCCAATTCCAGAACCAGCTTGTCAGTGAGCTCAGAGAGCACATGACAATTTACCATCATCAAGTACATTACACAGGGGAAGAAGTAGGCATGATCTTAACTGTAGCCGAGCCTCCAAGAAGTTGGAGACCTGTGTAGTGTGAAGACCTTGTCCGCAGCCCTCAGTCCCTGTGGAGATCTTATGGCGTGAGGCACACTTGCTTGCTATAGGAGCCTTGGAACTTTAACGTGTGTACAATCCCCTGGCTCTCCCAGAGGGGTCCCATTCCTGGTTCTCTTAGGCTGTATCCAGGGAATCTGTGGTGTGTGTTTGTTTTCAGTCTTTTTGAGACAGTGTCTCTCTGTAGCCTCAGAAGGCCTGGAACTCGCTTTGTAGACCAGGCTGGCCTTGAACTCACAGAAATCCACCTGCCTCTGCCTCCTGAGTGCTGGGATTAAAGGCATGCACCACCATGCCCAGCCCGAATCTGTGATTTTTGACAAGCTCCCCAAAGTAATCCTGATGTGAATGTATTCTGAGTAATATTCAGATAAATATTTTCTAAGAGGGCCACAATACTATTTTAGGAAGAGATTGATGAACACACACACACACACACACACACACACACACACACACACACACACTTTGTCAACTGGACACAATCCATAAAACCTGGGAAGGGGGTCAGGAAGGGCTGTCTAGATCAGGTTGGTCTGTGGGCATGTCTGTGGAGGGTTGTCTTGATTGTGTGAACTGGGGCAGGAAGAGCTTCCCACTGTGGGTGGCACCATTCCCTGGGTTTGGGTCCTGGATTGTATAGATTAGAGAGGGGACCGAGTGTGACCCAGGGCTAAGTCATTTTGTAAAATTCCTCCATTTTGGTTGGACAGTGACAATTCCCATAGCTACTGTAATTTAGTCCCTAGATGTAAGTAGTTTCTCTAGATGCTCCACTTCCCCACCCTAGGGACCCCTGGTAGTAGCCAAGAGAGCTGTTACCAATCACCTAACATTCTTCCAGTGGCCACTCACTGATTACCCCCAGCAATGGCCAACCACAGGCCAAAAAAGGACACATTTCAACCTCTTTCCCTGCTCCCCACTTGAGCCCTGTAACTACCCCAGCCTTTAAGCAGACCGCAGGCTCTGGTTCTTAGGGGGAACCCCCTCTGCAGTTTTGTTCTCAAAATAAAGGCCTGCACTGACTTATGTCGTTTGTTCCCTTGTCTGTCTTTCCTTCCTGCTGGCCTGTCACTGAGCACAGGCCAAGGAGCACACGTGCTGTCTCTCTCTGTTCTTGACTGTGGATGTGACTGACTGTTTCAAGCTCCTGCCTTGACTTTCCTAGAAGGAAGGACTTAACCTGGAACTGTGAGCCAAAAAAACCTTTCTCCCTTAGAGCTGCTTTGCCAGGGTATGTTACCACAGCAACAGAAACAGAACATATATGTGTGTATACATATATATACACATATATCTTTGTGTCATTGAGTGTTATGCCTGCATGTATGTAAGGGCACTTGTGTCATGCAGTGCCATCAGAGGTCAGAAGAGGGCATCAGATCCCCTGGAACTGGAGTTAACAGACTGTTGTTAGCCGCCATGTGGGTGCTGGGAATCAAACCCAGGTCCTCTGCAAGAGCAGCGAGTGCTCTTAACTGTGGAGCCATCGCTCCATCCTGTTTCTTGTACCCTTTTTACTGCATGTATGTAAGGGCACTTGTGTCATGCAGTGCCATCAGAGGTCAGAAGAGGGCATCAGATCCCCTGGAACTGGAGTTAACAGACTGTTGTTAGCCGCCATGTGGGTGCTGGGAATCAAACCCAGGTCCTCTGCAAGAGCAGCGAGTGCTCTTAACTGTGGAGCCATCGCTCCATCCTGTTTCTTGTACCCTTTTTATTTTATTTTTTGGTGGGGTTGATTTTTGTTTTTTGTTTCTTGGGTTTTTTTGAGATAGGGCCTCAGAGCCCAGGCTGGTCTAAAATTCACAACATAACTGAAGATGGTCTTGAACTTCTGATCCCTTTGTCTCAGTCTCCCAAGTAAAGTGATTACAGGTGTGAGCCGCCATGCCCCAGATTAAGTCTTGCAACCCTGACATTGGAGGTGGGTGAGGAGGGACTGAGCTCATTTTCTGTAAGCACAGATTCAGCTCAGGTTCAAAGCTCCATTCCTGTTCCTGCTGGCTGTGTAAACCGGACAACCATCGACATTTCTAATTCTCAAACTCTTCAGCTTAGCCAGTGATAATAGTGTCTGTGTAAAAAATGC
>NW_008343975.1:124206-145480 GCF_000622305.1 Nannospalax galili | reverse complement strand
GCCCCCAGCCCCGCCCCCACCTCAGCCCCCAGTGGACCCACCACAGCCCCCCGCCCTGCATCCACCTCAGCCTCCAGTGGAGCCACCACAGCCTCCAGCCCTGCATCCACCTCAGCCTCCAGTGGGGTCACAACAGCCCCCAGCCCTGCACCCACCTCAGCCTCCAGTGGAGCCACCACAGCCCCCCGCCCTGCATCCACCTCAGCCTCCAGTGGGGCCACCACAGCCCCCCGCCCTGCCTCCACCTCAGCCTCCAGTGGAGCCACCACAGCCCCCCGCCCTGCATCCACCTCAGCCTCCAGTGGGGCCACCACAGCCCCCCGCCCTGCCTCCACCTCAGCCTCCAGTGGAGCCACCACAGCCCCCCGCCCTGCATCCACCTCAGCCTCCAGTGGGGCCACCACAGCCCCCCGCCCTGCCTCCACCTCAGCCTCCAGTGGAGCCACCACAGCCCCCCGCCCTGCATCCACCTCAGCCTCCAGTGGGGCCACCACAGCCCCCCGCCCTGCCTCCACCTCAGCCTCCAGTGGAGCCACCACAGCCCCCCGCCCTGCATCCACCTCAGCCTCCAGTGGGGCCACCACAGCCCCCCGCCCTGCCTCCACCTCAGCCTCCAGTGGAGCCACCACAGCCCCCCGCCCTGCATCCACCTCAGCCTCCAGTGGGGCCACCACAGCCCCCCGCCCTGCCTCCACCTCAGCCTCCAGTGGAGCCACCACAGCCCCCCGCCCTGCATCCACCTCAGCCTCCAGTGGGGCCACCACAGCCCCCCGCCCTGCCTCCACCTCAGCCTCCAGTGGAGCCACCACAGCCCCCCGCCCTGCATCCACCTCAGCCTCCAGTGGGGCCACCACAGCCCCCCGCCCTGCCTCCACCTCAGCCTCCAGTGGAGCCACCACAGCCCCCCGCCCTGCATCCACCTCAGCCTCCAGTGGGGCCACCACAGCCCCCCGCCCTGCCTCCACCTCAGCCTCCAGTGGAGCCACCACAGCCCCCCGCCCTGCATCCACCTCAGCCTCCAGTGGGGCCACCACAGCCCCCCGCCCTGCCTCCACCTCAGCCTCCAGTGGAGCCACCACAGCCCCCCGCCCTGCATCCACCTCAGCCTCCAGTGGGGCCACCACAGCCCCCCGCCCTGCCTCCACCTCAGCCTCCAGTGGAGCCACCACAGCCCCCCGCCCTGCATCCACCTCAGCCTCCAGTGGGGCCACCACAGCCCCCCGCCCTGCCTCCACCTCAGCCTCCAGTGGAGCCACCACAGCCCCCCGCCCTGCATCCACCTCAGCCTCCAGTGGGGCCACCACAGCCCCCCGCCCTGCCTCCACCTCAGCCTCCAGTGGAGCCACCACAGCCCCCCGCCCTGCATCCACCTCAGCCTCCAGTGGGGCCACCACAGCCCCCCGCCCTGCCTCCACCTCAGCCTCCAGTGGAGCCACCACAGCCCCCCGCCCTGCACCCACCTCAGCCTCCAGTGGGGCCACCACAGCCCCCAGCCCTGCCTCCACCTCAGCCTCCAGTGGAGCCACCACAGCCCCCAGCCCTGCACCCACCTCAGCCTCCAGTGGGGCCACCACAGCCCCCAACGCTGGCATGAACACCACTCCCAGCAGATCTAACGCACCTGTTCCAACTGAAACTCACACAACCTCCCACCAAACTGGCACCAGTGTTGCGGCTCCGCCGGATGAGCTGAAGCCTGGAGGGTCCCTGACGCCATGGGAAATCGTCCTCATCACCCTGGCCTCTGTTGTCATGGCCTTGGTGCTCTTTGCTGGGATCTTCCTTTATGTGGTGAGTGTCTAATTCGTGACAAGGTGCCTTGGGGAAGGAGCAGCAGGGACACGAGAAGATGGGAATCACAGGGACCCAAGTCAGAGCCCGATAGGGAGGAAATGCAGATCAGGAGAGCTCTTCAAACAGCAACAGCAAGTTGTAACCAGAGGAAACGACCTGGGTGCAGAGGACACCGCTGCCCTTGGGTGCTGAAGGGGAATGGAGGCTGGAGAGAGAGCTTAGAGGAGCCGGTGGAGAGCAGCGGTGGGGCCGGGGCGGGGCCGGCGTAGGGCCCCAGGGTAGGTTCTGGTAAGACTTCGCTATTAGTCACTTTGGTTGCTGTGATAAAATACCAGGATCAGGTAAGTTTATTTGGGCTTATGGTTCCACAGGGAGAGTTGGTAATGGCAGGGCGGCTAGAGCAAGAAGGGGCGAAGTCACATCTCCAACTGCAGACACAGAGTGGAGTGGACTGAAGTGGGGGAAGGTTAGGACCCTCGAAGCCTGCCCATGGTGACATGCTTCCTCCAGCAAGGCCACACCTCCTAAACGTCCCCAAACAGCACGAAGTGGGGATCAAGTGTTCAGATACTTGAGCCGAGGGGTATTTATCATTCAAACCATCACATTCCACTTCCTGGATCCCATAGGCTCATGGCTATCTCATGATGCAAAATGTGTTTAATCCAACTTCCAAAGTCCTCATAGTTTTTAACAGTCCCAACACTGTTTAAAAGTCCAAAGTCCCTTCTGAGACTCAAGGCAATCTCTTAATGGTGACCCTCTGTAAGATAAAAGCAAATTGGGGCTGGAGCAATGGCTCAGTGGTTAAGAGCATTGGCTGCTCTTCCAGAGTACCTGGATTCAATTCCCAGCACCCATATGGCGGCTAACAACCATCCATAACTCCAGTTCCAGGGGAATCCAACACCCTCTACTGGCCTCAGCTGGCTTGCATGACACAGGTGCACTTACATACATGCAGGCAATACACTCAGACACAAAAAATAAAAATAATAAAATATTTTTAAATTATTTAATAACCACATACTTAGAAGAAGCATTTCATTACATCAGCATTGACATATTCAATAACAATTTTCTGAGCTAGGCTGCATCTCTTACAAAATTGGCTGTACATTTTTAGGTTTACAGTTGAATTATTACAGTTATACAATATTGTACTCAGTATAAACCCCATAAGACATAAACTTAAAAGAGGTTTTAACCTTTAAAAAAGATCTCCATTTCATTATTAAAATACAGAGTTTCATCCAGAAAACTTCATTTTTAATGCAGTTGACATTAAGAGGTTTGCACATGCGTTTCTAATCTCTATATCAGATTATTGCTAGTCACAGTCGGTTACTTTCTGAGCTCCTTGGCATCTGAGCATGGATATAAAGTCATCAGGTAGATTTCAATGGTAATCTTTTTCACATCTACTAATTATTAAGGAGCAAATTTTTATGCTTTGAATAATAAATTTTTTTAAATTGAATTACATACTTCCAATGTACAATGACACAATATACATTCTTATTCCAAAATGGAGGAAGGGGGGCACAGTGAGGAAATCCTGGACTAAAGCAAGACTGAAACCCAACAGGGAAAACACCAAATCCTGTAGCTCCAGGTCCAGTGTCTTGGGCTTAGTTCCAAAGGGCTTAGATGGCTCTGCCCCCTCCAGCTTTCCTACCTGTAACAGTGTTTGGGAGAGAAAGACAAGGTTCTAAAATTGTGGACTCTTCTTTTTCTAGAGAAAATACCTGTCCCTGAGTAATGCCGTTGACCCAGTTTTCTACTATGCCCATGGCTCCCACCTTGACCCAGAGCCCCACAGGCCTGTACGGAGCCCCAGCTGGTCCTGGAGGAGACCAGTAACCTCTGAAGCCATAGAGATGAATGGGAGATAACAACTGGCCATGGAGCCCAGGACTGTGTCCTCAGGGGAGACCTTCGTTTACTGCTTATCCCTCCCTTCCTTCCCGACATCATAGAGAAGGATACCTTCCCCTCTCCTGTCTTTACCAGACATAAGAAAGGATAATGCATTGGCCATTTAGCAAAGAAATAAATACATCCAACATGTCCGAAGAGTGTGTGTATATGTGTGCACGGTGGGTAGCTAGAGCTCAGAGGGGAATTTCCCAGTTATATGAGAGAACGTTCAGGCTGGAATCCATGTGCACTCACAACACCACAGTAAAACCTACACACCCTCATTCAGATTTGTGTCCCCATTTTCCAAGTCTTCTTGCCCCAAGCAGGACCTGGAGAACCGAGTTGGCAAAACTGAGCTGGGAGGGATTCAAGGGGAGGGTCTGTGGCAGGATTAGTCTAGGGTTGGCTTGTGTGACGATGTGGGAGTGTGACTACTTGCACGGTGTGAGACTCTCACAACTCTCCTCCCAGAAGGCCTGTGAGTATCACTTTCCTGGGTCCAGGGCATGTAGAAGGCTGCCTGAACTCCAGGTTTTGGGGGATAGAGGGCAGCTGCTCTGGAGGCAAAGTCACTCTGAAGAGTGTTGAGAGGCTCCCACCTGGGGCACAACCTCCAGGAGGGAACCAGCAGTGTGTTGGTGAGTTCACCCCCGCTCACAGCAGTGGGAACTGCTTTCTGTCTCCCACCACTCACTGGGTATCTTAAGGGTCAGCAAAGCCAATAGCTGAGTATTACCAGTGAGGCTATGTGGAACCTTAATGTATGTGTCATCTTCATCATCGCCATCTTCATCAGCATCATTTTCTTCACCATCACCATCGTCATCATCATCATCTTCACCATCGACATCATCTTCGCCATGCACGGTGTGAGACTCTCACAACTCTCCTCCCAGAAGGCCTGTGAGTATCACTTTCCTGGGTCCAGGGCATGTAGAAGGCTGCCTGAACTCCAGGTTTTGGGGGATAGAGGGCAGCTGCTCTGGAGGCAAAGTCACTCTGAAGAGTGTTGAGAGGCTCCCACCTGGGGCACAACCTCCAGGAGGGAACCAGCAGTGTGTTGGTGAGTTCACCCCCGCTCACAGCAGTGGGAACTGCTTTCTGTCTCCCACCACTCACTGGGTATCTTAAGGGTCAGCAAAGCCAATAGCTGAGTATTACCAGTGAGGCTATGTGGAACCTTAATGTATGTGTCATCTTCATCATCGCCATCTTCATCAGCATCCTCATCTTCACCATCGACATCATCTTCATCATCCTCATCTTCACCATCGACATCATCTTCACCATCCTCATCTTCACCACCACCATCATCTTCATCATCCTCATCTTCCCCATCACCATCATCTTCATCATCCTCATCTTCCCCATCACCATCATCTTCATCATCCTCATCTTCCCCATCACCATCATCTTCATCATCCTCATCTTCCCCATCACCATCATCTTCATCATCCTCATCTTCCCCATCACCATCATCTTCATCATCCTCATCTTCCCCATCACCATCATCTTCATCATCCTCATCTTCCCCATCACCATCATCTTCATCATCCTCATCTTCCCCATCACCATCATCTTCATCATCCTCATCTTCCCCATCACCATCATCTTCATCATCCTCATCTTCCCCATCACCATCATCTTCATCATCCTCATCTTCCCCATCACCATCATCTTCATCATCCTCATCTTCCCCATCACCATCATCTTCATCATCCTCATCTTCACCATCGACATCATCTTCACCATCACCATCATCTCGGTACCACCATCCGCCATCACCATTAACACCATCACCATTATCATCATCACCATTAATTACTACCATCACCATTATCACCATCACCATTATCACCATCACCATTACCACCATCACCACATCAGCATCAGCACTGTCACAGTCATCATCTTCATCATCACCATCATCTTCATCATCCTCATCTTCACCATCGACATCATCTTCACCATCCTCATCTTCACCATCGACATCATCTTCACCATCGACATCATCTTCATCCTCATCTTCACCATCACCATCATCTTCATCATCCTCATCTTCATCATCTTCATCATCGCCATCTTCATCAGCATCATTTTCTTCACCATCACCATCGTCATCATCATCATCTTCACCATCGACATCATCTTCGCCATCACCATCATCTTCATCCTCATCTTCATCATCCTCATCTTCATCCTCATCTTCACCATCGACATCATCCTCATCTTCACCATCGACATCATCTTCACCATCACCATCATCTTCGCCATCACCATCATCTTCATCCTCATCATCCTGTTTTCTTCTCCCACTTTAAAGGATTCATCACCAGAAGGGGGCGTCATATTGAAGGGGGTAGGAGAGGAAGCAGGGGGAGGAGGAAAAGTGCTTCCTGCTGATGGGAATTGTGGAATGTGCTCTGTGAAAAATTGGAAATAAATACAACTAGACCAGAGAGTCCCAATAGACCGTTAAATGTTATAAAACGCAAATATTAAAGTTTCCTGTTGTTATTGTTGTAACTTTGTTTTTTTTAATTTAAAAACTCTTAGATTTATTTGTTTTTATTTATGTGTATGTTTGCGTGTGTATCCCATACGTGTGCAATACCTGCGGAGGCCAGAAAAGGGCATCGGATCCCCTGGAAGTGGAGTTACAGAGCGTTTTGAGCAGCCATGTGGGTGTTGGGAACTGAATCCCGGTCCTTGGCAAGAGCAGCCAGTGTTCTTAACCACTGAGCCGTCTCTCCAGACCAACAAATCTTAATTCTAAAAAGAGAACAAAGATCTGAGTTTGTAGGTTGAAAATATTCACCAGCTCCCATGGGAAGTATACCATTGGTTTGCACACTTTGAACAGGTGAATTAGATAGCGTATAATTATACCTCAATGAAACTAACAAAGCATTTCTTGGTACATCATGTAAATACAAATTTTCATTTGCAGGGTGTCTTGGTTGGCTTCGGTCATCAGCTTGACACACCTGGGCAAAGGAAGCCTCAGTTGGGGAATTTCCTCCATTGGACTGACCTGTGGCCATGTCTGTGAGGCATTTTCTTGATTGTTGAGTGGTGTGGGAGGGCCCAGGCCACTGTGGGTGGTGCCACCCTGGGCAGGTGGTCCTGCCACCCCTGGCCATCAAAGGAGGTGGGAAGCCCATTCTTGAGAATCAGTGTTCCCAAGACTAGAATCTTCAAATGACAGAAACCTCCCCTGTCCCCAGGATAAGCCCAACACAAAGGCAAAACCACCGCCATGCACAACCTGGGACCTTGGGGAAGAAGAATGTGGGAGATGCAGCCACTCAGAGAGGCTGAAACTGGTGCCAACTGGGAAGTCCTGCACCCTCCAATCTGCTCTGCCACCAACCCACCACCAGAGGAATGTAGAACTGTGGCTCAAGGTTAGGTACCAAATCTCCACGTTCATAGGAGGGGGCCACAGCTCCAGTTCACAGGAGGGGACCATAGCTCCAGGCTCCTGGGAAGGGAGGTTCACAGGAGGCAACCACAGTTCTAAGCTTATGGGAGTGGTCATAATTTCAATTACGCTGGTTCCTCCTATTTTCTTGTCTCCATCCCTCTGTCCACATGATTATATTCGTGTTTAAGAAGAACATTTTGGCTTCTGTGCCGCAAACACAGGCAACAGTTTCTTGATGGCTTGAATTTCCAGCTAGAGGAATATCAATAATGGAGAAAACCACTTTCCGCTTTTGCTCAAGGAGACAGATGGGTTGAGTGTCTTCTACATGGTCTAAGATCTGGTTGACTTTTTGGTGTCTGCTCTCACATCTTCCTCCATGGCTGGGGGAACAAGTAATGAGACATCTTCTTACTACAGTCAACGTTTTAAGTCTACGCCAAGAGCCGCAGCCACCACTAATGCTCTGGTGCCATGGCCAAGCCACCGCCACTTGGCTCCTCAGTCATTTTCTTTCTTACTTTCCAAGTCCTGAGTTCAGAATTCTGAAATCAGTATACAAGCACCTAGGCTGGGAACTATTCGTCCTGGGTGGTGAGGTTCCTCATGGGGTCCAGCACCCAGCCTCTTGGGACCCTGTGTGCCCCAGGCCCCACTCTGCATCTTTTTTCTTCTTTCTTGATGCTGGAAGTTGAAGCCAGAGCCTTGTTCACGCTAAGCATGGGGTGTGCCACTGAGCTACACGCAGCCTTTTATTTTCTTATAAATCACATGCCGTATGGGAAGGTACCTTAGAGGCTCTGTGAGGCACATGTGACAGCCACTGTGCTATGGAACCAGCCTTTGGGAATCCTCGTCATGAGGAGTCTGTGCTGGAATGGGAATGACCTAAAGCTGGGACAGTGCAGACTTATAACTGCACCACACTGGAGGTGTGGTATTGAGAATTGGGAAGGAAGGCTTTTGCTAAATAAGACTATTAACACAAGTCATGTAAGGATCAACTTCAAATCTATGCTGGGTACTTGCAACTTACCTACTTTATTGGGTGCTGAACCCCCTAATTCCTTACATAATGATCAACTGATCTCTCTTCCTCAAAAACAAAGGCATGCAAACTCGGCCTCTGCTTGACAGCTTCCCGGTCAATCTGTTTCCCAGTCGTTAATTCTGACCTCTCTCTAATGACCACACTCTCATCTGTTTTTCAAACTCACGTGGCTGGGCCTCCTCAGCTTCCGGGTTTCTGTATCTAGATACGTTCTAACAGTGATCATTCCAGAATTTCTATGCAGGGCAAGGGTGGAAGCAGGTAATCTGATTGGAAGGAGTGTGTTTCTGTTCTGTTACTGTAACAAAATACCTGAATAATCTACTTATGAAGAGGAGAAAGCTCACAGAGTTTGAAGGTTTCAGTCCATGATCAATTGCTCTGGGCCTGTGTTGGGGCAGTGTTATCACAGCAGGGAGCACACAGTGGGGTGAAGCTCCTCCCCTCGTAGTGGGAAGCCAATAGCAGAGCAAGGAAGGGACAGGATGCCCCCCGCCGGCCCATTCAAGGTCCCGTCCAGTGACTGGAAAACCTCCAGCGAGGCCCCATCTCTGTGCTGCTCCCAGTGTTGTTTGGTTTATGAGTTTAGAGAAATTAGCGTCCATCAGAGTCCAACCACCATGGAGGCAGAGGGGGCCTGTTGCAGTCTCCCTGCAGGTCCAGCCTAGGGGAGACTCAGGGTCCCAGCCAGGAGGAGGTGAGTGGCACAGAGTCAACACACAGACACCGGGAGTTGGGTGGAAGCAGGCACTAGGCGAGGTGCTGCAGACTCGTTTATTGTGGATATGGGACTACCTTATATACCCCTCTCCCAATGTCCCACTGGCTCCAGTAGGACTTCCCGGGTCGTGTCTGATCCTCATTGGCTCTCTATGTCAAGCTATCTTGCGTCAGCCGTCTCTATGTCCTTTGGCAGAATACAGGTTCAACTCAACTGGATGTTTTTGGAGCATTTGCAGTATGCATGCGCTGGTTGTTCAGGTTGCACTTCCTCCTACAGGGGCCAGAGCTGAAAGCCAAGCGATCACATCCTCAAGGAGGCACAGGAAGCCGAGAGACACTGGGAATCTGGCAAGGCTTAAGAACCCTCAAAGCCCACCCCCAGTGACATGCTTCCCCCAGCCAGGCCAGACCTCCTAAAACTTCTCAAAATAGCACCACTTACTGGGGACAAAATGTCCAAATACTTGGAGCCTATCAGGGATATTCTCATTCAAACCACCACAGACTCGAACCCAGGATCTCAGTGACGGGGGTTCTGGGGGGAGAGTAGGAATCTTAGGAGAGACTAACTTGTAGGCCCTGAGTTCTTATGCCCCAGAGAAGACACAAATTCTCCCACAGGGAATGTGCAGGTGGAAGAAGTGGAGGGAATGCCCCTCAAAAAACCCTCAAGAGGCACTGAGCTTCTATGGCCTGAATGCTTACCTTAGGGGCTGGGGCTGGAGAGATGCTCAGCAGTTTAGAGCTCTGGCTACTCTTGCAGAGGTTCTAAGTTTGGTTCTCAGCACCCACATGGTGGCTAATAACCATCCATAACTCCAGTTTCAGGGGATTCAATGCCCCCCTCTGACCTCTGTGGGCATTGCATGACACAGATACGCTTACACACACGCAGGCAATGCACTCATACACACACACACACACACACACACACACACATACACACACACACACACACATACACACACATATATGTCTTTTTGAGACAAGGTCTCCCTGTAGTCCCAGCTGACCTGGAACTCATTAGGTAGACCAGGCTGGCCTCGAACTCCCAGAGATTCCCTGCCTCTGCCTCTCAAGTGCTGGGATTAAAGGCATGTGCTACCATGCCCAGCATAATATATTTTTTAAAAAAGAAACCCTTAAAGGACTGGAGAGATGGCCCCAAGGTTAAGAGTACTGGCTGCTCTTCCAGAAGACCTGAGTTCAATCCCCAGCACCCACATGGGGACTAACAACCGTTCATAGCTCCAGTTCAGCTCCCTCTTCTGACCTCTTCAGGTATTGTGTGCACAGGTGCACTTACATGTGGGCAAAACATTCACATAAAACAAAACAAAACAAAACAAAATAATAATAAAGGAAATTCTTCCCAAAAGGTTTTCCTTAAAAAATTGTTTTTGAAACAGTGTCTCCCTATATACCCCAGGCTGATATCTAACTCATGACAATTCTCCTGCCTTAGCATATCAAGTGCTGGGAACACAGACATGAGCCACCATGCTCAGGTCTTTACTATTTTTTAAATTGGGGCTTGAAATTCATTCAAATATTAACAAATATGAGCTGTAAAATCTGTAAAACTGGGGCTGGAGAGATGGCTCAGCGGTTAAGAAAACTGACTGTTCTTGCAGAAGACCCGAGTTCAAATCCCAGCACCCACATGGCAGCTAAGAACTGTCTGTAACTCCAGTCCCAGGGGATCTGACAGCCTCTTCTGTCCTCCGTGGGCACTGCATGACACGGGTGCACGTACCTACATGCAGGCAATACACACATACACATAAAATAAAAATAATAAAATTTTAAAAATCTGTAAAACAGATATATTATGTCTTCAAGTCATTGGATTTCTGTCCTATTTGTTGTTTTGAGACAGGCTCTATTGTGTGGCCCTGGCTGGCTTTGGAGTCATAACCATCCTAGTGCCTCCTCAGCCTCCTGGGTGCTCTGTTACAGGAGTGCACCACCAAACCTGCTCAAAATCATCGGATTTTAACACAGACACGTTCATACGTCGCCTTGCAGAGCACTGTGCAGCAGCCTCCTCTTCCCAGAAGGCTCCTTGCGCCTCCCCGCCACCACACCTTTGCCACTCCTAGAGATAGCCACCATTTTGACCTCATCATCCTAAGCTGACTCCCACCCCACACTTGACTTTCTCATAAATGGAGCCACACAGTATCCATTCCACAAACCCCTTTGGAAGAATGGAATTGGTCTTAGATGCAAGCCCCGACACCTCATGATGTCCCATCAGTGGGAAAGAACCCAAGAGCTAACCCAGATTGGTTATGGCAAACAGACTTCTGCTTTTTCCTCACACTCGTGACTTTTGAGGCATGCATCACAGCCACTGCTGGTGGAGAAGCATAGACAAAGAGACCCAGGTGCTTAGGACCCTGGTCCACACCGAAGAGCTATTGTGAAAGACAGACCCAGGGAGCTGGTGGCTCTGTACCCACCTCCGACTCCCTCTGGAAGAAGACCCTGTCTCCTTCACACTTGACACTAGAAGCAGGTCTCAGTCAGTGTCCACCTTCTCCAGCCCTGGGGAGTCCAGGGATGGTGGGACATGATGGTCACAGAGCCACATCCTCCAAATCCCCTACGAAGCTCATAATGCTGTAAGTAAGCTTATGATTTTGTGTTGGGCACATTCATAGATCTCCTGGGATACATGTGGCCCATGAGTCAGTCACAGGTTGGATGCACCAAATCCTTAAAAAAAGAGTCCTGTGAGGAAAATATCTTCATGATGCTAAGGCAGGTCAAGCTGGGTAAGCGTAACACAGCAAAGACTACAGATGAAAGCAGTTTGCTGGCTGCGGGTCAGGAAGTCGAGCCTGACACATCTTTAAGACACCGAAAAGGAGAGTCAGACCGAGATGATCAAGAGCCACATCTGATGTGGCTCAGGCTGATGAGTCCAGCCTGAATATTGAACCCCAGTAAGAAAAGGACATTACCACTTAAAAATGTCCAAAAGGGGGCTGGAGCGTTGGCTCAACAGTTGAGATGGCTTACTGCCCTTGCAGAGGACCTGGATTCAGTTCCCAGTGTCCATATGGTGGCTCACAATGCCTGTAACTCCAGCTTCGGGGGACCCAATACCCTCTTCAGGCCTCTGCAGGCACCTGCATGCATGTGTACATATCCCCACGCAGACACATACACACACATATACATACAAATAATAAAATAAATCTTTTTAATGTGCCTCTGCAGGCACCTGCATGCATGTGTACATATCCCCACGCAGACACATACAAACACACACATATACATACAAATAATAAAATAAATCTTTTTAATGTACAAAATATTTAATAAGTGTTTAAGAAAAAGATTACCAAAATGGGCAGTGAACATGTTTTGAAAAGAAATCAGAGATGGAAATTAAACTATAATCAGACAGCATCACACAATCAGGACCCCGACTAGACTTTAAACAACTGGTACCAAGTGCTGGTGAGGGTGCTGACCAACTGGAACTCTCATGCATTGCTCGTGGGGATGGAAATTGATGGTTATTGGGGAAAGTGTTGGAGAACACTACAATTAGACAGACATTGCTCTATGACCCAGAATTTTCACTCCCGAGTACACATACGCGCACACGCACACATAGACACAGACACACACACATATACACACACAGACACAGAGTCATACACAGAGACACATACACACTCAACTGACGTGAACTAGACCCACCATGTATCAGTACTTTTCTTTCTAAGATCCCCACCCTAGAAGGTGCCCAGAGTCCATAAATATTAGAATAAGTAAATGGTGATGTAATCATGCAGTGAAATGCTACCCAACAGGGAAAAAAGACTGGACTGTTGAATCATACAGTAACATTACAAGCTTCATGGACGTTATGTTGAGTGAAAGACGTCAAGGCAACCATGCAAACTGCACTACTCCATTCCCATGCAGTTTAAGAATGTGTGAGCCCAGCCACTGTGGTCAAAGTCAGAATCGTGCTGCCTTTGGGGAAAGCACTGGAGGAAGGCTTGCGGCCACTTCCGGGATGAGGTCGGAGCGGGGTCAGGAGAAGGGTGGTCTGTGTTGGCCCTGAGTGATGATGTAAGCCTTGCACACTTTATTCTGTGTAAGTACATCTTGGTTTGAAAGTGAAAACCCATCCTCTGTGACTTGCTTTTTCTGTCATGATTTCCTTGGTCAGATGTGTTGGGGACACATGATGACAAGGTGTTTAATGAGCTAGGTAACAGTGGTGGTGGGAAGGAAGGGAAGTTTCTGTTTTTTGTTTTTGTGTTTTTCTTTCTTGACACAAGGTCTCACTCTGTGGCCCAGTGTGGCCTCAAACTCTAGATCTTCCTGCCTTAGTCTCCTGAGTGCTAGGATTGCAGGTGTGCACCGCCACACCCAACCCAGCGAGTGTCTATTTGTATGAGGAAAAGGTTCAGTGTAGTCAGCCTGACCCCAGGTCTCTCTAGAGCATGGTGCTGAATCTGACCACCACTGTCAGTAGTGGCCACGGGGATGGCCTTACTGAGGAGACAGCCATCTTACTGAGTCATGCATGACTGGCATTGAGTCTACTTTATCCACAAGCCCACTGAGCCAGCACTGTGTACCTGGAGGAGGCTGACTGGCACCCGCGGAATGGGTCATCTTGCCACCCTAACAGCTGAAAACCTCCTCTGGCTCTCACTGTTGGTGTCTTTGTAACAGACCCATCCACACTCCTTTTTCCTGGTCCTCTCTGTTATCAAGTCACCAGCTGTAGCCTTTCCACATCCCAAGCTCTGCAAACTCAGCCACTGTCAGTTGATCGGGGTGAACTAACTCTGGCCTGTCGTGCTGCAGCTGCCCACTGTTGTGTGGTGCTGGTGGATCGCACAGGACCATCCACAAGCTGCCAAGTTTTCCCTCTATCATCTGAACAGAAGCAATTCTCCATGTGACTGTGGTTGTGGAGGGAGAGGTTGGAAATGTAGCTGGAGTGGATGTGGTCGGAGCTTGGGTGGCCTCCTCAGGCTGTTCACTTGCATACTGAGAACTGAACAGAGCCCAAATTCATACACACCTTTTCTACCTAATGGAACAGGTGCTATTAACTCCTGTGTCATAAAGGGCAGCTCACAATCCATCAGCTCTTCTACACACTGGGGATGCAGTGTCTGCTTGGGTGCTCACAAGTGCAGATGTGGAGGGAGGCGGGCCTTTGCCCTCGGAGCTCGGGGTCTGTGCTGTGCTTCCTCTGTTAGGCTGCGTCTCCATAAAGCACCCCGACCGGCCGCAGGTGGTTAGAGCCGGAGGAAATTGATGAAAAAAGTCTCTGGCTAGAGAGACGCTCAGTCGGCAAAGCACCTGCCTCACAAGTGTGGACCTGAATTTGGATCCCCAGCACCCACATAAAAACGTGGCTGCAGGAGGCCATGCAGCAATTCCAGTGATAATGAAATGGGAGACAGAGACAGGCAGATCTCCAAAAGCTCACTGGCCAGCTAGCCTGGACTACTGACAAAGTTCAAGGTCAACAAGAGACCCTGTCTCAAACAAAAAGTGGGGATGGAGGCTGAAGACAGACACCTGAGGCTGTCCTCTGACCGCCACATGCACACATGTGTGCACATACGTGAACACACGCACAAAGACATGCACACAATAGAAAGTCTCAAATGGCCTTGTGACTTTTCTGGAGGCAAAGCTAGACTGCATTAAGAAGCCATTTAAATACTTGTTTAAGCATGGGCTTTAAGGAAGAGGACAGAATCTGCCAAGACCAGGGTGTGACAGTCACCTTGACTTGGCTGTGGTTTCCTCCTCCTCTTCCTCATTGGGCTGTCACCTTGATGAATGGTTGCAGTCACCTTCGAGGAGAAAGAGTCATGACCCACACACTGTGCTGTTGGATCTCTCTGCCTTCCCTTCGTTCTATGAACAGAGTCCAGCCAGGGGTGAGGTGGGAGTCTGCGACTCTCCAGCAATACAATCAGCTCCCTGTTCAACATCTAATTTCCACTCCTACAGACCAGGAGGGATTCTAGTAGGCTATGTGTATCGTTCCTGGGACACTGGTATTGTTTAGTTATGGCCAAAGATCCATCACAGCAGACCCGGCCACGCTGTGTGCTCCCAGAGCCATGCCCACCTGGTCTGTGGGGAAAAACTGCTGCCGTGTGGCCATTGTCTCCTGACAACCCCACCGTGCTGGCTGAAACCAGCAAAGGTTGTGATTCAGTACAGGACTGTTTGGTGGTGCTGGGCATGGAACACAGGGCCTTGTGCACACTAGGCAAGCACTCTACCTCTGGGTTGCATCTTAAAGGTGTATTTTTATTTTATGTGTCTGAGTGTTTGCCTGCTTATATGTGCACCACATGTGTGCAGTACCCAGAAAGGCAAGAAGCAGGTGTCAGACCTCCCCCCCCAAGAACTGGAGTTACAGATGGTTGTTATCCACATTGGGGTTGCTGGGAATCGAACCCGGGTCCTCTGCAAGACAGTCAGGGTGTCAGACCTCCCCCCCCAAGAACTGGAGTTACAGATGGTTATTATCCACATGTGGGTGCTGGGAATCGAACCCGGGTCCTCTGCAAGAGCAGTCAGTGCTCTTAACCGCTGAACCATCTCTCCAGCCCCTCAGCATCTTTAAATTTCACTCTGACTCCAGCCCTCCTGCCTCCCTTGAGTTACAAACTGTGGTGACATTGGATCACCCAGGCAATCCAGGATCTCGTCCCCTATTGTAGGAGCCGTCAAGAAATCATGCTTGCATGGTCGATCTTCCATATAAGGTCGTTATTTAGGGTCAAGAGAATTAGGGTGTGAGCATTTTGAGGGACCATTCTTCTGTCCACTTCAGGCCCTATTTCAATTCTGCTCAGGCCTCCAGCTCCATAGAGTCAGACCCAGGAATGGAGGCAAGCCTACTGCATCCAGCACCAAACCAGGGATTTCAATTCTGCACCCAGAACAGCTCAGTTTCCCTAGACTCATATGCGCTTAGGAGAGGCTGCTGAGTTCCACTTGAGGGTGCAGCCCAGACAACACCCCGATTTCAGCCTTGGGAGGCCCCAGGCGAAGGACCCAGCTGTGCCATGAGCAGACTTCTGATTCAGACTCCTGAGCCTATGGTGTTTTAGGCTGCTGTTTGTATTGCGTCGTTATACAACGCCAACGAACAAATACCTAATGAACTTATCACACATTTTCTATTCAACACGGTACCCCGAGGAACAGGAGTCGCCCTAACGGTTTTCTTGGTTGGTTGACATATAGGCTGACAAGTGCCTATATTAAGGATTTATTTTATTTATTTATTTTATTTTATTTTATTTTATTTTGTCCTTTTGAAGCAGGGTCTCCCTGTAGCCCCAGCTGCCCTGGAACTCACTATGTAGACCAGACTGGCCTTGAACTCACAGAGATCCGCCTGCCTCTGCCTCCCAAGTGCTGGGACTACAGGCGTGCGCCACCACGCCCGGCATTTGTTCATTTATTTTATGTGTACATAAATGTTTGCTTTTATGTCCGTATGCTTACCTGGTATGAGCACAGTGCCCATAGAGGTCAGAAAAGGGCAATAGAGCCACCACGTGGGTGCTGGGAACCAAACCTGGGTCCTCTGCAAGAGCAGGTGTTCTTTTTTTGTTTGTTCTTTGGTCTTTTAAAAAATTTTTTAGTTATTTTTATTTTATGTGTATGTGTGTATTGCCTGCATGTAGGTAAGTGCACCCTTGTCATATAATGTCTGAGGAGGACAGAAGAGGCTGTTGGATCCCCTGGAACTGGAGTTACGGACAGTTGTTAGCTGCCATGTGGATGCTGGGATTTGAACCCCGATCTTCTTCAAGAACACCAGTGTTCTTAACCACTGAGCCATCTACCCAGCCCCTGTTCTTTGGTGCTTTTTGAGACAGAGTTTCCCTGTAGCCCCAGCTGGCCTAGAACTCACTATATAGACCAGGCTGGCCTTGATCTCACAGAGGTCTGCTTGCCTCTGCCTCCCAAGTGCTGGGAGCAGCACTTTGCTAGATGTGATGATGTGAGACCTGAGTTTCCTGATTTCAGTGGGCAGGGCCTGGGGATTAAAGATGATAGGATGCCAGTCTTGTTGAAGGGGCCACAAACCAGGAAATGACACGTGCTGGAAAGGTGAACATTCCCACCTCCCCACCCCCCAAGTCTCCAGGAGGAACCCAGCCCCACTGGCCCCTTGACTTTAGTCAAGCCAGACTAGTTTGGGATTTCTGGCCTTTGGAACTGTAAGAGAATCCTCTGATGCTGCTTTGAGCCACATGGCTATGGAAATTTATTACAGAATTAAGAAGTAGATGAGCTAATGTAGGGTAAGGAAGGTCGGTACTCCCTTACCAAAGAAGTCCTGGTTTGGGGGGGGGGTGTCACCATCAGGTGCTGAGGCCAGAGAAAGTGGCTCCCCCACAGGGCCAGAGCAGCATCCGCTGGCTGGGAAAGTTCCGGGGGATCTTTCTACCCCAATTCTGGGCTTCCATCTAACAAACTCCCTAAGTGTCACACAAGAAGGGTGGCAGTGCGAGTTGAAGCGAGTCCTCCAATCAGGCTGCACCATGGCCCAGCACGGAAAGGCACTTGCTCCGGAAGCTGACGACCTGGGCTCAGTCCATGGAACCTGCATGGTGGAAGGAGAGAACCGACTCCCCCAAGTTGCCCTCCACACACAACATGGCACACACACGTCCACACACATACACGCAGAGGTAGACTAAATAAACAAATAAATCTAATTCTTTAGAAAAAGAACCCTAGCCGGGCATGGAGGTGCACACTTTTAATCCCTGCGCTTATGAGGCAGGCAGTTCTCTATGATATTGAGGCCAACCTTGTCTATGTTAGAGTTCCAGGTCAGCTAGGGCTTCAGGAGACCCTGTCTCAAGAAACAGAGAATCCTACAATCTATGGCTTCAAACTTCGGGCCTGTTTTTTTCCCCGACACATGATCCCTATGACTTTCAGACACAAGTCTTTTTGTTTTCAAGGTATATGAATGTATTGGCTGCATGTAAGTACACCATATTGTGCCATGCCTGCGGAGGTCAGAAGAGGGTGTCAGATCCCCTGAAACTGGAGGTACAGATGTTTGTTAGCCACCACTTGGGTGCTGGGAATTGAACCCTGGTCCTCTGCAAGGGCAGTCAGTGCTTTTTTTAAAAAATATTTTATTTTTGTGTTTTTTAACAGAGCATAGGGTGGGGGTTTATTTACAGAAGAGTGGGTGCCCCACATTTATGGCTGCGCTGTAAAGTCCACACTCAAATACACATCCTGTGACCTTCCAACAGCCACACAAAATGGTGAGAGGTGCCTCTTGGTGTTCTCGGCTTCCATATCCTTTGCCCCTCCTCCACGTGGCTAAGTTTGACTGGGTGGGAGGGGTAACTGACTCCCCCTGGACTCCTTGAGGAGCCTGGGAAGGAGATGTGACTACAACTTGCCAGCATAGTGATCAGAGGACACTTCCAGTTAACGCTCCACCCCTTCCTCTGACTCTTACATTCTTTCCACCAACTTCTTCCGAAAAAGTCCCTGAGCCTTGGAGGGGGTGGTAGGTGTGGAATGATCTTCCCCCTGTTGTGGCAAGGCGCTGAACTTTCGGGTCTCTGCATCATCTGTTTTCTATGGGCCAGTTTTGGCAAGATTCCATCACCACGGGGAGGCCAGATGCAGGACCTCTCATGCAGTCTGCTGAGTTCTTCGAGTCTGAGCCAGACGGAGCCAGAACCACCACTCTCAGGCTGTCTGCTAAGGTCTGACGCAGCCAATGCTTTTAAGCGCCAAACCACCTCTCCAGCCCCTGGACACAAATACATCTTTTGGGGTTGTTTGTATAGTCCAGGCTGACCTTGAACACTTTATGTAGTCTAGGGAGACCTTGAACCTCTAATCCTCCTGCCTCCACCTCCCAAGTGCTGGAATTACAGGTGTGCGCCACCATGCCTGGTTTATGCAGTGCTGAGGATCCAACCCCGGACTCTGTTTATGCCAGGCCAGCATTCTACTAACTACATCCTGAGCAAAAGTGCATCTTTTGGAACACCCAGAGGAAGCTGCTCTCTTCCCTGGCACCACCTTCCCTGGGGCGGGCACCTGGCCATTTTTTCTGTAATCTCCAGTGTTGGTACTCACAGCCCTACAGCCACTGCTCCCCGTCACAATCTGTCACAGCGATCAGCTGGGCTCCTAGCCCTTCCTATCACTAAATCCACAGGCGGCTGAAGTCACACTTGCTATGGAATCACAGTGTTCAGTCCACACTGGTGTGAAGTCACCCTCCCTCCAACCAAAATCAGTGAGGCAAGGTTTGTAGATCCCATAGTTGAAGGTCAACCCTCTGAGATCTCCTGAGAGCAAATACCACGTCAGGCTTCCCTTATGAAAACAGAAACTACACCAGATACCTCAAGCATAGAGGGATTTAGTCTAAGAAGCAGACGCTTATAAAACTACCTGAGGAGTTAGAAGAGCAAAAGTCATGATAGAGCGAGGGCTGGACAGCCAAGGTCAGGCATGTTCAGGCAGTGGCCATGAACTCCTCCACAGCCACCCAGAGTGAAGGGAATGCAGGGCTGTGGGCAAAGCCCCACCGGGAGTCCAGGCATGCATCCAGCCACTGAGCTACAGAGCAGACTCCCAGGAAATTTCATCTCACCTGACCAGCAAGATACACCTGAAACCTCTGGGCAAAGTGGCTTAGAAAACGTGGTTCCAGGATGGACGTCCCTGCCATGCAGGGTGGAGTGTGGAAGGAGCCTACGAGGTCAGAGTGCCAATCACAGTTACTGTACAAGTCCAGCCCAGGAGGGCCTCATGCAGCTGAAGAGGGAAGCAGCCTTGTCTGGACACAGGAAGACGAGCTGAATCACACCTGCTAGAGTTAAAGGGTGGAGCAGAGGGATCTGGGTTTCAGGGAATTCTTTTATCATCATCACCATCATTGTCTGTGTGCTTGAGAGCACGTGTCTGTGTGTATGTGTGTAATGTCTGTGTGCTTGAGAGCACGTGTCTGTGTGTATGTGTGTAATGTCTGTGTGCTTGAGAGCACGTGTCTGTGTGTATGTGTGTAATGTCTGTGTGCTTGAGAGCACGTGTCTGTGTGTATGTGTGTAATGTATGCAAGGGCAGATGGGCAAATGCATGTCACAACTTGCATGTGGCAGTCTCAGGAGTCAGTCCTCTCCTTTCACCCTGTGGGCCCAGGGATTGAATTTGGGCTGTCAAGGCTGCAACACAAGCACTTTTGCCTGCAGAGTTTCTGGCTGGACCCTCAGGCAATTCTTAAAAACAAACAAGGCAGGCGTGGTGGCTCATGCCTTTAATCCCAGCACTCGGGAGGCAGAGGCAGGTGGATCTCTATGAGTTCAAGGCCAGCCTGGTCTACATAGTGAGTTCCAGGGCAGCTGGGGCTACAGGGAGACCCTGTCTCAAAAAAACAAAACAAAACAAAAAACACAAGAAAATCTCCCTCCCTCCCTCCTTCCTTTCCCCCCTCCCTTCCATCCTTCCCTCTCAGTTGAGCAAAGAAAAACCCTGAACTTAGACTGTATCTGCAATTTTTCTATATACATACTAGTTGAATCTACAAGTTTATAGTACTTGAATACATCAACCTCATTCTGTCAACAAGACAGGAGTCAGAATTCTCAGCCCCTGCATCCGGGTCCCATCATAGTTGTCAGAAGTGACTCTGATAACAGGCATCCAGTTTGGTGGCTTCCTGTGAGCTGGGATAAGCTGACCTGCTTCTGGCTCATTGGTTCTAATGGCCTGTCCTGGTAACTTGTTTTGGTTCCGATTTAACCTTGTGGAACTGTCATAATCCCAAGGCAAGCCTCAAAGTTTCTATGGGGTAGGGGCGTGGGTATCTGTGACTCTGTTTCACGGGCCACTAGGATTGCTCTAGAAGTGATGTTTGTAGCTGAGACTCATTCTACAGTGATTAGGAGTGGGCCCAGGAGCCGGATGGCCAGGGTTGGAGTCCAGACACCACAAGACTAGAGTCTGAGCAAGGTACATGGAGGCATATCTGTGCCTCAGTTTCCTCACGAGGGTGACTGTAGTATTTAAAGCAGAGAGACTGTGAGCAATAATGGGAGAGCATCTAAAAAGCACTTTGAGTAATGTTCGGTGCACCATTCCCCATAGACTATCATTACACTCTTTATTCCTGGGTGTCTGGCAGAGGAGGGGAGAAAATACTTTTTAGGGGTTTTTTATAGAAATGAATGGTTTAAATTACACTGTATAGTTACTAGTGGGCTTTGAAGTGGGAAGCTGGAGACTGGAATGTTTGCGTCCTCTCAAGGCTGTGATTCCTTTTAATATATATATTTTTTAAC
>NW_008343975.1:122655-124063 GCF_000622305.1 Nannospalax galili | reverse complement strand
GCAAGAACAACCAGTGTTCTTAACCGCTGAGCCATCTCTCCAGCCCCTGCGATTCCTTTTAAAAGATGAAAAATCTTGTGTGTGTGGTGTATATGTATTTGGGGTATGTGTTGTGTGTGGAGTGTATGGTGTGTGTGTGGTGTATATGTATTTGGGGTATGTGTTGTGTGTGTGGTGTGTATGGTGTGTGTGTGTGGTGTATGTGTATTTTGGGTATGTGTTGTGTGTGGTATGTATGGTGTGTGTGTGTGTATGTGTATTTTGGGTATGTGTTGTGGCGGTGTGTGTGGTGTATGTGTATTTTGGGTATGTGTTGTGTGTGGTATGTATGGTGTGCGTGTGTGTGTGGTGTATATGTATTTGGGGTATGTGTGGTGTATGGTATGTATGGTGTGTATGGTGTGTGTGTGGTGTATACGTATTTGGGGTATGTGTGGTGTGTGGTATGTATGGTGTGTATGGTGTGTGTGTGGTGTATATGTATTTGGGGTATGTGTGGTGTGTATGGTGTGGTGTGTGTATCCATTCCCACTGGGAGTGAAGAAAGCACTGCAGAGGTCCCAACAAGTCAAGAAGGTGCTGAGAGCCACCAGGTCTGGCCTGGGTCATGGAAGAGAGGAAGTAGAGCCTGGGACCTGACACTGGAGGCCACACAGGGACCCTGGCCACTCCTGCCTCCTGAAGACCAGGTGACATCCTTGCCTGAACCAGCACAGGATGCCACGACAGACATCGGGGAGACCATTGGGAACCACAGGAGACAAGCTCTATCTTCCAGTAGAAATGCATCATGGGAATGCACTAGAAGGAATAGCACTTGGTAAACATTCTGCCTGGAGGGAGTTCCAAGAAGAGTGCCTTAACTCTGGAGTAAAGTACCTCCAATCATCAAGTCCCCACATCTCTCTTTTGTCGTACCCTTGTGTCCCTAAGAAGGGGTTCCAAAGTGAAATCAGTTATGTCAAGGACCTCGTGTTCTTCATGTGTACCCAGGTTGTACCTTGTGAGAAGGGACCACTCTGGGGCATGTGGGGTTTGGATCTTGGGTTCAGACCTGGTTCCCTGATGCTCAAAAACTCCTGCGAGTGTGCCCATTTGGTGGATAGCACCCATCACACATACTAGGTTTTTTTTTTATGTGTATGCATGTACTGTCTGCATGTAGGTAAGTGCACCTGTGTCGCACGATGAACACGGAAGACAGAAGAGGCTGTTGGATACCCTGGAACTGGAGTTACAGTTGTTAGCTGCCATGTGGGTGCTGGGATTTGAACCCAGGTCTTCTGCAAGAACAGCCAGTGTTCTTAACCGCTGAGCCATCTCTCCAGCCCTACATACTAAGTTTTTATTAAACATGTTGGCACCCTCTTAAGACCTAGGCAATAGCAATAGGGTGGTATTTAGTATT
>NW_008343975.1:107471-121428 GCF_000622305.1 Nannospalax galili | reverse complement strand
AAGAACTAGTGGCCCTTTTGCCCCTAAAGATGTTCACATGGAGACATGGCCTATCTGTTCTTATGTGCAGTGCCATATGTTAGAGTAGCCAGTGGGTTGGTTGAGAAAAGGGTCTGACGCAAAATTACCCTTCAGGAATGAACTTTATTTAGGAGAAAGAGCCTTGAGCTCCCAGGACCTAAAATCAGACTTTGAGGTGGGAGAGCTTTAAAAGGGACAGTACAGGGGTGGGTGTGGTGGTGCACACCTTTAATCCCAGTGTTTGGGTTACAGTGAGGTCCGGGGGGCGGGGGGAGAGGAGAGAGAAAAAAACATGATGGGACCCTAAAGGAGGAGCTTCCATTAGAAACCTGAAAGGGGGCTGGGGAGATGGCTCAGTGGTTAAGAGCGCTGGCTGCTCTTGCAGAGCACCTGGGTTTGATTCCTGGCACCCTCATAGCAGCTAACAACTGTCCGTAACTCCAGTCCCAGGGGATCCGACAGCCTCTTCTGACCTCCACAGGCATTGCAGGACATGGGTGCACTTCCCTACATGTAGGCAATACACACATACACATAAAATAAAAATAATAAATAAAATTTAAAAAAGAATGTGTTGTCTTCTCTTCCACCCTCGAGCTCCTTCAGCAGCCTAAGCACCTGAGGCGCTTCAGACAAGATGATGGCCGCCCATTAACCCACCTTGGCAAACCAGTGCCTGCTTCTCTCTGTGTTTGAAGTACAGCCTTGTCTCCTCTTTGGCCAGTGCTGGCTCCCTTCTGCCCATGGACACAAGCCCCACTGAAGCCTTGCTCCTTCCCTGCACGTCTGCTCTGCCTCCTTTCTATGGTATCTGTGCCCAGTAACATGAGGAAGCCACGGGGGAAGCCATGGGGAAAGCAATGATGGAAGCCACAGAGGAAGCCATGGAGGAAGCCATGATGGAAGCCATGGGGGAAGCAATGATGGAAGCCATGGGGAAAGCCATGGAGGAAGCCATGATGGAAGCCATGATGGAAGCCATGATGGAAGCCATGGGAGAAGCCACGGGGGAAGCCACGGGGAAAGCAATGATGGAAGCCACAGAGGAAGCCATGATGGAAGCAATGATGGAAGCCACGGGGGAAGCCATGGGGAAAGCAATGATGGAAGCCACAGAGGAAGCCATGGAGGAAGCCATGAGGGAAGCCATGGGGGAAGCAATGATGGAAGCCATGGGGAAAGCCATGGAGGAAGCCAGGGAGGAAGCCATGATGGAAGCCATGATGGAAGCCATGAGGGAAGCCATGGGAGAAGCCACGGGGGAAGCCACGGGGAAAGCAATGATGGAAGCCACAGAGGAAGCCATGGAGGAAGCCATGAGGGAAGCCATGGGGGAAGCAATGATGGAAGCCATGGGGAAAGCCATGGAGGAAGCCAGGGAGGAAGCCATGATGGAAGCCATGATGGAAGCCATGAGGGAAGCCATGGGAGAAGCCACGGGGGAAGCCACGGGGAAAGCAATGATGGAAGCCACAGAGGAAGCCATGGAGGAAGCCATGAGGGAAGCCATGGGGGAAGCAATGATGGAAGCCATGGGGAAAGCCATGGAGGAAGCCAGGGAGGAAGCCATGATGGAAGCCATGATGGAAGCCATGAGGGAAGCCATGGGAGAAGCCACGGGGGAAGCCACGGGGAAAGCAATGATGGAAGCCACAGAGGAAGCCATGGAGGAAGCCATGAGGGAAGCCATGGGGGAAGCAATGATGGAAGCCATGGGGAAAGCCATGGAGGAAGCCAGGGAGGAAGCCATGATGGAAGCCATGATGGAAGCCATGAGGGAAGCCATGGGAGAAGCCACGGGGGAAGCCACGGGGAAAGCAATGATGGAAGCCACAGAGGAAGCCATGGAGGAAGCCATGAGGGAAGCCATGGGGGAAGCAATGATGGAAGCCATGGGGAAAGCCATGGAGGAAGCCAGGGAGGAAGCCATGATGGAAGCCATGATGGAAGCCATGAGGGAAGCCATGGGAGAAGCCACGGGGGAAGCCACGGGGAAAGCAATGATGGAAGCCACAGAGGAAGCCATGGAGGAAGCCATGAGGGAAGCCATGGGGGAAGCAATGATGGAAGCCATGGGGAAAGCCATGGAGGAAGCCAGGGAGGAAGCCATGATGGAAGCCATGATGGAAGCCATGAGGGAAGCCATGGGAGAAGCCACGGGGGAAGCCACGGGGAAAGCAATGATGGAAGCCACAGAGGAAGCCATGGAGGAAGCCATGAGGGAAGCCATGGGGGAAGCAATGATGGAAGCCATGGGGAAAGCCATGGAGGAAGCCAGGGAGGAAGCCATGATGGAAGCCATGATGGAAGCCATGAGGGAAGCCATGGGAGAAGCCACGGGGGAAGCCACGGGGAAAGCAATGATGGAAGCCACAGAGGAAGCCATGGAGGAAGCCATGAGGGAAGCCATGGGGGAAGCAATGATGGAAGCCATGGGGAAAGCCATGGAGGAAGCCAGGGAGGAAGCCATGATGGAAGCCATGATGGAAGCCATGAGGGAAGCCATGGGAGAAGCCACGGGGGAAGCCACGGGGAAAGCAATGATGGAAGCCACAGAGGAAGCCATGGAGGAAGCCATGAGGGAAGCCATGGGGGAAGCAATGATGGAAGCCATGGGGAAAGCCATGGAGGAAGCCAGGGAGGAAGCCATGATGGAAGCCATGATGGAAGCCATGAGGGAAGCCATGGGAGAAGCCACGGGGGAAGCCACGGGGAAAGCAATGATGGAAGCCACAGAGGAAGCCATGGAGGAAGCCATGAGGGAAGCCATGGGGGAAGCAATGATGGAAGCCATGGGGAAAGCCATGGAGGAAGCCAGGGAGGAAGCCATGATGGAAGCCATGATGGAAGCCATGAGGGAAGCCATGGGAGAAGCCACGGGGGAAGCCACGGGGAAAGCAATGATGGAAGCCACAGAGGAAGCCATGGAGGAAGCCATGAGGGAAGCCATGGGGGAAGCAATGATGGAAGCCATGGGGAAAGCCATGGAGGAAGCCAGGGAGGAAGCCATGATGGAAGCCATGATGGAAGCCATGAGGGAAGCCATGGGAGAAGCCACGGGGGAAGCCACGGGGAAAGCAATGATGGAAGCCACAGAGGAAGCCATGGAGGAAGCCATGAGGGAAGCCATGGGGGAAGCAATGATGGAAGCCATGGGGAAAGCCATGGAGGAAGCCAGGGAGGAAGCCATGATGGAAGCCATGATGGAAGCCATGAGGGAAGCCATGGGAGAAGCCACGGGGGAAGCCACGGGGAAAGCAATGATGGAAGCCACAGAGGAAGCCATGGAGGAAGCCATGAGGGAAGCCATGGGGGAAGCAATGATGGAAGCCATGGGGGAAGCCATGGACATGGTATCCTAAAAGGAGTCCTGGAAGAGACAGGGGAGAGGCCATGACAGTGAAGGACACAGGAAAGACCTCGTGGGTCTGTTGAGAGGCCACACGATAATGGTGACCGTCTAGATCAGGGATGCTAGGGCGGTCATAGAGAAGACAATGACAACAAAGAGCCGGGAGTGGGGATGAGCACAGACTGGAGGCCAAATGGTTCTAGGCATGACCATGGGTCACGATGAGGTCAAGGACAGAGCCAAGGACATCCTCTTAGACTCTGACCCACAAAGCGAGATCAAACAGAAAGGGATTTAGGAAGGTGCTCTCAGGCTCACTGGGTCAGGACGTTAACTCAAGAAATGCATTCCCAGGGTTCTCCCTCAGACAAGACCTCTGTTGCACTCTTGATGGGGGCAGGGTGAGTCACTGTGTTCAAAGTACTTTCATCTCCTCCTCCTCCTGCATCATTCCAGTGTCTGCCAAGGACTGACCCTGTCTTTGGAGAGCCTCCTCTATTCTCTGTCTCTTAGACGTTCCACAGACCAAGCAATGGAGAAAGAACAGAAGCTTATTCCACCGTCTAGAGGCTGGGAAGTCCAAGACCAAGGTACCAGCGTGTGATGTCTGCTGGGGGTCTGCTTGTTACCTATTCACAAGAAGGAAGGCCAAAAGACAAGCACAAAATAAACATGTCCTTACATGACAGGACAGAAGACAGACAGGAAAGAGGGAGGGGAAAGGAGAGGAGGGGAGGAGAAGGCAGTGGTGGTACACATCTGTAATCCCAGCATTCAGGAGTTAAGGGAGGCTCAGAAGTTCAAGGCCATCCTCAGCTACAAAGCCAGCCTGGGTTACAGGCTTTGAAAACATAAGGGGTGGGGTAAAGGGCCGTTGAAAGTTGATTTGGTGTGCAGTGTTCCATGTGGGGGGAGGGATGAGGGTTGTGGTCAGTAACCAGTTGGTGCTGGGACCTCAGCACTCCATGCTGTATGTAAAAATTCTTGCCAGGCGTGGTGGCACATGCCTTTAATCCTAGCACTCAGGAGTTGGAGGCAGGTGGATCTCTGCGAGTTCAAGGCCAACCTGGTCTCCACAGTGAGTTCCAGGCCAGTTGGGGCTACAGGGAGACCCTGTCTCAAAAAGATAAAAAAAAAAATTCTCACACATTTCTAAATAGTAAGACATATTTTTCTTTCCTTAAAATCAACTGGGTGCCGACAAGATGCCTTAGTTGGTAAAAGCACTTTTCTTCAAGCCTGATAACTTTGATCCCTAGGAGCCACATGACGGAAGGAGAGAAACATCTCCGGAAAGTTATTCTCTGACCTCTGAATGTGAGCGGAGGCACCTGCACAGCCCCGCCAAACAAACAGATTTAAATGTAATTTGAAAGCATTTAAAAACCCGGAGTTAAAGAACTTGCTCCGGCTTGCTCGTGTGAGTTATTTTTCTGAATTGCAGCTTTCTACCCTGCTTTGTGAGGATTATAGCCTTGACTTCACAGGCAGGATTGTGAGGACCGAGTGGCGGTGAATCAAAACCCCCCTGCCTGGTGCGTGGCATACAGAAGTCTTTCAGAATGAAAACAGCAGTAAAGTGCCCGAAGTTTAACAAAGAATCTGTATTTGGTTAGTCGTGTGAGTTATTTTTCTGAATTGCAGCTTTCTACCCTGCTTTGTGAGGATTATAGCCTTGACTTCACAGGCAGGATTGTGAGGACCGAGTGGCGGTGAATCAAAACCCCCCTGCCTGGTGCGTGGCATACAGAAGTCTTTCAGAATGAAAACAGCAGTAAAGTGCCCGAAGTTTAACAAAGAATCTGTATTTGGTTAGGAGTCCGCACTCCTTAATGAACTTTAATTTCTGTAAGGCTACGAGTATCTAGTAAGCTTCTCCTTGGTCGCTGGTATTAGCTGAATTGGAGATGCCCAGGTCGTGGGGACTCCACCAGCAGCATGGATTAATGCTATTTCAAAAGGGCCAGGGGAGCACTGGAGAGATGCCTCAACGGTTAAGAGCACTGGATGCTCTTGCAGAAGGCCTGGGTTTGGGTCCCAGCACCCAAATGCAGCTAACAGCCTCCTGTAACTCAAGTTGCAAGGAATTTGATGCCCTTTTTGGGCCTTCTTGGGCATTGCACACATGGGTGCACTTATGTAAAATTTTAAAAAATTGTGTAAAGGGCTAAGGTACTAGTGCCCTGCCTTCTCCTCCCCTCCCCTCCTTTCCCCTCCCTCTTTCCTGTCTGTCTTCTGTCCTGTCATGTAAGGACATGTTTATTTTGTGCTTGTCTTTTGGCCTTCCTTCTTGTGAATAGGTAACAAGCAGACCCCCAGCAGACATCACACGCTGGTACCTTGGTCTTGGACTTCCCAGCCTCTAGACGGTGGAATAAGCTTCTGTTCTTTCTCCATTGCTTGGTCTGTGGAACGTCTAAGAGACAGAGAATAGAGGAGGCTCTCCAAAGACAGGGTCAGTCCTTGGCAGACACTGGAATGATGCAGGAGGAGGAGGAGATGAAAGTACTTTGAACACAGTGACTCACCCTGCCCCCATCAAGAGTGCAACAGAGGTCTTGTCTGAGGGAGAACCCTGGGAATGCATTTCTTGAGTTAACGTCCTGACCCAGTGAGCCTGAGAGCACCTTCCTAAATCCCTTTCTGTTTGATCTCGCTTTGTGGGTCAGAGTCTAAGAGGATGTCCTTGACCTCATCGTGACCCATGGTCATGCCTAGAACATTTGGCCTCCAGTCTGTGCTCATCCCCACTCCCGGCTCTTTGTTGTCATTGTCTTCTCTATGACCGCCCCTAGCATCCCTGATCTAGATGGTCACCCTTATCGTGTGGCCTCTCAACAGACCCATGAGGTCTTTCCTGTGTTCTTCACTGTCATGGCCTCTCCCCTGGTCTCTTCCAGGACTCCTTTTATGGTACCATGTCCATGGCTTCCTCCATGGCTTCCCCCGTGGCTTCCCCCGTGGCTTCCCCCGTGGCCTCCATCATGGCTTCTGTGCATGCTGGGGAAGCAAGCACTCTACCAACTGAGCCACATCCCCAGCCCAACTTCCAAGCCTGTTCCCAGGCACTGCAGAATTGTGATCCCTCTGCCACGGCCACCCAACACTCAGTTTCTAGCTTGGTCCCTTCTCTGCCCACTTCTAAAACTCATTCACTCACAGTTCTTTTGTCTTGGGATTCCAGTTCTAGAAAAGCATTTTTCTGTCTTGTTTACTGGAGGTCAATGACCAATACATAGTAACTGATTATGAAATATCTGGGACAGGCTGGAGGCAGAAGCATACCTCCACTTGCCGTGGCCCTCAGTAGATCCCTCCATGTGTGACTGGGGAAGGTCTAACACGGTCTTCTGTGACTGAATCCTTGCTGCCCTTTTGAATCATGGGAACTCAGAGCTGGGAAGAGATGGACAGTGTGCCTTTATCCACCATTGCCACTAATCATGTGCTTGACGTATGGCTCCTCGTGGGCAGAGATCAGTGAAATGAACTGGCACAGCAGGAAGCGGTGCATTGGGAGCATTTCGACTTAAAAAAATTATTTGGGGCCAGGCAGGGCAACCCACGTCTTTAATCCCTGCACTCAGGAGGCGGAGGCAGGCGGATCTCTGTGAGTTCAAGGCCAGTCTGGTCTACATAGCGAGTTCCAGGCCAGCTGGGGCTACAGGGAGACCCTGCCTCAAAAAGACCAAATAACTCTGCCCCCACAGCCTCCCATCCCCCTCCTATATACCCCAGAGATCCCATTCTCCATAGACTCGAGTCCATCTTCTCCCGTTTCTCTCCACTCATTCAAGATACGCTTTGCACACCCTCTCTGAATTCAGCAACACCCAGAGGCCCTGTCTCGTTCACAGGAAACCTTGCTTTTTAGGGTTCATTGGGATTGCCTCCTCACGCCTTGCACCCCTAGATGTCCCAGGACTCTGATCTTCGCTTCCAGGAAAGGAGGTGTTGAGCTAGAACAGGTCCCCAGCTTGTCTCTGCCTCAGTGGGTGGGTCTCCTCCATGTTGACAGCTTTGATCCCCTCAACTGCCCTGCTTCCTGCACCTCCCCAGGCCTTACCTGCCAGGACTAAGTGGTTCTCCATCTCCAGTGTCTCCTGGCCTCTGTTCCCTCCTCTTTGAGCTCAGGTGGCCTGTCACTGCTCACAACAGCAAGAACAGGCTCTGTGGCTGGCCCCTGCCCAGTTCAGACGATGTATAAAGGCCTTCCTTGAAAGAAAAAGGAGGTGACCTTCTATGGAGGGAGCAAAGGGACCTGCATCCAGCCTCCCCACCCTGTGGCCCCGGGATCCCCACTGGAGCTCCTCCTCAGCTTGAGGACCCATTTTGCACAGTCCCGGGTGGCCAGGGCTCCAGCCGGGATCTCCACCTTGGGGCTCATCCATTCTCAGCACCGGTCTGCATCTTTTCCTTCCAGGACATTGGATCTGGGACTCAGGACCTCCCTTCCTGCACTGCAGGCAGATACCTCAAGATGGAGAGGAACGTGTTTCTGCCAGCATTCTGGCTGCTCCACCTTCTCCTTCTGGGAAGTGGTAAGTGAGTGACTTACAAGAGGATGATCTTGGGGTCCAAGTAGAGTTTGGGAAAATGTTGACCGGGTTTCATTTGTGTCTTCTGATTGAAGGTGGGTGTTTGCGGCTGTCTCCAGCCCAGCTCGTCCTCTGTCCTCTGTCCTGCTTCCTTGGCTCAGAAATCTGACCAGCTCCCTTTATGATAAATCAATCCCCAATACAGATGCAATAGAGTTGGGAGGGATCTCGAAGTTAGTGTCTGACAGTCCATCAAGGCAGGATCCACTTCCAGCATCACTGAGGGTCTCATGGCCACCAGCCACACATTTCATGCTCTTCCCATCTCATGGCTTTAATTCTTTCTGGAATTTTCCAAAATCATGATTTGACTTACTTGTTTTGTACTTCTGAAGAAACACAAAGTAAACCAACCGTCTCTCCTTCTAGCAGTTTTTCCTCCCAGTTCCTCACTCACTGTCTAACTCTGCCTCTAACCCTAATTGCTGGGATGAATATGAACTTTTTGACGTCTTCCCCCGAAATCTAAATTTGATCTCCCCTTAACTCTAACTGACCAACCAAGGAAGCTGGGAGATCGTCAAGCCGGACCTGGTGGGGTTTGCTAGGCTGTGTGTCACGGCTTCTGGAATCCTTGGACTGGAGATGCCCCAATTTTTGTGTGTGTGTGTGTATGAGTGTTTTGCCTGTGTGTGTAAGTGCACCTGTGTCATGCAAAGCCCATGGAGGCCAGAAGAGGGCGTTGGATCCCCAGGAACTGAAGTTTCGGATGGTTGCTCGCCGTCACATGGGTGCTGGGAATCAAACCCAGGTCCTCCGGAAGAGCAGCCAGCACTTGTCACCACTGAGCCATCTCTCCAGCCCGTGACTCCCAAACTTTTGAGAGTGTGAGGGTTGCCTGGTAGTAAAGCACACGTTTCTGTCGCATCTCAACATTTCTGTCGCATCCCTTTGGCCCATACTCTAGGACACAGTGCCATTAAGTCACTCGGGTCCTGCCCCCGACTCCCCCACACCTCAGATACAGAATAGCGTATGGGTTCAGAGCTGGCTCTGGAGTCAGACCACTTTGACTTAAGGCCTGGTCTACCACCATCTGCCCAGAACCAGTTCCTTTCTATCTCTAACCTTCAATTTCCCAGTCTATTAAATGTAACAGTTCCTACCTCGGAGAGGGATTGTGCGGATCTGAGGTGCTGTTTTCTGTGTGGGTGGCACTTAGCACAGCCAGATTCATCGACAGCTATCATTACTGTCATGATGAGTAGAAATTCTAATTAGTAGCTGCTGAACCAAACTAAATTTCCAGTGGAATGAACCAACCACTCTTTCTCCATCCCTATCCCACCGTATCAACCACAGGTTCCAGTCAGAGCAACACAAGCTCTGTCCCTGGACCAACCACATCCAATCCCTCTGGAGTTACCACTCCTGGGATAAGTACAGCAGCGATGCATCCTGGCTCAGGTGGGACTGGTACAGCAGCAACCTCCAGTGTCACCGACACGGTGGCGACAACCTCCGATGTTAACAACACAACTGTGACAACCTCCAATGCCACCAACACAGTGGTGACAACCTCCAATGTCACCGACACAGCATTGACAACTTCTAATGTCACCGACACAGCATTGACAACTTCTAATGTCACTGACACAGCAGTGACAACCTCTGATGTTAACAATACAACCGTGACAACCTCCAATGTCACCAGCACAAGCCCAACCAGCCCAGGGAGTGAGGGAAACCCGAAGGGCCAGCTGAGGCCCTGGAAAGTTGCCCTAACTGCTCTGGCTTCTGTGGGAATGGCTGTGATTCTTGCTGTGGGGCTTGCCGTCGGTCTCGTGAGTACCTGGAGAGTGGGAACCCCTTTCTCTGAAGCAGAAGTATGAGAAAGTGAGGGAGACAGAGGGACAGAGAACAGAGCCTTGTGGGGATAACAGGAAGCAGGAACTGGGAGAGAGCTACACAGAAATGGCAGGTTAGAGCCAGCAAGAGAGAGCATCAGAACAGCCAGGAGCTGGTCGGAGAACCTGGGGAGGGGGAGCCTTAATGAGGAGTGGGTAGCCCCCTGAAGGTATTCATCTGGTTTCCTAGAGAAGCTGTCCTTGCCTGAGGAACCTCAACAGAGGCCGCTACCACCCCCACAGTGCTGCCACAGGCCACACCCTCTCTGTCCTGGAGGGCCCTGAGGAGGAGGGAGGGAGCTGACCTGGAGGACCAGGACCCCAAGGAACAGCACCTCCCCAGGTCTGCTGCAGCCCCACAGCCTCCCTCCTGCTTGGTGCCCCCCGAAGGACGATAGTCTGGCTGTGACTGGTCAATAAATGCATCTAATGCAGGTGCCAGGCTGTGGGTCTCACTGCGAGGAGCATGTGCCGCAGCCCAGGCTTCTCCTTGGCTTTTCTGTCGCTGTGGTAAAACACTCTCACCAAAAGCAGCTTGGGGAGGAAAGGATTATTTGGCTCACACGTCTGGGTCACAATCCATCACTGAGGGCAGTCAGAGCAGGAACGGAGACAGGAATCTGGAGGCAGAAACCATGGAGGAACTCTGTTGCTGGCTCACTAGCTCAAGATTAGCTTTCTTACACAGCCCAGAACCACCCGCTCCGGGAGTGGTGCCGCCCACTGTGGGCTGGGCCGTCCTAGACCAGTCAACAATCCAGACGATCCCCCAGGACGGGCCTGCAGGCCAATCTGATCTAGGCAATTTCTCCATGGAAGCTTTCCTCTGGGATGACTGTTCGCTCTGTCAAGTTGACGGTTCACACTAACCAGGACCCCAGAGACCCCTTCCCTGAATCCTCCCAGTTCTCGACCCACCTTGAATGAAATACAGCAACATCAAGAGCAGACCTGAGGGAGAGAGTGTGGACTGGGAGTTCTGCTGCACAGTGAGTGGACGCAGTCTCTGTGTGGGCCGGTCAGGCCATGCAGAGGGGCTGTGGCCATACAGAGGGGCTGTGGCGGAGTATGTGCTCAGCTGGCTGATGGGGCCTCTGCAGGCCTCATTCTCTCCCAGCAGCCTGCCACTGGTATGAGCTCTCCACGGGAAAGGCAGATGGGTACCCAAGGTCTTCCCTCCCCAGCAGCGTCCTGCAGAGAACTGTGCATGCAACTGGCCTGCTCTGGAGGACTTAGGTCCTCAGCAGCCCCTGCAAAACCAGGCCTCTGACAGGGACACCACGTCCATCTGTCCAGGGGCCCTGTCATGGCTTCTGGCCTAGCTCCTCCCACAGGCCTGCCTCTGACCCCTCTCCCTGAGAAGGAATCACCTGCGTCTTTATCAACTTCACCCTGCCAAGTTCTTCCCCTTCTAAGGTCTCAGCCTGGGGTTTTGCCAGAGTCTTGGGAACAAACTTGTTTCTCTAGGTACAGTTTACAATACTGTTAACAAAATCATTTTAACTGCTGTGTAAATGTGAGTACCAGCCGTACAAACTTCCGTTAATATGAAATTCGGGAATAGAAGCTGGGATTGGTAGCACATCTGTCATCTCAGCTTTGAAGGAGGCTGAGGCAAGAGGGCAGAAATTTCTAGGCAGCCTGAGCAACTTAGTAAAATCCCATCTCAAAATAAAAAGTAAATTTAGAGAGGGGTGGGGCTGGAGAAATGGCTCAACAGTTAAGAGCACTGGCTGCTCATGCAGAGAACCCGGGTTCAATTCCCAGCACCCACATGGCCATCCATAACTCCAGTTCCAGGGGATCTGATACCCTCCTCTGTTCTCCATGGGCACTGCACAACACAGGTGCACTTACATACATGCAAGCAATACACTCATACATATGAAATAAATAATATTTTTAAGTAAATTTAAGGGCTGGAGAGGTGGCTCATTAGATAAAAAGTTTGCGTTTTTATCCAAGTTTTATCCAACCATGATGACCTGAATTCAGAACCCACAAAACAAAAGCCAGGTATAATAGCACACACCCACCTGTGATCTAGCCCTGGGGAGAGACAGACAGGTGGAGCCCTAGAGCTTACTCGGGATCTGGGAACATAGTTATGTGGTATGATGGTGAAGGAGGGCTGGAGAAGGGATGATCAGCCCTGGGGAGAGACAGACAGGTGGAGCCCTAGAGCTTACTCGGGATCTGGGGACATAGTTATGTGGTATGATGGTGAAGGAGGGCAGAGAAGGGATGATCGATGATGGGTACATGGGACAGTGGATAGGAGGAGGAGGAACTTCTAATTCTATAGCATGGTAGGAGAGCTGTATTCCAAAATGCCAGGAGAGAGGAGTTTGAATGTTCCCACCACAAAGAAATGATCAAAAGTTTGAGGCAATGAGTGAACAGATTACTTTGATCAGACTGATACATGTAGTATGCATGTATTGAAGTACCAAACTGTACCCTATAAGTATTTTCAGTTATTAGGTGTCAATTAAAAAATGTATAAATAGGGAGTTGGAGAAATGGCTCAGTGAAGAGCACTTGCTGCTTTTGATTTGCTGTGACCCCCAAAACTCCCCTAGGACTACCCCTCTTTCCCCCTCCTCCTCTATAGTTCAACTGTCCTTGAGAAATTAAGTATTTGCATCCAATAGGGAGTTTTGGGGTCACGGCAATTTGAAAGGAATGGTTTGGGGCGGAGGAACCTAAAACAGCAAAATTTATCCCCGTGTAGGTGCGTTCATTCCTAAGAATAAACATCCGTGGTTCCGAATCCTGCTGGTGGGGTGAGGCGGAAGGAGCGGGCAATTGTTATCGCTCATGCCCACAGAGTGCTGCTGTCAGCCACAACCAGACCACACCCACCAAGGCCTCCTCCCCTAACCCTGCCCCAGCCACCCTGAAACTCTCCCACCTCCAGTCCTGTCACTTCAGCCCCAGATCTGGCCCTGGAACTGCCTAGTTATAAATCAGAAACCAAGCCAGGAGCTGAATTTAATCTCTAATGAGTCACATTCCTGCCTCACCTGTTTGCCAGAAGTGCAAACACTGCCAGAAAGGAGGCTCATCAACAGTCAGTTCTTCAACTACTGGACACCAGCTCGGGGCAGTGAGGGCAGAGCCAGGTCTGCTGTCAGCTAGAAAGATATCAGACCTAGCTAAGACAGGCTCGAATGCAGGGTGAGATGTTCCAAGGACTTGGCTTAGCACTAGATAATCTATACTGTGTTTCTAGAAGATTCCTTGTGAAATATAGTTAGGATTAAATTCAAAATACCAAATGTTTCTTAACTCTAACAAATCCACCCACATTATCCAAACAGATGTGTAATTTAGAGTGTGTAGGGGTTGTGGCAAATACTAAGCAAAACCGATAAGGCAAGCCATTATGCTAAACATTAAATGAGAATTTTGAGGTAGGAGCAGCCAAAATGCTTCCCTCAGGGACTAAGAAATCAGCCCGTACACAAGACACAAGATTACAGCCGAGCAAACCAAGAGCCACAGACTCCAGATCTCAGGCACCCTAAGACCTGGGGCCACTAAGCATCCCCCTCCCCAGTCACAGGGAAGCCCACTATTCTTTCTAGGGGACCCATGTCCTTGGCCGTAGCCATGGTCTCTGCTGCCCTCCACATGGGACTTGGCTTCATCATGAACCGGGAATGTGGAGGGCATTACGGGAGGGAGGTGTGTGAGGTGAGCACCGGGAACATGGCGGGAAGTCAAGAGAAGGTGTCAGATGTGAGGGAGCGCTCTGAGGAGGCCCTGGGAGAGACGGAGAGAGGAAAGGAAGAAAAGAAGTGTTAAGAAGGGCAAAAGCTGGGGCTGGAGAGACGGCTCAGCAGTTAAGAGCACGGACTGCTCTTGCAGAGGACCCAGGTTCAATTCCCAGCGCCCACATGACGGCTACAAACCATCCTTAACTCCAGTTCCAGGGGAATCGAAGCCCTCTTCTGACCTCCGTGGTAGGAGAGGGTGGGGATAGAGTAATCAGAACACAGTTACGCATGTATGAAACTGTCAAGAAACAAAATTAATTCATTTATTTATTTTTTTGTTTTTGTTTTTTTTGTTTTTTTTTTTTTGAGACAGGGTCTCCTTGTAGCCCCAGCTGTCCTGGAACTCACTATGTAGAC
>NW_008343975.1:105982-106705 GCF_000622305.1 Nannospalax galili | reverse complement strand
ACCAGGCTGGCCTCGAACTCACAAAGATCCACCTGCCTCTGCCTCCCAAGTGCTGGGATTAAAGGCATGCACCACCACGCCCGGCTGAATTCATTTATTTTTATTTTGTGCGTATGTATATTGCCTGTGTGTATGTAAGTGTACCCGTGTCATGCAATGCCCATGGAGATCAGAAGACGGTATTGTATCCTCTGGAACTGGAGTTATGGACACTTGTTAGCTGTCATGTGGGTGCTGGGATTTGAACCCAGATCTTCTGTAAGAACAGTCAGTGCTCTTAACCACTGACCCATCTCTCCAGTCCTCTATTTTTATTTTTATGTGTATGAGTGCTTTGCCTGCATGTATGTACATGCACCCATGTGTGTAATGCCTGAGGAGGCAGAAGACAGCATCAGATCCCCTGGAACTGGAGTTATGGATGGTTGTTAGCCACCACTGGGTCCTGGGAACCAAACCCACATCCTCTATAAGAGCAGTCAGTGCTCTTTACTGCTGAGCCTCGGTCTCTCCAGCCCCATCTACAAAATAATTTTTAAAGTTGTACTGGATAGATTTGACAAGCACTGCTCTAGGCTGGAGCGGCAGTTTGTGGAGTTCCTGGGGAGGCACCCCGGCTATTCTGTTTCTGAGGGGCAGTCTTGTTTCTAAGAGTTGACCTCAGGCTCCCACCAGCCTGCCGCTCCCTTTTGCTGCCCTTGGTCTAAAGCCCGAGGCTTCCAC
>NW_008343975.1:103334-104941 GCF_000622305.1 Nannospalax galili | reverse complement strand
TGATAATCTGATTAATTTCATCTATTTTCATCATTAAAGGCTTTTGGGTAAAGCAGCAACTAGAATTAAGTTCTATAGGCATGCCTACCTTTTGCAATTGGGCTAGTGTTGAGAACTCTGAGAGCGACATTTTCTTGGTGGAATTTCCTCTATGCTTATGGGAGCCTTAGAGAATAGACCTGACAAAGAGAAACTGGTATTTCTTTAATTAGCATTAAAGTGTCTTGTGGGGGTGGGGGGCAATGGTGGCGCATGCCTTTAGCCCTGGCACTTAAGAGGCAGAGGCAGGCTGATCTCTGTGAGTTCAAGGCCAGCCTGGTCTACATAGTGAGTTCCAGGCCAGCTGGGGCTACAGGGAGACCCTGTCTCAAAAAAAAAAAAAAGATTCAAACTGCTTAACAGATGGCTCTCGAGACACACAAGTACACTGATAGTTTTCATATGATATGACAAGCAACAACACTGGCCTGTAACCGTTGGAGCACGGAGAAACTAGACAGACTCAAGACTTGTCATCAACCAGCCAGGCACCCTTGGAACCAGTCCCGACCTGGCTTTTACAATCTTTCTGGTCCTTTTTCCTCAGAGATCCCTAAGCCTTAGGAGGAGATATAAGTGTCCCATTTAGGGCTGAGAACTCTGCATTCTCTTTTTTAAAACATATTTTATGTATTATTTTTATGTGTATGAGTGTATTGCCTGCATGTGTGTGAGTGTACCTGTGTCCCGTATCATGCAATGCCTCGGAGGTCAAAAGAGAGTGTCGTATTCCCCTGGAACTGGGCACCGCTTCCTTCCTTCCTTCCTTCCCTCCCTCCCTCCTTCCTTCCACAAGATCTTTCACTGAACCCAGAGCTCACCAATTCAGCTAGACTGACTGGTCACTTAGCTGCCACCCCACCCATCCCCCTCCTCCTGTACCTCCCAGTGCTGGGATTACAGGCACGCCCTGCAATGCTAGCTTTTTATGTGGGAATTAGTAATTGAACTCGGGTCCCTCCTGCTTGCAAAGAAATCACTCTACCTACTAAACCATCTCCCTAGCATCTTGTGTGTGTGTGTGTGTGTGTGTGTTTGAGACATGGTCTTACTATGTACCCAGGCTGGCCTCAAACTTGAAATCTCCTGCCTTGGCCACCACACCAGGCCTTTTTTCCAAATGTTAAAATGAAAGAATTGGGGGCTGGAGAGATGGCTCAGTGGCTAAGAGCACCAGCTGCTCTTGCAGACGACCTGGGTTCAAATCCCAGTACCCACACAGCGGCTAGCACCTGACCATAACTCTAGTTCCAGGGGATCTGATGCCCTCTTCTAGCCTCTGTGGGCACTGCATGACACATGCACTTGTATGAATGCAGGTATAACACTCATGCACACAAAATAAAAATAAATTTAGAGCCAGGCATGGTGGCACACGCCCTTAATCCCAGCACTTGGGAGGCAGAGGCAGGCAGATCTCTGTGAGTTCAAGGCCAGCCTGGTCTACATAGTGAGTTCCAGAATGCTGGGGCTACGGGGAAACCCTGTCTCAAAAAGACCAAATAAATAAATAAAATAAAAATAAATGTAAATTTTTTTAATTAAATAAAATTTGTATTACTTATTTA